>NC_044032.1:53565155-53871146 GCF_901765095.1 Microcaecilia unicolor
GTCCTGTCCTTGGATTTAGTGATGTTATGATTTCGTAAGTGTGTTTTTGCACAAGTTTGTGTATAGTGTTTTGCAGTGGAGAGACTGTGTGTTGGCCTTACTGAGGTGGCACCAAAAAAATCAGAAAGGGTTTTAGAGCCTAAATCATGACACACTACCTCTTGAAGGATCTACATATAGAGCTTAGGCATTTCTAAGGTCTACACTGGCAAGGTATGGGAAAGGGGGTGGGGAAATACTACTGGAGAGGAAGAGGGAGTTCTGGATAAGGAGGAAAGAAGGAAGGGAGGAAGGAAGGAAGGAAGGAAGGGAGAAAGAGCTGGCTTTGTTGGGAATAACCATAATGAATATTAGCATATTAATTCATATATATACAGTGGGGGAAATAAGTATTTGATCCCTTGCTGATTTTGTAAGTTTGCCCACTGACAAAGACATGAGCAGCCCATAATTGAAGGGTAGGTTATTGGTAACAGTGAGAGATAGCACATCACAAATTAAATCCGGAAAATCACATTGTGGAAAGTATATGAATTTATTTGCATTCTGCAGAGGGAAATAAGTATTTGATCCCTCTGGCAAACAAGACCTAATACTTGGTGGCAAAACCCTTGTTGGCAAGCACAGCGGTCAGACGTCTTCTGTAGTTGATGATGAGGTTTGCACACATGTCAGGAGGAATTTTGGTCCACTCCTCTTTGCAGATCATCTCTAAATCATTAAGAGTTCTGGGCTGTCGCTTGGCAACTCGCAGCTTCAGCTCCCTCCATAAGTTTTCAATGGGATTAAGGTCTGGTGACTGGCTAGGCCACTCCATGACCCTAATGTGCTTCTTCCTGAGCCACTCCTTTGTTGCCTTGGCTGTATGTTTTGGGTCATTGTCGTGCTGGAAGACCCAGCCACGACCCATTTTTAAGGCCCTGGCGGAGGGAAGGAGGTTGTCACTCAGAATTGTACGGTACATGGCCCCATCCATTCTCCCATTGATGCGGTGAAGTAGTCCTGTGCCCTTAGCAGAGAAACACCCCCAAAACATAACATTTCCACCTCCATGCTTGACAGTGGGGACGGTGTTCTTTGGGTCATAGGCAGCATTTCTCTTCCTCCAAACACGGCGAGTTGAGTTCATGCCAAAGAGCTCAATTTTTGTCTCATCTGACCACAGCACCTTCTCCCAATCACTCTCGGCATCATCCAGGTGTTCACTGGCAAACTTCAGACGGGCCGTCACATGTGCCTTCCGGAGCAGGGGGACCTTGCGGGCACTGCAGGATTGCAATCCGTTATGTCGTAATGTGTTACCAATGGTTTTTGTGGTGACAGTGGTCCCAGCTGCCTTGAGATCATTGACAAGTTCCCCCCTTGTAGTTGTAGGCTGATTTCTAACCTTCCTCATGATCAAGGATACCCCACGAGGTGAGATTTTGCGTGGAGCCCCAGATCTTTGTCGATTGACAGTCATTTTGTACTTCTTCCATTTTCTTACTATGGCACCAACAGTTGTCTCCTTCTCGCCCAGCGTCTTACTGATGGTTTTGTAGCCCATTCCAGCCTTGTGCAGGTGTATGATCTTGTCCCTGACATCCTTAGACAGCTCCTTGCTCTTGGCCATTTTGTAGAGGTTAGAGTCTGACTGATTCACTGAGTCTGTGGACAGGTGTCTTTCATACAGGTGACCATTGCCGACAGCTGTCTGTCATGCAGGTAACGAGTTGATTTGGAGCATCTACCTGGTCTGTAGGGGCCAGATCTCTTACTGGTTGGTGGGGGATCAAATACTTATTTCCCTCTGCAGAATGCAAATAAATTCATATACTTTCCACAATGTGATTTTCCGGATTTAATTTGTGATGTGCTATCTCTCACTGTTACCAATAACCTACCCTTCAATTATGGGCTGCTCATGTCTTTGTCAGTGGGCAAACTTACAAAATCAGCAAGGGATCAAATACTTATTTCCCCCACTGTATATATATATATATATATATATATTTTAACACACACAAATGAATATGCTAATATGCCCTGCCCCATCCTTTGCCCCCCCCGAATGAAACAGTCAAACTACGCCCATGGCCTAGAGTGTCAGATAAACTTAAGCTGGCCCTGCATTCAGTAGATATCATACATTTTATACATTGTGATCTCTGACTGTACAGTATTATATTACAAACAGATCTCAGCTTGAGTGATAAACAATTCCAAAACAATTAACTGTCTATAATATAACGCAGATCAAAATCCAAGATAGAAAATTTCTCCAGTTAGACACATTATAATCTCTTAATTGCCCTAAGGATAGATGATAAATTTAGAAATGAAAGTATGAAAAAACCCCAGATCACTAGCCTTACCAGTTGATTAGTGTAATATGTGGTTTTGGCAACTGTCCCAGTCGCCATTATCCCAGGGGCAATGAATGTCACGGCAGGGACCTTGTAGGCACAAATGCCAATTTTTTGCTCAGAGAATCAATAGCTGGTCCTAGGAAATTGAATATGTCAGGTAAAAACTGATAGCAAACAAAACTTCACTCTCAGCATACTATACAAGCAGTTTCTGTTGTATAATTGGTTACTGTAAAGTGAATCCCAGCACCACAGTTGAGTATTCACCATACCAGAACTGAATATCTGGTTGATTTTTATCTACAGTGACCCAATATTGCTGATGAAAACAGTGGTGAGAGGGCATTCGAGTAAGAAGAGTGTTGTTCGTGTTATGTGGGAAGAGTATCTGCAAAGTCTGCCTCCCAGGGCTTGAAGCAAAGGATCCGATACAGGATCCAATTAGGTGAGTAGAATGAAGTGGAGATTTGTTGGGTCCTACAGTGTTGGGGAATGCTATTTATTTTGGTATTAACCATGTGGGGGGAGGGGAGATCTATGTGGGTAGAGGGGTTAGAAGCTGGACCTTTGGGTATAAGAAACATGGTTCAGGGAGAGATGGATGCAGGTGTGAGAAAGGGGTAAGACTGTTATCTTGATGGTGTGGGGGGGGGGGGGGGGGGTAAAGGTTTAGAGGATAGTGTTTGGATGTTTGCCAACTTGTTATAGTGAAGAAAACAGGGGTGATTTGGGGGTGAAAAAGAGAAAGTCGACGCTGTTGCATTGAACTGGTGGTTAGATGGGCTGCTTTAATAATAATCTAACATTAACAATAGGGACCAATTTGAGAGATGTTTGGGGTTATTAAAAGGGGAAACGATGTTTAAGGACTAAGCATTGTCTCAATGTATCAATGTATTTTATGGATATATTGTACTAGATATCCTTTTGTAGTAGGTTGTTATTATTATTTTAATTTCTTATGTAGCACTTTTGGGCCATCAGTGTAGTGTACATTCAAGTACAGTGAGTGTTTTTTGTCCCTGGTGGGATCATGGTCTGAGTTTGTGCCTGTGATGGTGGAGGGTTGGGTAGCTTGCCTGGGGTTGCAGTGAGCTGTAATAGGATTTGAACTGGGTTGTCCTGGTTCTCATTCCTCTGCTCTAACCATTAAGCTACTCCTCCAATATATAGAGTTAAATTAAAATATTTAGGGCATAATATTGAGCCCACAGCAGTCAGTGACTTTTACACTACTGACTGCAAAAGGCAAGCAGTGGCACTGAATACCAAAGTCATTGGCAGCAGCTGGATGTTATCTAGGTGCTAATCAATATTCATAGTAGTACCTGGATAACAACCCACATAAAGTTAGGCTAGTTCATTGAAGTTTAACCAGGCAGGAGATTCTCCAGCCTGGTTAAACCCTTTTGAATAGTAGGCCCAAGGTTGTCATGCCTGGAGCACTCAGTCACTGATTTCATATCAAAAGTAGAGCACCTATCAAAGCTACAATAATAAAGTCAAGAGGACAATCAAACAATACAGTATAACACAAAAGCAAAA
Source organism: Microcaecilia unicolor (assembly GCF_901765095.1). Taxonomy (NCBI): domain Eukaryota; kingdom Metazoa; phylum Chordata; class Amphibia; order Gymnophiona; family Siphonopidae; genus Microcaecilia; species Microcaecilia unicolor. The sequence continues at coordinate 53,569,049 of NC_044032.1, forward strand.
GAAATAGAAGAATCTTCAATTAGTAAGATTGAAGTCCTGAAGCACATTCAAACACAGCTTCAACGGTCAGCCATGGCCTTCAGATGGGGAAACATGCAAGTACTTTACAATAGGGAAATCCTTTCCTGATCCTGCAAAGATGATACCAATAACATTAGGACCAATAGTATGAACCACCATATATGAGTCCTTCTATTTTGTCTTAATGATACGATCTCAGGGTCCTGTTTTCTTCCACAGACAAAGGCACCAAGAGCATAAGGGCATTCTCCATACACAGAGGGGTTTTCCTTCATAATATGAGAGGGGACTTGAGGTACTGTATCTACATAAGGCTAGTACTCTGAACCTGATAGTGTTATCTGAGGTCAAAAGGACTGATTTTCCCATCAGGGAAAGGATCCTCAAAACAGGTTGCACTGGGTTTGATAGGCATAAGACACTCTACTACTACTACTATTTAGCATTTCTATAGCACTACAAGGCGTACGCAGTGCTGCACAAACATAGAAGAAAGACAGTCCCTGCTCAAAGAGCTTACAATCTAATAGACAAAAAATAAAGTAAGCAAATCAAATCAATTAATGTGTACAGGAAGGAGGAGAGGAGGGTAGGTGGAGGCGAGTGGTTACAAGTGGTTACGAGTCAAAAGCAATGTTAAAGAGGTGGGCTTTCAGTCTAGATTTAAAGGTGGCCAAGGATGGGGCAAGACGTAGGGGCTCAGGAAGTTTCTTCCAGGCGTAGGGTGCAGCGAGACAGAAGGCGCGAAGTCTGGAGTTGGCAGTAGTGGAGAAGGGAACAGATAAGAAGGATTTATCCATGGAGCAGAGTGCACGGGAAGGGGTGTAGGGAAGGACGAGTGTGGAGAGATACTGGGGAGCAGCAGAGTGAGTACATTTATAGGTTAGTAGAAGAAGTTTGAACAGGATGCGAAAACGGATAGGGAGCCAGTTAAGCGACTTGAGGAGAGGGGTAGTATGAGTAAAGCGACCCTGGTGGAAGACGAGATGGGCAGCAGAGTTTTGAACCGATTGGAGAGAGGAGAGGTGACTCCATTCATAAGGTGACAGACCATCTCTTCCAGGTTAAGGAGTATCCCATGTACTAGTCAAGATAGCAGGAACTATAAAGGCAAATCCCCACCTTGTTTGTTCATCAATTTCTTCAAATATCCTTAATGGACCAATTATTCCCTTCCACTATCTCTGATGACTGTGGGTGCCAGAAAGTGTCGAGTTTGCATGAAATATTCTAGCAAACAATAGACTTAGCATATTCTTTTCTATAGCTCCCTTTGAAATACAAATGGGATTGCCCACTCACATGGGCGTCCTCAACCCATAATCGAAAAAAAAAGGGCATCTCTGATGAGCACTTGGACGACTTTACTTGGTCCTTTTTCTGTTACGACCAAGCCACGAAGAGGTGCCCAAACTGACCAGATGACCACCGGAGGGAATCGGGGATGACCTCCCCTTACTCCCCCAGTGGTCACTAACCCCCTCCCACCCACAAAAAATAGTTTAAAACTCTTTTGTGCCAGCCTCTATGCCAGTCTCAAATGTCATACTCAGGTCCATCGCAGCAGTATGCAGGTCCCTGGAGCAGTTTTAGTGGGTGCAGTGCAATTCAGGCAGGCAGACCCAGGCCCATCCCCCCCAAACCTCTTATACTTGTGGTGGTAAATATGAGCCCTCCAAAACCCACCACAAACCCACTGTACCCACATGTAGGTGCCCCCCTTCACCTATAAGGGCTATGGTAGTGGTGTACAGTTGTGAGTAGTGGGTTTTGGGGGCTCAGCACACAAGGTAAGGGAGTTATGTACCTGGGGGAGTATGGGGAGGTCATCTGGTCAGTTTGGGCACCTTTTTGAGACTTGGTCGTGAAAATAAATAGACCAAGTAAAACTGGCCAAATGCTTGTCATTATCAGCTGAAGCCGGCCATCTCGTAAGCACGCCCAAGTCCCGCCTTCGCTAACCTGCTGACACGCCCCCTTGAAGTTTGGCCGCCTCCGCGATGGAATGCCGGCAAGTGTGTCCAAAAATCGGCTTTCGATTATACCGATTTGGCCGGTTTTAGGAGATGGCCGGCCATCTCCCGATTTGTGTCGGAAGATCGCCGGCGATCTCTTTCGAAAATAAGCCTGCAAGACAACTGGCTCCTACCCAACACTATCTAAAATCTATCTAGGTGACGCGTGAGGTCTGCCACCTTCGCACCAGGCAGGCAATTCACCAGGCGATCCTCACGTCTACCAGCCACCCAGCTATCTATATGCCTAATGATTGAATCATCAACTACAACAGCTGTTCTAACCCTTCCCTCCTGGACAAAACTTGGAGACATATCCTCGGTGCGAGAGAATAGTACATCCCCTGGGGGCAGGTCCTGGCTGCAGGAGTACTTCCTAATTCTCCAGGGTGATGCTCTCCTTCTAGTAGACCTCCCTCCTCCAAGGTAGCACAGGGGCTACCAGACTGGAAGCAAGACTTCGCTACAACATGCCTGTAGGTCTCCTCTATGTACTTTTCTGTCTCCCTCAGCTCCACCAAGTCTGCTACTCTAGCCTCAAGAGAACGGACCCATTCTTTAATAGCTCTTTGCATCGGGCACACAAATATAACCGCTCACCAACTGGGAGATAATCATACATGTGACACTCAATGCAAAAGACTGGATAGCACCCCTCTTGCTGCTGGACTGCAGACTCCATCTTAGTATTTTTGAGTTTTTCAATAATTTAAAACTTGCTAAAGTATTAAGAATATTAGCCTAATATGAAAATGCCTTTTAGTTTATATGATATATTGTTTGATTTATTTAGATTCTCTATGTTTAAAAAAAAAAAGGTAGAACGGAACTCTAGTGTGCATGCTAATGTTAAATCAGCATAGTAATTATTTATTTATTTATTGCATTTGTATCCCACATTTTCCCACCTCTTTGCAGGCTCAATGTGGCTTACAATACATCATGAATAGTGGAAATATGAAGAGAATAGACATTTGGTGTTATAGAAGGTTTTTGGGTTACATGATAATGTTAGAACATGATAGTTATTTAACAAGAAAACATTATGAGACCATTCTGGGTACATGTGGGGGAGTTCACATGTCTTGATCTTTGTGGTATGTCTTGTTAAAGAGATGGGTCTTCAGTAGTTTGCGGAAGTTGGTTAGTTCATATTATTACATTATTATTATTATTATTATTATTACATGTGTGTGCATTAAGGAACTTATTTGTGCATTCATACACACACAGTACCACTAATACACCAACATTAAGCTCTTAATACAGATTTCTGGCATATCTCATTGTGCAACTAATTATTTAGTTCATTTAAGCATTAGTTGCTATTCATATGCGTACTAACTTCTGAGGATCCATTCCCTTGGAACAGGATTCCTTTATGTTTATCCCACGCATGTTTGAATTCCGTTACCGTTTTCCTCTCCACCACCTCCCACGGGAGGGCATTCCAAGCATCCACCACTCTCTCCGTGAAAAAATACTGCCTGACATTTTTCTTGAGTCTGCCCTCCTTCAATCTCATATCATGCCCTCTAGTTCTACCGCCTTCCCATCTCCGGAAAAATATTAAAGCCCCCCCCCCCCCCCTATTGGCAGCAATGCATTTGGAGGACTCCCACTCGGCTTAGAGTGAACAGTGGGTAGTATTAAAATTTTTGTAAGAACTACAGATGATAAATTTAAATGGTACCTTACAGAATCATTTCTAAATATAATGAAGTATGAAATCCAGTTTGCTGTTCAGTATAAAATGATGACAGATTTTTTTTTTTTAATTAGAAACGGACCTATGCTGCAAATCCTGCAACAGGTCAGTGCTGTCACAATATCAGCTGCTTAAGACAATGCCAAATGCGGTCAGAAATACAATGCTACATAATCATTTCTGACTACCACTAAAAATAAAATAAGCAATTCACACAGTACTTCACTACACTTAATGTTGAAAATGTTAGCAATGAACCATGATATGGAAGTGGCAGAACACTGACCATAGGATAGATCATAATTTTACAACATAATACTTAAAGATGACAGCAGTCTAAGTGTAATCTAGGAACGCAATTTGCAATTCCAAAAGAAATCCATTTGTTTGCAGTGAAAGTCCATCAGGTGAAACAGAAGCAGAGGACCAAGATGGCTAACCTAATTGTTTCAACAGGAGAAGCTTAGCCTCTCCTAATCACATGCCATAGGAGCCTGGTGCCTGGATGATATAAAGGATAGGAATCTGAAGTTACTGATCCATGGCACAAGACATTTATAATAATACAATATGCAGTGCAAGATAGATCAATAAGAAATCACACAGCTAAACAATGCCAAACAGTGATACCAATGCAATACTCTAAAACCTTTAAACAGATGATCCAGCATTAAATTGAAAAGAAAAAAAATTATAAGAATCTGGCTATCTCAGCTCAGTTGTCAATATTATAGCACCCCAGCATACTAAACAATCAAGTTACACAACAATTCAGAGCTATAAATCTAGAACCTGATTGAGGTACCTTATAGAGCACAGCTCAATTCCTCTAAAACTCAGCTATTTAACAAATTTTCAGTTACTCACTTGTTCAGTACCCACATTTTATCATTCCCACCTTAGTAATTCCCTTATCTCTTATTTGCCCTGTTTGTCTGTCCTAATTAGATTGTAAGCTTTGTCGAGCATGGACTGTCTCTTCATGTTCAAGTGTACAGTGCTGCGTACATCTTGTAACGCTATAAAAATGATAAGTAGTAGTAGTAGTTTGTGCATCAGTTTGTATTTATAGCTCCTAGGCCAAAGAGAAAAATCATAGAGCCATGGAATGAAAGGGCTGAAAGGGATCTTGAAATAACATCTAGTCTAGAACACTGCCACCAGGCCATATGAAAGTCCATTCTATAGCAAGGAACCTACAAGTAAGTATTTGAAGGGTACATGGTAGGAGCCTATTCTTTAAAGGAAATGAGGTACCTACTTTCCTTTGTATAATATTAGTGAACATATGTGTGAGGACTTATGCCAGCCATAGATCTTGTGTAAGTGTTAGCACCTAAGTGCTCTAAGTTATTCCCAGGATTCTATATATGGCTTCTTACTTTCCGCATGGAAATCGAAACGTGTTCTGTAACATGCATGTAACTTGATTAGTTAATTAGCTAATCAGCGCTGTTAATTCGATGTCAACAAGCAATTATCAGCACTAATTGGAATTAATTAAGATTTATGCACAAACCTCTCTATGCGTATTCTGTAACGTGATGCGTGTAAAATCTAAGTCATATAGAGGGGCATGTTTTCCTGAGGATGTCCTCACAGGACGTCCTGGCGAAGGGGCGGGGGAAACCCGTATTTTCGAAACAAGATGGGCGTCCATCTTTCGTTTCGATAATACGGTCGGGGACGCCCAAATCTTCATATTTACGTCATCCCTAGCGATGGTCATCCTTAACTTGGTCGTTTCTGATTTTAGGCAATAATGGAATCTAAGGACGCCCATCTCAGAAACGACCAAATGCAAGCCCTTTGGTAGTGGGAGGAGCCAGCAATTGTAGTGCACTGGTCCCCCTGACATGCCAGGACACCAACCGGGCACCCTAGGGGGCACTGCAGTGGAATTCAGAAAAAGCTCCCACGTGCAGGGCCCAAGAAACAGGCAGAGCTCCAGAGTCTTAATGCATGGATGAGACGATGGTGCAGGGAGGAGGGTTTTAGATTTATTAGGAACAGGGCAACATTCTGGGGAAGGGGGAGCCTATTCCGAAAGGATGGGCTCTACCTTAACCAGGGTGGGACCAGGCTGCTGGCATCTGCATTTAAAAAGGAGATAGAGCAGCTTTTAAACTAGAAACTGGGGAAAGGCCGACAGCTGCTCCAAAGTATATGGTTCGGAATAAGGTATCTTACAAAGATATCATCAAAACAGGGAAGATAGGGTATCCTGATAGTGAGGCTGCAAAAGAGACCATAGTAGATCAGATGATATAAATAGGAACAACAAGCATAGTTTGAAATGTCTATATGCGAATGCCAGAAGCCTAAGAAATAAGATGGGAGCGTTAGAATATATTGCACTAAATGAAAAATTAGATATAATAGGCATCTCTGAGACCTGGTGCAAGGAGGATAAGCAGTGGGACACTGTCATACCGGGGTACAAATTATATTGTAGTGATAGGGTGGGTCGAATTGGTGGAGGGGTAGCACTGTATGTTAAGGAGGGGGTAGCACTGTATGTTAAGGAAGGCCTTGAATCAAATAGATTGAAAATTCTGCAGGAAACAAAACACATCTTGGAATCCCTATGGATTGAAATTCCATGTGTAAAGGGGAAAAGGATAGTGATAGGAGTTTACTACTGTCCGCCTGGCCAAGATGAACAGATGCATATACATCCACATATACATCTTTGTCTAGTATCAGCACAGCTCCCCCCTTGTCTGCCTTTTTGATGACAATATTGTCGTCAACAAGCAGGCGCTGCAAGGACTCCCGTTCTTCCCTTGTAAGATTATCACGAGCCCAGCCCTGGGAGCTGGCAAAATTACCAACTTCCCTTAAAATGACATCCTTGAAAATTTTGGCACTTGGATCAAGGGTTCCAGGAGGGGTCCAGGTCGAGCGGACCCTAACTTTGGAACACTCATCTTGGCCATCCATGCAGGGCCGGCCCTAGGGTTTCTAGCGCCTTCCTGCAGTCTATTAGTCGGCGCCCCTACCCATCCAGAGGCGGGATCACTATGGCTCCGCCCCCACAGTAGACACACCCCTTTTACCAGCCATGGCATCATTGAAAATATTACACCAGTATAGAAGAAAAATGACTTAGCACACAGACCAGGAATTAGGAGAACAGACAGTCTTACCAACTCTGAAAAGCAATGTGTTACCAAATTTCAGAATCTAACAAACAGATCCCTATTCAGACACTTGGCCTTGCAGTCACACATGTAGAACAGAGATAGCCCCTTTTCAAATTCTTCAAAAATTAACCTGAAATACTAAGAAGTTAGACTCTGCATGCAGCACAATAGCCTTCCCATCGAGCACAGCTTAGGATCTAGCTAGGACAGACTTAATCAGCATAAACTAACAGGAGTTACTGAAGTGGGAATGAGAGATAGGTGATGGTTAGGAATTGAAAGCAGGCATCTAGCCCTCCTGTCCTGTGAGTTGCTGTGTTGGGGGTGGGGGGTGGGTGGGGTGGAAAAGGGTGGGTCAGGTGCAGCACTAAACAGCAGTCTCTGACAAAACAAGGATCTAGGCTCTGCTGTGCTGTCTCTGTCTGAGCCCTCTCTGGGCAGAGGACAGAGGTTAGCTGAGCTCCCACAAATTATTTCAGAGCCGGATTCAGTTGGAGCAGTGACGTCCTTGACAAACACAAGGAGGATATTTCTCTGCTTGGAGGGGGGAGGGAATGGGACAGAGAGCTGACAGCTTTGGAGCCAGACTGAGATGAGCAGCAGAGATTAGATACTCAGCAGAGCTTGATTGCTTGCAAAGTGGCGCCCTTGAAGGCAGGCACCCCCCTGCAGTGCTTACCCTGCTTACCGGGTTTGACCGGCCCTGCATCCATGGTTGAAAAATGAATCCGTAGCTGCAACTGGTGAATAAACCGCTCAAGATTGATATGAAACTGGAAATCATCAAATTTACCCATGGGCACGAACGATAGGCCTTTTTCCAACAAACTTAGTTCAGAATTTGTCAAAACTCGAGAAGACAAATTGATTACCACTGAGGGAATTGTTGAAACTGCTGAAATTGGCGTTGAGACCAAGTCTGAGGGCGTGTGAGTCCACTGTTGCTGCCTCTTCTTCTGCGGTAACCCCTTCCTGTCCCTCGGTACTGACGTCCTTCTAAAAAATCATGTTCAGTTCCAGAAGAAGAACTGTCGCTGTAGACTTCCAGTGACCGTTCAGTTTGCTCTGATGTTTGCTAACCTGAAGGCAGTGGGAAGTTAACCCTCCAGCATTTGGATGTTAGACACTTTTTTGTAGTGACTTTTGTTTGATTTAAAATTATGTTTTTTTTGTTTTTGGCATGATGCACATTTTGCCCTTGTGTTTGTTTCTAGTATTGCAATGTGGTTCCCTGAAGAAGCGGAGCAAAACGGGACCGTTGGGACTGCATGACAGTTTTTCTGGAAGCAAGGAAGTACCACCCTTCAATTGAACTGGACAGCAGACTAAGATAAGTGATTTGAATTCTTGCTGTCAGTTTGGGCGTTCAAAAGCGAAGACTTTAATTACATATATACATTTTTATACACTTTTTTGCATATTTAAAAAACAAAAAAAGTATCAAAGGGTTTTTTTATGTCTATGATTACTTTTTACGCTGTGTGCACCTGAAAAGTGAGAGTGTTGCCACAGGAGTGTATGAGACATTTTCCCCATTTTTTGAGAAGTCACATGTTTTGGTCTTCACTGGCGGACATTGTGTTGTTTAACAGCTGTTCTTATTAGTGAAGTTGATCTTTTGTGTGGATTCATATATCTCCAGCATTAGGTGTGTGCACTTACACCAGCTTTAACGTAAGTGACTGCGCCTAAATTTTGCGCATGCACCTGACCTGTTATACTATTATTCTATAAAAAAAAGTAGGTTTCTATTTTCCTTTATAGACTAGGTGCCACCTAGATGTCCTCTAGGAACCTAAATATAGGCACCCGCTTATAGAACTGCCCTCATAGCACCAAGATGCTCTGGTGTTGGAGCATAGCTGTACAACACTTTGGGTGAATCTGTTCATAAAAGCAGTTAATAAATCCCAATAAATTAATAGGTGGAATGAGGGTGTGATTGGACCTTTCATGCATATGTGTCAAGTCTTTCTGATGCACACACATGCACAATTACATCCACCTTACAGTAGTTTAAATGTGTGTGACTACTTTAGCTAGGGTAATTTTATAAAGGCATATAGGCACAACACATGTGTCTTTGTACCTTTATAGACTAAGGGGCCCTTTTACTAAGGCACACCTAAAAGTGGCCTGAGCTGGTGTAGGCGCATGTTTTGGGCACACGCAGGTCCATTTCCTCAGTGCATCTGGAAAAATGGCAACTTTTTTTGTGCTGGAAAATGAACGTGCGGAAAAATAAAACCATTTTCAGCCTGAGACCTTACCACCACCCATTGACTTAACAGTAAGGTCTCGTGTGCTAACTGGCAGTAAGCAGCCAGTGCATGTCAACTTCTGATTATTTTATTTATTTAGATTTTGTTCACACCTTTTTCAGTAGTAGCTCAAGGTGAGTTACATTCAGGTACACTGGATATTGCTCTGTCCCAGGAGGGCTCACAACCTAAGTTTGTACCTGAGGCAATGGAGAGTTAAGTGACTTGCCAAAGATCACAAGGAGCAGCAGTGGGATTTGAACTGACCACCTCGGGATTGCAAGACCGGTGCTCTAACCACTAGGCCACTCCTCCATGCTGGATAAGTGCCATGCACTTTGGGTGTGTGCCAAAAATGGAATTACCTCCTGGGATACGTGGTAGCTGGATGGTAGTGCCAATTTGACACACATTGGACATGCATAGGCGCCTGTGCACCTTTGTGAAAGGGCCCCTAGGTGCCATGTTACTGAAATTACCCTCCACATTGGCATTTGTTTTATTTCTGATTTCTTCTACTTTATGTATAAACCTAAAGTCTATGGTTTGAATAGTTTCTAAATCTGAAGGCAGATTTCTCACATTTTTAGGACATCATGAAAAGGAAGTTTAGTGCTATTTTGGGTCGCTGTTTTATGAAAATTTAATAAGCTAGAGTTGGATGGCAGTAGGAAGATAGGCTACAATAAATTATATAAGAAAACTTGCTGCAGAAAAGTATAGGAAACAAATTAGCCCAGAAAATTCTCTTTCAGTCTGAGCTTCAGCTGCACTTACATAAATGCAGTTAAAAGGCAAATTAAATACATTTCAAACCTCATTTGAGGGAAAAATTAATGAGAGCTGCACAGTAGTACAGTGATATTAGCAAATGCAATTTGATATCATACATTGACAATAGCAAAAATGAGAAACAGAGAACTGGGATACGATATGGGGAAAGAACATCAGAGTAAAATGAAAACCTTGATGCAAATTCAGGGCACTATGGTTTTACCATGACTCTGTGTGAACCTGGCAATTGAACAAGAGAAGAGTTAATCTGAGATTGTGGAACTCTTTTAGTACAAATACAGACCAGGGGTATGGCCAGACTTCAAAGGGGGGGGGGGGTCCAGAGCCCAAAGGGGGGTCACATTTTAGCCCGCCTTCCCCAGCCGCCACCCCTCCCCCGCCACTTCCAACCCCCCTCCCCCACTGCCGCTGCCGCCGCAAGGTAACTTTGCTGATGGAGGTCCCCAACCCCCACCAGCCGAAACCTTCTTCAGCGCTGGTCTTTGGTGCGCCGCGTTTGCTGATCTGCTTTTTCTTGAGTCCTGACATCCTGCACGTTTCTTTACGTGAAACTGAGCATGTTCAGTTTCACGTAAAGGAACGTGCAGAATGCCAGGACTCAAGAAAGCGCAGATCAGCAAAAGCGGTGCGCCAAAGACCAGCGCTGAAGAAGGCTTTGGCTGATGGGGGTTGGGGACCCCCGCCAGCAAAACCAGGGGCCCAGATTAAATCTGTGGGGATCCAGGCCCCCGTGGCCCCACCTAGATACGCCCCTGATACAGTCTGATATTTAAAACCATTTAACCGGCCAGGAATGGTTCCTGGCTGTTTAAATGGCATTTAATCGGCTATCCATGAATATTCAGGGGGAAATCACTAGTTTCTTTCCACTAAATATTGCCGGTTAGTGCTTATCCCCAGATTTTATATAGTGCACCTAGAGATCTGTGCCAAAATTGGCACAGATTGTGTAACTTAACAAGCTAATGAGCGCTGATAGCACTTAACAAGCAATAATGAGCACTAATTGGACTGATTAGAATTTAGGCACACAAGTCGCTAGGCATATTCTGTAACGATGTGTGCCAAACGTCTAACGCATACAAGCAAAATTGGGCATGGTTATGGGCGGAGAAATGGCCATTTTATGGGCATTCTGAAATTTACACACCTAGTTATAGAATATGGCCCAGTGAGCCTAAATCTACGTGCTGGGATTTACTCCACATTTTGATTGGTGTAAATGGATGTAAATAAATTTAGGCACTGAAATATCAACTAAGCATATTCTATAATTGGCGCCTAAATCAAGGCACCGATGATAAAATATGCTTAGTCAGCACTGATTTCAGCGCCAATTTTTAGGCACCATTTATAGAATCTCTCCTTTAGTGGATAACTGGTTATATTGCCCAATATCATTAGCTATTCACTAATATTCTTCGCACCAAAACAGCAGGACTATTTTTGACCAGTTTCAACTTAATCGGCCAGTGCTGAATATTGGCTTGGCCAGTTAAGTTGAAACCGGACATAAAACACCTGGATATTCAATACCAGTCACCGGAAATGGCCTGGCATTGAATATCCGGACTGACTGCTGACTGTGGGAGTTAGCCAGGCTCCCTACTGTGGTCTGAATATCGGTTCCATAGTCTTATCTAATGCTGGTTTTGTTTAAAAGGATATAAGGAAGGTTCTATAATTTTGTACCTGCACTTATGCGCCACTGGAGTGAGTTACTGCTGGGAAAACTGACATTGACCTGACTTAAAATGGTCTTGCTTAAATTTCGGTGCACTAATGTGGGTTTATCCTATCTATATAGGCATCTTGGCACACAGCTGCTGTGATATAATTGGCACTCATGACATTGGGGTGCCTAACATGTGGTGCCCAGTTATAGAATTGCCCAGTGGTGTGCTGGAGCTGGCTCGCACTGGCTCCCGAGAGCCGGTTCTTAATATTTTATGAATTTTGTGAGCCAGTTGTTCAGCATTCCAGAGCAACTCCCATGGCAAGAAGAAGAGGGAGGAAGTCACTTCCTCCTCCTCCGCCGACTTAGACCCGACCGTTTATGTGAACCATGAGCTCGCAATTCACATAAACATTCGCATCTAACTCGGCACAGGAGTATGCAGGCGATGCAGCACAAATCAATTTACATGTGCCTGCCCTGGTGCGGCAGTCCATAGCAATGAAAGGGAGGAAGAAGGAACTTGAGAAAGCCAGAGAACCGAAGCCAACGCAACATGGGAGGGAGGGAGGACACCCCCACCCTGCGTTGACTCAACCTCAGTTCTCTGGCTTCCTCCTGCAGTAGTCTCTGCCCCTGGAATTGCCCCAATTGCTATTGGTAATCCATAGAAACTATAATCTACATTGTAAGAGAAAGTTGTATGAAAATACCTATATGCCAAAAGCAACCATGTTCTTTGATATTTCTTATTTAGAGGGGTGGGGGACAGAGAGGGTATAATCTCTATTTCAAGTTGCTGTGGTGTCCCTAACATTATGGGGCTCATTTTCGAAACAGGAAAGCATCCAAAAAGTGGCACAAAATAGCAGATGGGCCCTGCTGCAGATAACTCGAGCTAAGCTTTAGTAAAAGACCCCCTTAGGATGGTAGAACAGTGCCTTTGCCACCTCACATTTTGATTATTGTACTGGACATTGTCAGTTTGAGGAATCCTTGTGGAGGTCACCAAGGCTCTCCCCTGTTCAATTTTTTTTTTCAAGATTTAGAAGGATTTTGAGGCTTTTTCCACTGCTATAGAGTGCGTTAAGGGACTAATCTTTTTCTGACTGCAGATCTGTTGTTTTTTGTTTTCACTAGTCGATCTGCTATCGAGCATATTTATATTGTAGTCAATTTTTTTTTTTTACATTCTTTGGGTCTGGAACTAACTAGAGAAGGCTTTGTTACTTATAGTTATGCTGATGATATCACAGTATTGATTCCCATCAATTCCTCTATAACTCAAATAGTCCCTTTTGTGGAAAAAATGTCTAACTCTAATCAGTTCCTGGATGTTATATTATAGACTGAAGTTAAATACCAGTAAAACTAAATTTTTATTACTGGACAATGATTCTGACCTATAATTAGATCATATTGTTTTAAATAAGACAAAAACACGTGTAATCTCCAGAAGTAAAAATATAGACCAAACGCTTTCTTTAGAACTTAAAGCCCTAATTAAAAGTGTTTTTTTCCTTCGACAGAATTAGAGACGAATCAGGAAGTTCTTTCACTTTGATCGGTTACTGGTACAAACATTGCTTTTAGCTAAACTAGTTTATTGTAATTTGATAATTTGGGTGCCTCTAATTTGTTGACCTACAAAATACTGCAATCAGACTCATTTTTTTTTTATAGAGGCGAGGAATCTGTTCAAATTTTCTTCTCTATTATATAAGATTTTAAGGGGTGCATGTCCAGTTTATATTATAGATCATTTGGAATTCATAACTAATCATAGCGAAAGAAGATCTTGTCATAATTGGTTTTGCGTTGCTTCATCAATTAGGCAAGTAAAGAGATTCAAATTATATAAGAGTTTACATGTAGTACAAGTTCCTAAGGCCTGGAATCTTTTCTTTTTCATATTAACTTTCAGGATGATTTACTCAGTTTTAAGCGGAACTTGAAAACTATGTTTTTCAAGGAATTTCTGATGAGGCAACTTTTAAAATCTTTTTGCTAATTCTCAAGAAACTGTCTTGGTCCTCGTTTACTTGATTGTAAATCTCTCTGAACCTGACAGCTGGTAGCGGTATATACATTTGTTACAATGCAATGTAATGCAATGGAATTCTGATAAGTTTACCAAAACACACTTTTAGATCTCTTCAAGTAGCATAAAATGCAGCTACTAAAATTATTGAAGGCCTTTCCCAGTTTGACCATATTGCACCTGGCTCTTGATCAAACTTAGGATTCAATATAAAGCACTGATCTTGATCTTTAAGGTCATTAACAATAATGGTCCAGTGGTTTTAGCTGCCAGCTTGCGGATGTATTTACCTTCCAGATTACTGCATTCTGCTATAAAGGATCTGCTACACATTCCCTCTTTTCGTCATATAAAGTTGGATGAATATCCAACATCTATTTTTTATGCTGCAGGTCCTAAATTATGGAACCTTTTGCCATTATCTTTGTGAAGCATTAAATTCACTGCAGTTTTTAAAAAGCAGCTAAAGACTCAATTATTTCAACCAGGGGAAGTAGAACATCTTTTAGATGGAGGACCAAACCAACCAATCTCCGGTCTCATCCCAAAGATCTCTAATCACTGATGCTGTGTTGGGCAAAATATCAGTAGGGCCATGGCCTTTGTGACCCACCCCATTCCACTGCCTGGTAATACTTAGATATAATTGACAAACTAAGTTAACTATTATCCAAATCTAAAAAAATTGGGAAAATAATAAAATGTCAATATTGTACGCTCCTAGATCCTGATATATAAGCAATAATCCTATGGTCCAGGTATATCACTCACAAACAAAAACCTCCAGAATATCCATTTTTAATGTTTTTTTTTTTTAGTTAAATACTTTCTCAAATCTTATAAAATAATTTTTAATAATTTTGAATTAAATCATGCTAATGTAATATAGAGAAAGAAATTTATATAAAAAAAAATAATACTTACCTGGGGGGCTCCGGAGGTCCGGGAGGCTGCTGTCTGGGGCCCATTGTGGGGTTGGGAGCAGCAGGCGGCGAGGTTTTTTTTTAATTAAAGAAAAAAAAGAAAAGAAAAGAAGAATTCCCGGCGGTGTGGGGCCGTGGGGGACGCTGCTTGAGGCAGCATCGCTATTTTTCGGATGCCTGGGGACGGTTGGACACGTCCCCGGGTGTGGAAAGAAGAAGCTGAGTTTCTTCGCCCCGTTTCGGGGCCGAATGGGGCCGGTTTTGGCTTTGGCGCTAGGCGCTAAAGTGAAGAGGAGCGCCGAGAAGAAGAGAAAACGTGCGGGCGCACTCCCGTAGGGGGTGCGCTACATGCACGAATCGGGATCGCGAGTTTCCCGGTTAGGCCGAAGCCAGGGCCTAAATTTTGGGCCGGCTTCGGAAGTTTTTTTATTTTGGCTCCGTTTCGGTGGGGAGACGACCGGGACCGGATTCGGTGGTTTGGATCGCGTAAGGAGAAAATCAGGAAAACAGGTAAGGGGTTTTTAACCCAAAATTTTAATTGGTTAATTTTTAAATTGTGGAAATAGGGACTTTTATTTTTAAAAAATCAGGGTTTTGAGTTTTTTAAATTTGGTTTTTGGATTTGGGGTCGGGGAATTTTTTGGAATTTTTCTGTCGTTTTAGATTTTGAATTTTAATATTTTTAGGGGGTCTTTTGGGAAGGGTGCTATTTTATGAGGTTAGGAAAGGGTTAATTTTTAAATTTCGACGTGGTGTGTCCGGGAGGTGGTTTTAGAATTTTTGAGGGGGGTTTTAAATTTTTTGGGAATTTTTCCGGGATTTTAGGAAGTTTTTTTCCGGGCGGATATTAAATTTTGGGATTTTTAAATTTTAAAGATATAGGTTAATAGAGAATGGGAGGTTTAATTAGCATGGGAAATTTGGGGTAATTTGAGTAAAATTTTCAGGGGTTTTAAATTAATTGAAGTTTTTCCCATTGATCCCTATGGGAAATCTTTAATTAAAATGGGGCTTGAGTAGTGCTGCTCAACATTCCGCTGGTCAGCAGAAGGATACGGAATGTTGAGCAGGACTCAGGATTGGCTGAATGGGTTGCGGAATCCCAAGCCAAGGGTCCGTCTCCCAGGTAACGGGCAGGCTGGCAGTTGGCAGAGCATTGCTGACTGAGGTGAGGAGAGGAAGTGTTTTTGGTGGTGTGGCTGAGATAGAGGTTTGGGAGTGAGTTTGTGGAGATTGGAAGTGGTTGAGGTTTGGAGTTGGGGGAAAGCAGAGTGTTGTGAGAGGTTGGAGGTTGGAGAGAGAATTTTTGGAGGTGTGCTGTGATTTTTGGGTGTAAAGTGTATGGTGAAAAGGGGTGTATATATGTTAATGCTCTTTAGTATAGGGATCATTTAAGTAAGATTAGGGGGTTTTAGTGAGGGTATTGTTATTTTAATTTTGTTAGTTAGTGGTGGACCGTGTATAAAATTAAAGTTGGATTAATGTCATTAGTGGGGTGGGGTGATTAATAGGTAGATAGGGTTTTCCTTCCTTTTGGTTTGTTTAAGTGTGAGGTGTAGGTGACGGTCACAAGGGATCCTGAAACCATCTGAAAACATTCATCTTGGGCCCCAACGCAAGACAGATCCTGAGGACAATTGGCTGGTGGTGGTGCAACCAGTGTGGTGACTATATTTCACAAACATAAATTTGCATACTTACCTGAGTTGATCACGGTGCTGAGCTCCTACAAGAGATAAAAAAAAATGCACACAAAGTATCATTTTCTTTTAATGACTACAGATTAAAATTAGAAATTATTAAAGAATTCATTGAATGTTTAGAAAGTAAAAGAAGAAAAGAAAGAATACTTATCTGATCTGTTCCTTTAGTAGTGTTCAGAGTTGGCTTCTGTAATAAAAGAAAGAAAAAGAAATTAGTTCACTGTTAGTAGAATATTCTGTTTAAAATTGTATCTGTTGTATATAAAATAAATGTTAATTGCATTGTAACATTTGAATTGAGTTTGAGTTTGGGTAATTCAGGTAGAATCCAATTTTAGTTTTCTTTCCCTGTACACTCTTTGAGGGTATACAGCGGGGTTAGTGAGCTTGTATCACCCCCTGTGTTCTCAGGTGTAAACCCCTACCTGGCACGACTACATTCAACAGGGTTGGGGTGACACATATGCAACGGAACACAGAGGGGGGATAGCAAGACTAAACTATCTAATAATACGTAGTTTTGAAAAATGAATACATGTGTTCAGAAACCAAAAGGTGGCCATAAGATTACTAAGTATTAGTTTTCATGTAAGTTTGAATTTGTTTGTTTTGAAGGTTGACACTTTTATTGGGAATGTTTTATTGTATCCTTTCCTAGAATAGTAGATAGTGAGGGATATAAATCTATTAAACAAATAAGCTCTATAATCCCTTCCTCTCCCTCAGAGATCCCTTGTTCTATGCTTTCTTGAAGTCACAGTTCTCATCTCTATCACCTGTCCTGGGAGGTTGATCTATGCATCCATCACCCATCCCTTGAAAAATAATTAGGGGATGGACTCAGGAGTACTCTATCACCTTCATCCTATGACCCCTTGTTTCAATTAAAAGAGTTTTCTCCTGTGCATTTTATACCACAGAGAGATGTTTAAATGTGTCCATCATATCTCCCTTTTCTTGCTTTTCTTCCAAAGTATTCATCAGTGGTTCCCAAATCTGTCCTAGGGACTCCCCAGCCAGTCAGATTTAGGGAATATCTACAATGAGTATTAATGAGAGAGATTTGCATGCAGTGGAGGCTGTGCATTCATATCTCTCTCATGATAGCCTAAAAAACATGACTTGCCAGAAAGCCCACAGGACAGGTTTGGAAACCACTGGTATACATGTTGAGATCTTTAAGTCTGTCCTCATATGCTTTATGACAAAGGGTACTGACCATTTTAGTAGCCACCCTCTGAACCAAAAAAGCAAACAGGATGCTAGGAATTATTAGGAAAAGGATGGTAAATAAAATCAAGAATACTATAATGCCTCCATGGTGTGACCTCATCTTGAGTATTGCGATCAGTTCTGGTCTCCGTATCTCAGAAAAGATATAGTGGAATTAGAAAAGATTCAAAGAAGAGTGACCAAAATGGTAACGGGGATGGAACTCCTCTTATATGAGGAAATGCTAAAAAGGTTAGGGCTCCTCAGTTTGGAAAAGAGGCAGCTGAGGAGGGATATGATTGAGGTCTACAGAATCCTAAGTGTGAATGAATAGAAATAAATCAATTTTTCATTTTTCAAAAAAGTACAGACTAGAAGACTCTCAATGAAGTTGCATGGAAATACTTCTAAAACAAATAGGAGGAACCATTTTTTCACTCAACAAACAGTTAAGCTCTGAAACTCATTGCTGGAAGATGTGGTAAAAGCGGTTAGCTTATCTGGGTTTAAAAAGGTTTGGACAAGTTCCTGGAGGAAAAGTTCATTGTCTGCTATTGGGGAAGCCACTGCTTGCCCTGGGGTTGAAAGCATGGAATATAGCTACTAATTTGGTTTCTGCCAGGTACTTGTGACCTGGATTGGCCACTGTTAGAAAAAGGATACTGTGCTAGATCGACCATTGGTCTGACCCAGTATGGCTATTCTTATGTTCTTATGTTATGAATCTACTACATCCTGTTTAAGGATGAGTTTCATGCATTAGTTATACTACCTTTCTGTGATACAATCAAACCTTTTGAAAACTATGCCAATGGACCTTTTATTCAGCAGTGGTAGCCAGCATGTAAAGGAAGAATGCCAGCACTGGTAATTAACCTTATCCGTATATTAAGTGGTGTTATCCATTTATGTTGACCACACAGGTTCTTATTTAATAATAATGCTTGAAGGTAGCCTAACTTTGACTCCACTGTTTAATGACTGAATATTACCACTGAACATAAGTACCAGTGTTGATTTTGTCCCATCCCAATGCTGGCCCCTTTTGACATTTCTAAAATCAGGATGTTGAGGGAGTTAGATGAGCCAAACCTATACACTGAACTATTAAAAGCTGAAGGATGAAGGGTAAGAGAGTTATGCATTTGCCACCTGCCATAAAATAGTTGGCATTCAGGTGCAGATTATCAAAATAGCGCTCTAAAAATAGCACTGGAACAGCGTAGGGCTTTACTGCCCCTATGATCAGAGATAATAGCATGCAAATTTAACCATGCAATTAGCTCTGATGATAGGGTAAAAGCGCACTCGTTTAATAGGTCTGGGCCGTCAAAAGCCTAGACCTGTCTAACATAAGGGCTGGAGGTCCGTGGGACCCCCAGAACCCATGGGCGTAGACTGGGGGGGGGGCGAGGGGGGCATTGCCCCCCCAAACGACTTACGACATCTTCGTCGCAGCGGCAAACTGGCGTGAGTAGTAAAAGCAGCAAGCAGGGCAGGCTCGAATCCATGCTTCACTTCCCTGCCCTCTCTGCTTCCCGCCTTCCTCTGATGTCATTTCCTTTTGGGCGGGACGCTGAGAGGGCAGGGAAGCGAAGCACGGAGTCGAGCCTGCCCTGCTTGCTGCTTTTACTACTCACGCCAGTTAGCCGCTGCAACTACTTCGGAATCGGTACTAGTGGAAGCCAAGTGAGCCATAGCCAGCCTATCTAGTCCACTGTAAGGAAGGAAGCCATACCGTAAAAATCTCTGTTTTTTCCACTCCCCCACACAGCCGTCGCCGTTCACTCAAACACAGCAAGCAAACCAGAATCCACGTTTGTTACACGAGCTGGGGTATCCTTTCCCAGAAAGGATCGGGGGGGGGGGACGACGACACTGCTTTTTTGGCAAAAGGAAAGATGACGGGATCCCAGGGACAGAGAGAAATGCTTGCTTTCTGTTTGTCTGTCCAAGGTTAGGCAGTCAATACCTGTGCCCAGAATCCCTAAGAAACAGAGGAAGAGAAATACCACCCATGACCCGCTCCTTGTCATTAGAGCATTGCCAGGAATTCAAACAAAAGTCCTGTGGAGTCTGCTTTGAAAGAGTGTTGTTGTTCTTTATTGTTGGTCCCAGGGGCGTAGCTACGGGTGGGCCTGGATGGGCCCAGGCCCACCCAATCTCGGCTCAGGCCCACCCAAATGACTGGAACGGCGACTTTTTTACTCGGTCGCAGCGATGAACGGGCGGGAAGCGCTTCGGTAGTAAAAGCAACAAGGAGGCAGGTCGACTGCTCCGTCATTCGCTTCCCTGCTTGCCCTCTGCGTCCCGCCTTCCTCTGACGTCATTTCCTTTCGGGCAGGCGGGACGCTGAGAGGGCAGGGAAGCGAAGGACAGAGTCGAACCTAGCTCCTTGTTGCTTTTCCTACCGCTGCCTGCCCGCTCGTTCGTCGCTGCAACTTTGGGAGTGCAAACAGCAAGCAAACCTGTGAGCTGCTTCATCCACGTTGTCCTTACAGGTGGCTGGGAGATGCTGCAAAGGGGGAGGGGGGGAGACGCTGGACAGAAGGGGATGGGAAGAAACAGGATGGGCAGGGGAGAGAGGAGAACTGCTGGACAACAGGGATTGATGGAGGGGATAGGGGAGAGAGGAAATTTGATGGAGATGGATGGACGAGAGGGCAGGGGAGAATGGAGAGTTGCTGGACGGAGCGGAGGGCAGGGGAAGGAGGAGAATTGCTGGGGATGGATGGAGGGGAAAGGGGAGAGAGGAAATTTGCTGGAGATGGATGTAGGAGGGGCAGGGGAGAATGGAGAGTTGCTGGAGATGGATGTAGGAGGGGCAGGGGAGAATGGAGAGTTGCTGGAGATGGATGTAGGAGGGGCAGGGGAGAATGGAGAGTTGCTGGACGGAGCGGAGGGCAGGGGAGAGAGGAGAATTGCTGGACAACAGGGATTGATGGAGGGGATAGGGGAGAGAGGAAATTTGCTGAAGATGGATGGAGGAGAGGGCAGGGGAGAATGGAGAGTTGCTGGACGGAGCGGAGGGCAGGGGAAGGAGGAGAATTGCTGGGGATGGATGGAGGGGAAAGGGGAGAGAGGAAATTTGCTGGAGGAGGGGCAGGGGAGAATGGAGAGTTGCTGGATGGAGCGGAGGGCAGGGGAAGGAGGAGAATTGCTGGGGATGGATGGAGGGGAAAGGGGAGAGAGGAAATTTGCTGGAGGAGGGGCAGGGGAGAATGGAGAGTTGCTGGACGGAGCGGAGGGCAGGGGAAGGAGGAGAATTGCTGGACATGGATGGATGGAGGGGAAAGGGGAGAGAGGAAATTTGCTGGGTATGGATGGATGGATGGAGGGGAGGGCAGGGGAGAATTGCTGAACATGCAGGGGACAGAGGACATTTGCTGGATATGGGTGGATGGAGGAGATGGGAGGGGAGAATGGAGAGTTGCTGGACAGATGGATGGAGGGAGGGGAGAAAAGTCAGGGAGGAGATGCGCGTGGATGGAGGGGAGGGAAGAGAGCAGACATGCTGGACATGGATGGCGTGGAGGGCAGGAAAGAGAGGAAAAATGTTGGACAAGGATGGAGGGAAGGAAAGATAAAGGAAGGAGATGCACATGGATGGATGGAGGGGAAGGGAGAGAGGAAAAATGCTGGACATGGATGGAGGGGAGGGAAGACAGAGGAAGTAGATGCGCATGGATGGAGGGGAGGGAAGACAGGAAGTAGATGCACATGGATGGAGGGGAGTGAGGAGAAATGCTGGACATGGATGGAGGGAAAACTGCTGAGTTTAAGGGCTGGTTTGGAACACGTTGAGGGCAGATACTGAAACTCGAGGAAGGATAGGGACAGGGCTACAGATGGTAGACAGGACACATAAGGACACAGGAGGATGGTGAACATGGTGAGAGAAAAAATATCAAATGGAAAGAAGACACTGCATAAAACAGAAGACACTGGGACCAAAGCGAATAGATCGGACAACAAAGGTAGAAAAAAGTATTTTATTCAGAATTTATTAATTGGAATATGTCAGATTTTTGAAATGTGCATCTGTGATATTTTGCATGTAAGTTTCAATTTTTCTGGTATTGCTGCATGCTGAGTCTGACTTCTTGAGTTAACTTTCCAGTTCAGTATTTTGCCTTCATATTTTTTGATTTCTAGTTCATTGTGTCATGTCTGTTGTGTCATGTGTTCTTCATGTGTAATCAAGGTACAGTATTCTCTAGCGTGTAGCATTTGCAGCCCTTTTTGTTTTGCTTTTTTTTTTCACAAGGTAGTGTATTGGTGTTTTAGAGCCTAGTGTAATTACAGTGCTGCCTTTTCAAGCATAAGGTTGTAGCTCATCCTGTCCTTGGAATTAGTGCTGTTATGGTTTAGTAAGGGTATGAGTGTTTTTGCACAAGTTTGTGTATAGCATTTTGCAGTGGAGAGATTGTGGGATAATGTAATTATATTTAAAAATATCAATTTTTCCATTAAGTATGTATGTGGTTATACTGATGCAGGGCAGCTGTTGGGCAGACTACTTAGAAAACCATCATCAAGTGAATTCTAAGGCATTATTTTGTAGGATCCGAAGAGACACTACTCATATAGACAGTGCATGCCCACCCATATTAGCTCTGGGCCCACCCAAAATCTGGTTGGTCCATGTTTATCAAGTTTCTAACACTGTTTTTGTTGGGTAGGCAGTGCCTTACAAGGTGGAGGAGAAAATAAATAATTGAATAGCACTAAAACAACTTCAAAAATTATTGTAGCTAGCTAGAGCAAAGTGCCCTACCTCTGAACCTGTAGGTGTAAATTTAAAATCAATTAGGGATACAGAGGGGCTGATGCAGAAAGCTAACAGAAGTTTAACCACAAAGTTATTTCAAATACCCTGTCACCCCTGGGGGTCGCTCTAGTGGCTGCTCCTGGGCCCCTGCGGTAGGCAGAGGGCTTCGGATCCTGTGTACCTAGTTAATATTGCTCTGTTCTACTACACCTTCTTCCCCCAGTTCCCCCTAAGCAACCCTCCTCCTACTACTTACTACTACTACTACTACTTAACATTTCTAAAGCGCTACTAGGGTTACGCAGCGCTGTACAGTTTAACAAAGAAGGACAGTCTCTGCTCAAAGGAGTTTACAATCTAAAGGACAAAATGTCAAGTTGGGGCAGTCTAGATTTCCTGAATGGAGGTATAATGGTTATGTGCCGAAGGCGACATTGAAGAGGTGGGCTTTGAGTAAGGATTTGAAGATGGGCAGGGAGGGAGCTTGGCGTATGGGCTCAGGGAGTTTATTCCAAGCATAGGGTGAGGCGAGGCAGAAAGGGCGGAGCCTGGAGTTGGCGGTGGTAGAGAAGGGTACTGAGAGGAGGGATTTGACCTGTGAGCGGAGGTTTCGGGTAGGAACGTAAGGGGAGATGAGGGTAGAGAGGTAATGAGGGGCTGCAGATCGAGTGCATTTGTAGGTAAGTAGGAGAAGCTTGAACTTATGCGGTACCTAATCGGAAGCCAGTGAAGTGACTTGAGGAGAGGGGTGATATGGGCATATCGGTTCTGACGGAAGATAAGACATGCAGCAGAGTTCTGAACGGATTGAAGGGGGATAAATGGCTAAGTGGGAGGCCAGTGAGGAGTAGGTTGCAGTAGTCAAGGCGAGAGGTAATGAGAGAGTGGACGAGTGTTCGGGTGGTGTGCTCAGAGAGGAAAGGGCGAATTTTGCTGATGCTATAGAGAAAGAAGCGACAGGTCTTGGCTATCTGCTGGATATGTGCAGAGAAGGAGAGGGAGGAGTCGAAGATAACTCCGAGGTTGCGGGCAGATGAGACGGGGGAGGATGAGGGTGTTATCAACTGAGATAGAGAGTGGAGGGAGACGAGAAGTGGGTTTGGGTGGAAAGACAATAAGCTCAGTCTGTGCAGAACTCCTTAATACCACAATAGAAGAGCTGCTAGTGCTTCAAGTAAAATTTTTTTAAGATAATAAAATTGTGCTGGGAGTGCTGGGTAAGGAGGAAAGGAAGGGAGGGAGAAAGAGCTGGCTTGATACCTCATACATATTCATTATGGCTATTCCCCCAAAAAGCCAGCTCTTTTTCCCTTCCTTCCTTCCTCCATATTAGCATATCATTTGCATATATATATATATGCAAATGAATATGTTAATATGCTTCGCCCCATCCTTTGCCCCCCCAAATGAAACAGTCATACTACGCCCATGCCAGAACCCCCTGAAATGCAAGGCCATGGTGGCCTAGTGCCCCCTAAACCCCACTCCCTCACCCCAAGCCAAGCAAACGACATGGGGGCTGGAGGTCCGGTGGACCTCCAGTCCCCTCGACCCCCCCAGGCACAAGTTAATGGAGGGCTGGAGATCCATTGGATCTACAGCTCCCTAACCACCCATGCACCCCAATAACAAAATCCCTGGTGGCCCAGTGGAATGTGATTACAAGCTCCCAACCTATGGTCTAGTGGCCCTCTTTCCTGCTCCCACGTACCTAAGCGGTGGAGGAGGGAGTAGTGGACTCCCTCCTCTTCCAGTGCCGCCTTGAAAATACAGTGCCAAGTCCTGCCTTGTGCATCCTGGGATGCGCTGGGTGGGGCTTCATCACCATATAAGGGAAACCACTGGACTTCAAGCCCCCATGTTGCTGGCTTGGGGTGGAGGGTTGGGGGCATTTCCATTGGGGGATGGTAGCCCTGCTAGCATGCAAATCCATGCTGGACAGGGCTCACCATTCCTCCTCTGCAAACCCTAACACATTGGCATAGGGTTTGCTGCGGGTAGAGCACCAATGTTTGGTGTACTGCCTGCTGATCATTGGAGGAATAATAAAATACCTGTTTAGCATGCATTTGCATGCTACTTGTGGTCAGAGCTCTGATCATGGAACAGTACAAACACGGGCGCTAGTATGGTGCTAATAGCCTCCAGCGCTCCCATTTGCTTCTAATCATCAGCCTGTCAGTTTGGTTTTGTTGTGTTTTTACATATGGGGTGTCCTGGCATCGCTGTACCAACTCACTGAATTTTTTTTAATGCCTTCTGTGTTATGTTGGACCAAGCATAAACCCACATTACTTTTTGAATGGAATTATTTTGTTAATGTTTAATCATATTTGATATACTGAAAAATTCAATAAAGGTATGCAATAGAGGGGTATTTTCGAAATGACGTCTAAGTCCAATTTTAGACGTTTTGCTAAAAACATTCAAAAATCGAGTAGTAGAAAAAGCCATTTTAAAAACAGAAAAATGTCTATCTTTTTCATGAAAATGGCTATTTGCTAAATGTTTTTATGCTCTGTACGTTTATCTTTTTGGTCCATTTTTGTAAAAAAAAAAAAAAAAAAAGTCCAAGTGAAAAAGGCCAAAAACCAAGCCGCTGGGATGTAGGAGGAGCTAGCATTCTTAGCAGACTGTCCACACAGACATCCCAGGGGATCAATGGGGCAGCCTGGGGGGGGGGGGGGGGGGGACAATGTTAGAAAGTGTTAGGAACACCCAGATCCTGCCCTTAACACATCCCCTTGTGATACAGACAGACTTCTGAAGGACTACATGGAAGAATGTCTAAAAATTGGTTTTGAAAATACCAATTTGGATGTTTTTGTGAGAAAAACATCCAAATGCAGATTTATGCCACTTTTTGGACATTTTTCTCTTTTGAAAATGAGCCCCATAATAAAATATTAAGCAAAGCAAAAGACCTCCAATTTTAAAAAGGAAAAATGCAAACACTCAAGGCATGCATTTAATATAGTGAAAAGCAACAAAATTCCTAAGACAGATGTTATCACAGTCCTAGCTACCACTCTCCAGTGCAACATCAAGGAGCCCTTTTACTAAAGCGTTGCCGCATGGCAACCTGGAACTACCACCGGCCCAACGCTACCGCCGGTGGTAGTTCTGCCTCCAGAGTATGCCTTTTCTGGCACTGCTGGGTTAAAAAAAAAAAAAAAATATATATATATATATATATATATACACACACCACAAGGGGTTACCCAGCAGTAATCAATGCCCAGTTACTGCCAGGGTTGCGTGGGAGTCCTCACCTCCTCCTCAGTGGGTGGCAGTAAGTGCTCCCCCCTGCATGGCCATGTGGTAAATGTAAGCTTACCACATGGCCATGTGTTTTTTTGGACTTTTTACCTGCTGCAGTAAAAAGCGCCCTGGTGTGTGGTAAAAATGGCCGCCATCGCTACTGCAGGGTCTCTTTTACCGCAGCTTGGTAAGAGGACCCCCAAATGCAGTAAGAAAAAAAAAAGTCTTCAACAATTTTTTAAACTTTTAAAAATAAACCCTGAAGTTGATAAAGGAAGTTGGTTTCAGAATGTAGGATCCAATCAAAAGAAAGCACATTTCCTAGCAGAAGCCAGAGGTGTTAAACCGACAGACAGGATAGCAATCCATCAAGCACAAATAGAACACAAGGGCCTAGTAGGCATCTATGACATAATAAGTGAGGCAAAGTAGGAGGGAGAACCCTCACAAATAAGAATCTTAAACTCAATACGCCAGCTCACCATAGCCAACGAAAGCGTAACAGCAATGATAGCACATGATCAAGAGGTCGAGCTCTACCAAGTAAATGCATAGCCACATTTTGAAGGGTTTACAAGCAATGCAAATTTGTGTGTGTTGTCCCAGAATATTGGATCAAAAAGAATGCCACTGAAACTGATTCAGCTTATTATTATGATCAAACTCACAAGCTTTTTCCCCACTTTGATGCACTTAGTCATATTATTTTATTTGTGGTTGTAGAAATGTGCAGCACTTCAAATAGTCAGCATAGGTTTGTTCTTTGTACTCTCTTAATGTCCTTTTGAGAAAATACTTTAGGGGATACAGTCTTTTACTATTTGATCTGCAAAGAGTAATTTTGTTTATATGTTTAAATAAATTATCCACAGTTTATCTATGCTAGTACATCAGTGTGATATAGATTTCTTTTATGTAAAAGGTTGCACCGTTCAATACAGAGGCCTCTTCCTGAATGTGGAATCTTTTGCTCTGAAGCATCCAGTGGTATGAAAGCTGGATAATAGGCTAATGGAAACTTGAATAAGAGGGGACTGGTTTATGGCATTCAGTAAACACATTGGGCCAAATTCTACAAAAGGTGCCTTAAAATTGGCGCTGAAAAACCACACAGTTAGTGTGATTCCATAAATTATGCCTAAACTTAGGCATAGTTTATAGAATATGCTCACATGCCATTCTTGTGACTAAAATTTAGGTTCACCTCTTTAGGCCACCTAAAACCAGGCCTAAATACCTGTGCCTAAGTTAGGCGCAGAGCGGTGTATTCCATAATAGTGCACATAGTTTTTTGAAGTGCCCACAACCTGCCTATTCCACACCCATGGCCACGCCCCCTTTTCAACTGCGCACATTAGAATTTACGTGCACCACATAGTAGAATATGCCTAGAAAATGCGTAAATTCTAATTAAAGCCAATTAGTCACGCTAATTGGTTGTTACGTACCTATTATCGGTGCTGATTGGCTTGTGACCAAATTAGCGTGCACAAATTAAGATGCCATGTATAGAATTTGGGGATTTGACAATAAATGAAATGGTGGAAATTATAGGCTCCTTTATTTCACTCCTGCCTGGTTAACATACTAGAGCAAAAAACAAAATGATCTCATGTATGAGACTAAAGATAATTTAGAAATGTATTAGTCTCTAGTTCAAAATTTACTACTGCAATTTTTTTTCTGTTTGGTAATACCTGTAATAAAAAAATTGATAAAGCATAATAATGTAGCATTTCAGATGTTCCAGTGATAATTTGCTAAGGGGTCCTTTAAGTAAGCTGCGCTAAGCTGGCCTGTACTATGACTAGCATGTGGGTTTCCCATGTACTGAGGCAACGTTTAGCTCAACTGTAAAATGACCACATTTTTCAATTTCCTCAAATAATGGCCACGGGCTAATTTTCCAATTAGCCCATGGCCATTAGCACAGAAGATCTTATCAACACCTATCTTATAGGTGGTAAGGGCTGCCGCGCCAACCACGTGATAGTCAGTTAGTGCGCAGTGATGTAGCTGCAATAACTGATTAGTGGTAGGCATACCTACACTCTAATCGCAAAGATGCCCACAGCGCTAAAAAATAAAAAAGTATTTTGTCTGAAAATTACCGTGGAGTGCCTGCGTGAGCCCCGCCGTAGTGGATTTTAAGCTCTAGGTCTTTATCTGAAATAGCATGGACTATAAAAGATCTCATGACCTCTTTATTGAGTTTATGATGTTCTCCTCACATGTCAATGAATTTATTTGTATTATTTTTGTTTGATATGGTCAGGGCTTTTTTTGAGGGGGTACTTGGGGGTACTGAGTACCGGCACCTTTTTGACTGTCTGCTAAACTTGACCCATGGTTCTCGTATTTTAATAAAAGAGCTGAGGTTCTACATACAAATTCTGCCTTGTCATAGATTCTATGACTGGTTGCAGGGGTCCTGGCTATTGTAGGGTGGGTCCCTCAATGATCACTCCACCCCTGAAGGGTGGCCTGCCTGGCATTTGAGTACCGGCACCTTTTTTGCTAGACAAAATGCACTGGATATGGTTATCACATTGTGATCCACCTTTATTTATTTATGTGATAGTTTGTTTTGAGGTCAATTTTGTAAAAATTGTGGCCTTGTTTACTAAGGTGTGCTAACATTTTTAGCGCACGCTAAAATTAGAATGCGCTAAATGCTAGAGTCGCCCATATGTTTCTACAGCCTTACCACTATCCAGAATGACTAGTTATACAGATAGCAGCAATATACAGTGTTTCTACAGATAATGATGCGACTTACCTTAGTCAGTTGGGGATATTGGAAAAAGTATATTGATGAACCTTCTGGCCGTCTCCTGCTGGGAAGAGTATGGAACTATGGAAACTAAAACCTAGGCTGTTTGTTGTGTCTTCTGCTTGGGCTTTTGGGTGAAGTATGCAGCAATTTTTTTAATACTTTGAAAAGAATATTTACCTTGGTTTGGGGCAAAGTTCCAAACACTTTCTATTATTGTCCTGCTGCTTTGGCAAAAGAAGCAATTTATAGGCTGTTAAGGCCTAAGCTGATTAAATATAAAATTAAATAAAGATACAATTAAAAAAACCAAAACACTGATCCTGGAGTTGCCATCTCAAACGAGTTCAATGTAGCAGTTGTATAATATTCACAAAACAAGTAAAAACCAAATTTCATCCTCATTCCCTGCTAAATGTAACTATAAATAATTAAATTTGCGCATATTTTCAAAGCACTTAGCCTTCCAAAGTTCCATAGGTTTCTATGGAACTTTGGAAGGCTAAGTGCTTTGAAAATATGCTATACCTCCCTCTTAAGCTTCACGCTATCCAGTGAGATGATTACCTCAATACTACCCCAGGCATACTTTAAGGGAGTGCAATATATGTCTGTGTTAACTTTGGGGCCCTTTTACTAAGCAGCGGTAAAAAGTAGTGTAGGCGCGTATATCAGGTGCACGCCGGGCCAGTTTTTACCACATCTACAAAAAGGGATTTTTTTTAATGGAACGGGGAAAAAGCCTACGGTAAAAATGAAACCAGTGCGCACCCAATCCTGGCCTAAGCCCTTAATGCCACCCATTGATCTAACGGTAAAGGCTCACACGCTACACGTACGGTGACCGGTCGGTGCGTGCCAAATGTCGATTACCACCGGAACTGGAGCCTGTACGAGGAAATAAATAAATAATTCATCCACGCATTATGGGTGCACATCAGATTTGAAATTACTGCCAGGAGGGTGTACTGGCCTGGCAGTAGTCTCATTTGGGCGTGTGCTGCACGAGCAAAGAGCCTACTGCGGCTTAGTAAAAGGGCCCCTTTATAATTTCTGTATCAAGCAGCTAAACGGTGGAATAAGTTGCCAATTGAAATTAAACAATTATACCATTATAGATTGTTCCAGAAAGCTTTGAAAACATTTTTATTTGAGGAATTTGTATTGGATAAAACTAAATAGTTTTATGTCAAGGTCAATAATTCCTAGCTTCTGCTTTATTTATTTAGATTTTGCTCACACCTTTTTCAGTAGTAGCTCAAGGTGAGTTACAGTCAGCTGCACTGGATATTTCTCTGTCCCAGGAGGGCTCACAATCTAATTTTGTACCTGAGGCAATGGAGGGTTAAGTGACTTGCCCAAGATCACAAGGAGCAGCAGTGGGATTTGAACTGGCTACCTCTGGATTGCAAGACTGGTGCGCTAACCACTAGGCCACTCCTCCAGGTCACTCCTCCACTTGTAAACTGCATTGAGCTTTTTAGGCATATGCAGGCTATACATATTTTATTGTATATATATATATATCTCCTCTCAACTATATCCCTGTCATTAGTCTCTAATAATATTACCCATAATATAAGGTTATTATTATATATGTCAATTGCAGTTGAATGAGATGACAAAATTCCCTTATCCACTCAATCGCCAAATACTGATATATGACATTTCATACATTCCACGCAACTACTTAATTTATAACATCAATTCTTGCAAGGGATCCTTAGTAGTTACAGTGTTTGAACTCCTGTCTACTAGTATAACATGAAAAAAAATGTTAATTATCAACAAGGCACCACAGATTACTAGCAAATAGTGTATACTGCCATGGGGTATTAAGCTGCTGATCTGCTTGATTCTTGCCTCTTCACTAGGAATCATACCCATGTGTTGGAAGAAGTCAAATGCCTATGGTTTCTCATACCAGGGACAGGGGTAAGGGAGGTTCTATACAGAAAGTGATCAAAACAATCTGTAAATGTTAGAAGACTTTATTAAAATTGCCTCCAGAAAACAATTTACAAATTTAGACATTTACTTATGAGGATAATGATGTAACATATTTGAGTAATTGACTCTGGAGTTTGGAAGTAATGACATATCCCATATGAAGCTAATTGCTTAATGCAAATTACGCCGAGTTTGTGGACATAATGCATCCCTTTAGCTATGAGACGTGTGATGACTGTTTTTGTGCCTTGGACTTCTGTGAGTTACAAAATAAAGAGATTGGATTTTAATATATTGTACTGTTGCTACTTTTTTAAACAAAAGATTGATGCTCCTGAGACATCTGTGCGCTTTGGTAAAAATATGATCTGTCCTGCAGGCTAGACACAATTTAAGAGTTTTTCTCCTAAGCAAAATTGTAAAATAATGACTTACCCATCAAACACAAATCTTTTGGACACACTCTCGCTGCACAAATACATTTGACTGCCTTCTTCCTCTTATCTCCTTTTCATTTCATAGAGAGAAAATTCAGGACTCACCTTCCCAACATAGTGGATTGACTCACATTTAAATTCTGTGTGCTAAACGATAGCATACTGCGGGATACAACAATAAGTTGAATTAACTGGATATTTTTTTTTTATAAGGAACAATGGTATTTGATCATGTTAACTGACTGCACTGCAACAGCCTAGTCATAAAATAATACTTTTAGCTGATATAGGTCACTGTTATGGCTGGTCTGTTTTTTTTTTTTAAATTTTGGATCTCTGTACCTAAGCCTAGATTTAGGATTTGGGAAGGTCATAAAGAGTTATAGTAATTGCCAGAAATATATAGAACCTTTTACTAAGGTGCACTGAAAAATGGCCTGCGGTAGTGTAGGCGCATGTTTTGGGTGTGCACAGAATCATTTTTCAGCGCACCTGCAAAAAAATGCCTTTTTAAAATTTTTGCTGTAAATAGACATGCGGCAAAATGAAAATTGTCGTATGTTGTAAACGGGACCGCTGCGCCAGTAGGGGGAGGAAGGAAGTCTCCTCCCCAGGATTAATCCGAGCCCCACAAATTTCCACCAGCAGATACCTTCAAATATTCTTTTTCTTTTTATTTTGTTTCCAAGTTACAAACAAAAGCTTCAGTCCAGTCCTGGGTTAGGACTGCCCCAGGCAGGGTTGTGCTGCCCCTCACCCAGCAATCCAAAGTCTTTCTTGAGGGCTGCAATAGTCCCCTTTGAAAATACTTCCTTTTCAAAGTAGGTATCACAAGCAGTGCTGGCCTTTCAGCAGGATTGTTCCCTCCTGTCCAACCAGGGTTTACAGGTCCCACCGTTCTTATACACAACAAACAGGAGCAGCTGGGGAACCAGGCTTATAACTCTTCCAGCCCTCTGCCCTTCCCCCACAGCAAACAGTTCAAATCAAAGCAGGCTTCTTCCTTACAACAGGTTTTAAATCAAAACTTTTAAACACATAGCTTTCCCCCTTTAGGTGCTACCTTCCTCAGGGCTCTCCAGCTCCCATTCCATCCTGCTTTCTGCTTCCTGCTCAGCCTCTTTAACCCCCTCCTTCACCCAATCCATCCCCCCTCCTGCTTCTCACCCCACCCTTCCCTCTTATAGGTGGGAGGCAGGATGTATTGATTAGGGAGCCAGGGGAACTGGGCTTCTTCCTTCTCCCTCCCTCTTGTGGTCAGAGTTGGTATAGATCCATCTTGTCTATCCCTGGGGCTCCCCTTGCTGGGACGGGCAATGCATTCTGGGAGACGTAGTTCAGGATTTTGTTGTTTCATTTTGTACCTCTGGGCCGTAGCCATGTCACACACCCCCTCCCTCAAGAAATTGTGACCCTCAGAGGACTGAAGAGGGCCCTCCTGAGGGTCCGCAATTCGCGACAGGGCATCAGCATTCCCGTGGAGCTTCCCTGCCCGATGTTGCACTGTGAAGGAAAAAGCCTGTAAAGCCAAATACCACCTAGTCAGACGGCCATTTTGGCCCCGCATCTGTTGTAGCCACTTCGGTGGGGCATGGTCAGTTATGAGCGTAAAGTGGTGCCCTTGTAGGTAATATTTTAAAGCCTCCATGGCCCACTTAACGGCTAGGCATTCCCTTTCTATGACCGAATATCGTCGTTCGGCTGGGGTCAACTTCTTGCTTAAAAACAGTACTGGATGCTCCTCCCGCCCGAACTCTTGCGACAGGACGGCCCCCAGTCCTGTCTCGGAGGCATCAGTTTGTAAAAGGAAGGGTCTGGTCTCCCGAAATCCACCCCTCTTAAAACAGGTTCTTGACACAGAATGTGGCGCAGGGTATCAAAGGCTTCCCTCCCTTGTGTTTCCCACCTCAGGGTATTAGGGTGGGCCTTTTTTAACATCTCGGTCAAGGGACAGGAGATTTCTGCAAATCTGGGAATGAAGCGCCTATAGTACCCCACGAGACCCAAAAAGCTACGGAGTTGCTTCTTGTTGTGGGGCAAGGAAAATTCCTGTATCCCCTGTACTTTATCTGTTATGGGTTTTATGATGCCACCCCCACTCGGTACCCCAAGTAGGTAACTTCCCGGCTGGTAAACATGCACTTCTTTGGGTTTACCGTCAAGCCTGCCCTCCGCAGCGACCTTAGAACTGCAGCAACCCGAGGCAGATGGGACTCCCAGTCTTGGCTAAATATCACGATGTCATCCATATAGGCCGCCGCATACTCATAATACCCTCTCAGGATGAAATCGGCCAAGCGCTGACAGGAGGCCGCCGCCCCATTCAAGCCAAAGGGCATCCTTCGGAACTGATATAGCCCTATAGGTGTGCCAAAGGCGGTTTTTGGCTTGGCCTCCTCGGCCAAAGGAATCTGCCAATAGCCCTTTGTAAGATGGTAAGGTATCTCACCTGCCCCAATCTGTCTAACAACTCATCGATGCGAGGCATGGGGTAGGCATCGAATCTAGAAATGGCATTGACCCTTCTGAAGTCTATACAGAATCTTTGGGAGCCATCAGGCTTTGGTACTAGCACTGTGGGGCTGGCCCAGGGGCTGTTGGACTCCTCAATGATGTCCAGGCCCTGCATTTCTTGCACTTCTCTGATAATTTCCTGCCTCCGAGCCTCTGGCACCCTATAGGGTCTCTGGCAGCTAATCCACCCTGGTTCCGTATGAATATGATGCGTAATCACACTTGTTTCCCCAGGAAGAGGGCTAAGCACATCCTGGAATTCATTTAACAGTGTCTCAACTGCCTGCCTCTGCTGGGAGTCTAAGTCCAACCCTATACCCGGGGTTCCTCCTTCTTTAAGATCAGTAAGTTGGGGACCCAGGTCTTCTTCTCGGAGGGCCCCCATCCCGCTCCTTTCTATCCAGGGGCGTAATACATTTACGTGGTAGATCTGGACCCGGCCCCTGTCATTTTTAACTTTATACGACCAAGGACCTACCTTAGCAGCTATGGTGAAGGGCCCTTTCCATTGTGAGAGAAATTTATGCGGGTCTGAGGGTACCATTACCAAAACTCTCTCTCCGACCCTGAAATGTCTGGCTTTAGTGCCCCGGTCATAGTACTTCTTCTGGATGCCCTGAGCCTTTCCCAGATTACTTTGGGCGTATGCTGATAGGCGGTGCAATCGGGCCTTTAGGTCTTTTAAGTATGTACTGACGGGTTGGGGCTCTTCAGCTCTCTCCACCCACTGCTCCTGTATAATATCTAGGATCCCTTGGGGGGGGGGGGGGGGACGCCCATAAACTAGCTCAAAGGGGGATACCCCCAGAGAGCCCTGAACATTTTCCCGGCAGGCATATAGGGCAAAGGGGAGGAGCTGATCCCAGTCCCCATACTGTCCGTCTAGTCCCTTTCTCAACATACCTTTAAGGGTTTTGTTGAACCGCTCGACCATCCCATTAGCCTGGGGATGGTAAGCGGAGGTGGTAACATGACGTATCCCAAAAGTCTCCCATAATTGCTGGAGGCTACTGGACTTAAAATTGGAGCCCTGATCCGTCAGGACCTTTTTAGGGAAACCGACCTCACAAAAGAGCTTAATTAGCTCCGTGGCAATTCCTCTCGCCTTTATGTTCCGTAAAGGGATAGCCCAGGGAACTCTAGTAGCTCAGTCCAAGATCACTAGAATATAGAGGAATCCCCTGGGAGTCTTGATGAGGGGCCCAATAATGTCCATGGCCAAGCTAGTCATAGGTTCTTTTATAATAGGAAGGGGCATCAACGGAGCTTTTGGGGGGAAACGGTCAAGTAACTTCTGACACTGGGGACAGCTGTGACAATACTCCTGTACCTCCCTATGTACCCCTGGCCAATAGAACCGCTCTAGGATCTGTCTCAGTGTATTCTGGGAACCCTTATGGCCTGCTAAAGGGTGATCGTGACCCCCCTTAAGTATGATTTTTCTAAAGAGTTGGGGAATTAGTAGCTGTTGTTGGATGGTTCCCCCCGCCGGTTCCCGCATCTCCCTATACAATAACTCCCCACTAGTTGAAAACGGGGGAAACTGTCTGAGAGAACTCCTTTGGTTTGCTCAAAAGCTCGCTTAAGGGCCGGATCGCCCCTCTATTCTTGGGCAAAGTCCGGGAACCGTGCCAACACCTCTTCCGCAACCCAAGGCATACTCTCCCCCTGCCTGATCCTCCGCAGGGCCCGGGCCCTATCTCCCCTTTCCTGGATCCGGGTGGCCCTATCCTTTCTCCCTCGCCCGGGAACCCCCAACACTTCTTCGTGAAAGGGAAAGATTTGCCCCAAGGGGTCATTCCCCAAGGGTACCTCCCTCTTCCTTGACTCTTGAGCCCTTATAGTATCCCACCCATGCAACTCTTGCAGGCACTTGGAAAAAGGGGCCCAATCCCTTCCCAATACCAAGTCAAAGGGTAGTTTAGGTAACACGGCTACATTAAGTGGCCCACTACAGAAAGGGCTACGAATCCTCAGGCGGAATACTGGGTAGGCTGTGGCTGCCCCATGAATGCACCTAATGGGTAGCGTTCCACAATACCTTTCTTCACCCCCGCCCCTTGAGTGTCCCTTATCTTCTTCCATAGAGCCTTGGATATCATAGATTGATTCGCCCCTGAATCCAGCAGGCCCCTAACCGGTTCTCCTTCCAACATTACTTCATGAAAAAAAAAAGGAGTCCGGGTCTACCTCACTCTGACCCATGAACCCGATTTTCTCCCTACACTCCCTCAGATAATGACCCCCTTGGCTACATTGAAAGCACCGGCCAACTCTTTGTGGGCCCCCTTTCCTCCCCATGTCAGGCTCTCTTTCTCGGGTTTGGGCCACCAATTGGCCTCTCGGCCCCTTATCCTGTGGGAGAAAAGAATTAAGGGGGAGCCTCTCAGCTTCATAATATAGTTCTGCCCCCTAGGTCACTTCCTCCAGGGAACGAGCCCCTTGTTTGACTAACCATTCACGCACCGGGCAGGGGATAGCGAAGAGGAACTGCTCCACCACTATCTCCTCTACCACCTGCCCGGCAGTTTTCGCCTCCGGATTTAGCCACTTAACCGCTATATCCTTGAGCTTCTGGGCGAAAGCTCAAGGCTTCTCTTCCCCCTTTAAAAGGGTCTCTCTAAAGAGTCTGCGATAGTAATCCGGGGTTAAGCCCATTCTACTTCTAATGGCCGCCACCACCTCCTCATATACCAGGGCCTGAGCAGGGGATATGGCCCTATAAGCGGCCAGGGCTTCCCCTGTCAAACAGCCGGCCAGCCGTATGGCCCATTGCTCTGTCGGCCATTTCATAGCCCTAGCAATCCTTTCAAAAGTCACAATAAAGTCATCCACATTTTCCCCCATCTTCCCCAAGGAAAAGGGCTGATAGACAGCTGACCCTACCGCCATGGGGGTCATCTCGGAGTTGCTGGGTGCCTTCATTGTCCGCACCAGATCCTCCATGGCTTGCATCTGGGTCTCTATGGTTTTTAGGAGCGGCCCTTGTTGTTCCTTGGATGCTTCCACCAGTTGCTGTAAGGCATGCTGCGAGCTCTCTTGCTGCTTCTGGAACTGAGCAGCCATCCAATGCAACAGCTCCTTCTGTTCCATCTTGGCAATGAGGAAGCTCCTGTGAAAAAACAGAAACACAACCCAAGTGCGCTATCTTTTAAGCGGGTCCCCTTTTACTCCGCCCGGGGTCTCCAGCCTTTGGTTTTTCTTCCCTTACCCTGTTCCTTGTCCAGCCTTGGCCCCCCTAGGTACCGCTTACCTGAGGTGCCTGCTGGTCTGTGCAGTAGTAAAGGCCAACCAGGGTCCTCTCCCTCTTCCGTGTGGCTCACTGTTTAGGTCCCATCTGGGGTGCCATTGTAAACGGGACCGCTGCGCCAGTAGGGGGAGGAAGGAAGTCTCCTCCCCAGGATTAATCCGAGCCCCACAAATTTCCACCAGCAGATACCTTCAAATATTCTTTTTATTTTTATTTTGTTTCCAAGTTACAAACAAAAGCTTCAGTCCAGCCCTGGGTTAGGACTGCCCCAGGCAGGGTTGTGCTGCCCCTCACCCAGCAATCCAAAGTCTCGGCCCTTTCTTGAGGGCTGCAATAGTCCCCTTTGAAAATACTTCCTTTTCAAAGTAGGTATCACAAGCAGTACTGGCCTTTCAGCAGGATTGTTCCCTCCTGTCCAACCAGGGTTTACAGCTCCCACCGTTCTTATACACAACAAACAGGAGCAGCTGGGGAACCAGGCTTATAACTCTTCCAGCCCTCTGCCCTTCCCCCACAGCAAACAGTTCAAATCAAATCAGGCTTCTTCCTTACAACAGGTTTTAAATCAAAACTTTTAAACACATAGCTTTCCCCCTTTAGGTGCTACCTTCCTCAGGGCTATCCAGTTCCCATTCCATCCTGCTTTCTGCTTCCTGCTCAGCCTCTTTAACCCCCTCCTCCACCCAATCCATCCCCTCCTCCTCCTGCTTCTCACCCCACCCTTCCCTCTTACAGGTGGGAGGCAGGATGTATTGATTAGGGAGCCAGGGGAACTGGGCTTCTTCCTTCTCCCTCCCTCTTGTGGTCGGAGTTGGTATAGATCCATTTTGTCTATCCCTGGGGCTCCCCTTGCTGGGACGGGCAATGCATTCTGGGAGACGTAGTTCAGGATTTTGTTGTTTCATTTTGTACCTCTGGGCCGTAGCCTTGTCACAATGTTCATTTTGGGTCTGAGACCTTACCGCCAGCCATTGACCTAGCAGTAAAGTCTCACGCGGTAACTGGGCGGTAATGACCTGCACGCATCAAATGCCAATGGCGCGCATCCGATATGCGTGTCCAAAAATACAAATGATTTTTCAGACACGCATATTGGATGCATCTCAAAAATGAAATTATCGCAAGAGCCACGCGGTAGCCAGGCGGTGACTCCATTTTGGGGCGCATTGGGCACGTGTAGATGCTTACACAGCTTAGTAAAAGGGCCCCAGAGAAAATGATGGGCACCCTAAGATCTGTGAGATTACCCCGGGTCCTGCTCTTCACTCATACACAAAAATATTTCAGCATCTGTATGGTGGTGCTGCCATGGGTTTTTGCAGCCCAGATACATGACTCTGCTTATTTTAATGGATACAAAGAGTGAGGACGAGTTGAAGAGGAAAATAACGACCCGACATGGCCGTGTTTCGGCATCAAAGCCTGCATCAGGGGGTCAAGTAAATTTACATAAAAATGAAAATTGAAATTAAATATAAAGGCATGACAGATAAAAACATGACAGATAAAACATAGTGATGTATAAAAAGCTATATTAATAAAGATATATGGATGATTCTATATTTGTAATAAAATAAATGTAATAGAAAGATATATATGTAGATAAATAATGTCTATAATAATAAAAAACATCATCTGTATGGATTACAATTTATAAACTTAATTTAGTGATATTAAGTGGAAATTAGAATTATTTAAAAAATTATTTTAAAAAATATATTGAAAGAATTCATTAAAAAATTTGTATAAGGTAATATGAAAATAAAATAAAATAAGATAGCCAATAAACAAACAATTAATGATAACATTAGATAATGAATAAAACCTTGTTCAAAGAATGAATGTATATGGAAAGTAAATATACCTCTTGTGTTGTGGCTGGAGGATAAACCAAGAAACATATGGCTATATGGCTTCTACAATGAAAATTGGAAAGGTCAAGTATCAGTTGAAAGATCAATTTTTTAACAAATGAATGTAAAAGCAAACTATTTTAGTGACCAATCAACAGAGTGATAACCTGTGGTTTGAAACATGGTGAGTGAAAAAACCAAGATATCAATGATTTGGTGTAATGTATAGCATAAAAAGATAACGTTATGTATTCAACGTATAATTCTAAACGGAGAAATAGTGTCCTGGATGCCCAACCTTAGAGAAGTAAATAAACCATCGTCAAAACCAGTGCATGTGAGATGATGTGTTAGTGAGAGTTATGCTTTTAAAACAACTTGAGAAACAACGGTGATTCGTGCAATAGTGAATCAAAAAATGGTGTCAGTATATACAGTTAGAAAAATAGCCACTCCACCGCGTGAAGATAATTAAAAGACTACCAGAGTCGTGAATCACACAACGATAGTGAAGACTACTTATAGAGTCTATGGTGTCTACCAAAGATAAAAAACGTGGATAGAAAACTGTGCTGCCGGCTATTTTTCTAGCTCCATTTACCATGATCCTTTGTTGCCTCCTACAGTTAGGGCCTATACAAGGGGCACTCAAATCTGTCCTAGGGGCCTGCAGGCCAGATGGGTTTTTAGGATATCCCTAATGAATATCCATGAGAGAGATTTGCATATTATGAAGGTGTCAGGTATGCAAATCTCTCTCATGCATATTCATTAGGGATATCCTGAAAACCTAACTTGACTGTGGACTCGTCCATCCCTACACCCCTTCCCGTGCACTCCGCTCCATGGATAAATCCTTCTTATCTGTTCCCTTCTCCACTACTGCCAACTCCAGACTTCGCGCCTTCTGTCTCGCTGCACCCTACGCCTGGAATAAACTTCCTGAGCCCCTACGTCTTGCCCCATCCTTGGCCACCTTTAAATCTAGATTGAAAGCCCACCTCTTTAACATTGCTTTTGACTCGTAACCACTTGTAACCACTCGCCTCCACCTACCTTCCTCTCTTCCTTCCCGTTCACATTAATTGATTTGATTTGCTTACTTTATTTATTTTTTGTCTATTAGATTGTAAGCTCTTTGAGCAGGGACTGTCTTTCTTCTATGTTTGTGCAGCGCTGTGTATGCTTTGTAGCGCTATAGAAATGCTAAATAGTAGTAGTAATAGTAGTAGTAGTAGGTTTGAGTACTCCTGGCTAATACCAAAGGTGTCAATTTATTTATAAGTTGCCTATGTAGAACCATGTCAAAGGCCTTGCTGAAATCTAAGTATATCACATCTAGTGCTCTTGAGGCATTAGGTGCTAATGCATGACTAATACAGTTTTAAATGGCGCACCATGGGACACACTCAGGTATCCTGTGGTAAGCACCAAAGACTAGATTCTAAATCAGTGATGGCGAACCTTTCAGAGACCGAGTGCCCAAACAGCAACCCAAAATCGAATTATTTATCCCATAATAACATGATTTTCTTCCATTATAAATCATTTCTGTAAGCTGTTACAGCTCCAGTATACCCTGTGCGAAATAAGACAGCAGATGTAAATTCTCAAATTCGACATATTCCAAACACTAAAATGAAAATAAAATGATTTTTCCTACCTTTGTTGTCTGGTGATTTTGTTTTTCTATCCATATTGGTTCTAGTCGCTGATTCTGCTGCTCTCTATCTGTTCTCTTAACTCCGTTTCCAGGGCTTCCTTTCTATTTATTTCTTTACTTTCCTCCTTTCTTCTTCATTTCTTGCCCTTCATCCATGTCCAGCAACCCTCCTCTCCCCTCCAGCCACAAATGTCCAGCAACCCTCCTCTCCCCTCCAGCCACAAATGTCCAGCCACCCTCCTCTCCCCCCTGCCCTCCCTCCCAGCACCCGGCAGCACCCAGCACCAGGCCTCCCTCCCACCCAGCACCCAACACCAGGCCTCCCTCCCACCCAGCACCCACCATCAGGCCTCCCTCCCACCCAGCACCCAGCATCAGGTCTCCCTCCCTCCCAGCACGCAGCAGCAGGCCTCCCTCCCACCCAGCACCCAACACCAGGCCTCCCTCCCACCCAGCACCCAACACCAGGCCTCTCTCCCACCTAGCACTCACCATCAGGCCTCCCTCCCACCCAGCACCCACCATCAGGCCTCCCTCCCACCCAGCACCAGGCCTCCCTCCCACCCAGCACCCAACACCAGGCCTCCCTCCCTCCCGCCTATGGGCGGGACCAGAGCTTGAGAGACAGGAAAGGTCAAAGGCGCATTGAGCGAAGAACATGCGCTTCGCTGCTGCTGCCAACACACGCCGCCTTAATCCCGACTCCGAGGACGGTACGCTTTTTAAATTTCAGGAGCAGGGGGGTTCCTGGTGCTGGGAGGGAGGGAGGACGGGCGGGCGGCCTGATGCTTGTTGGGTTGGAGGGAGGGCAGGAGGGAGGCCAAACTGGTACTCGGAGGGAGGGAGGGAGAGTGGGCGGACCAATTATGGCGACGGCGCGCGTGCCAAGGGAGAGGGCTCTGCGTGCCCTCTCTGGCACGCGTGCCAAAGGTTCGCCATTGCTGTTCTAAATACAGTGCCTGAAAAATTGGCACCAAAAATATTTCTGCCTAGGTGTATTCTGTAAACCGCGCCTAGTTTTAGGCATGGTTTATAGAATACGCCTAGCTGGTATATAGGTTATGCCTAGCGAACATGCCTGCACCAACTCTAGGCACTTCCACTTCCATCATGTGAAATATGGCGTAAATACTGGCACCTAAGTCAGGTACAGAGCAGGTGTATTCTATAACCGCGCACATAGATTCTCAGAATGCCCACGGTCCACCTATTTCACGCCCATAGCCATGCCCCCTTTTCGGTAGCACGCGTTAGAATTTATGTGTACCGCTTTAGAGAATACTCTTAGCAAGTTGTGCATGTAAATGCTAATTAATGCCAATTAGTATGGCTAATTGCTTGTGAAGTGCAATTATTGGCGCTGACCAGATTTGCACTTGCAATTTCAGTTGCGCTATATAGAATCCGGGGCAAATGTGCACGCACTAACCGCATGCTAAAGAAATGTTGATTTTTTTTTTGAAGAGCCTGTCTGGAGGGGGCGGAGAGTGGGGGCTCCTGCGCAAATCAGTTAGTGTGGCTACATTACCACATGCTAACTGGTTAACACAGGAATGGCGTATAAGACCTTACCACCTTCAAAATGGGTGACGATAAGTGCACATTGGCCATTAAAACAAAAAGTAGAAAAAATGGTAAAAATAGCCTTAGCGTGCAAAAAAAAGACCTGTCAAGGGCGCACTAAGGCCACTTTTTACTGCAGCTTAATAAAAGTACACTTTAGTATTGATGGTGCCAACAAAAGAAAGAATCATTTATTCATTTAATTTCATTTATTGCATTTATGAATCACTTTATAAAACTCAGGGGCCCTTTTACTAAGGTATGTAGGTGCCTATCACGTGCATCCAATGTGCGTCAATTTGGAACTACCACCCAGCTACCACATGCACCGGGTGGTAATTCCATTTTTTACGTGCGTCCGATACGTGCTGCAGAAAATATTTTTTATTTTCTACCACGTGGCGCCAACCCGGCAGTAATCGGCAATGTATGCGCGCTGAAGATTACCGCCCAGTTAACGCATGAGACCTTACCACTAAGTCAATGGATGGCGGTAAGGTCTCAGGCCCAAAATGGACACGTGCCAATTTTAATTTTGCCGCAAGTCCATTTTTGGCCAAAAAGTGCGCCTTTTTTGCAGGCGCACTGAAAAATGGACCAGCGCGCATCCAATGCCCACACCTACAACAGTGCAGGGCATTTTTCAGCACACCTTAGGATTGAAAATCTGACAAAGCGTTGTGGTAAAAAGCCCAAATAGAAAAGTATGTTGAGAAAAAGACTCTCTGATTCTTAGAAGCAAATCAAAATGTTCTAGCCATAGCCCTCAGCACTGCTTATAAGAGATCAAGGGATGAAAGCACACACAGATTTTGTTGTAAGAATTAAAATATGAAAGTATTTTTTCAGTCAATGCATCATTAAGCTGGTACTTGCATGTGACTCAGAGCAGTTGCAAAAGCCAGCAAGGATATTATTTTTGCTATAGATGTGGCTTACTGTTGTGAAATGGAAAGTGTGTGTCTATATTTTCAGACATACACAAACCATGCCCAAGCAATGCCTTCACCTTTCCCCCTTGAAATTTCTGCATCCTGGGATTCAACACGTGTGAGTGTGGCTTTATAAAAAAACACTAACCATGGAAATGTCATTTACTCATCTGGATGTTTCTAAAATGACCCCTTTACTAAGGGGATCCTTTACTAAGCCATGGTAGCGTTTTTAGCTCATGGTAGAAATCAGCTGGTGGTAAACACTGAGACGCCCATTATATTCCCATGGGCATCTTGATGTTTACTGCCAGCTGATTTCTACCACGAGCTAAAAACACTACCAAGGCTTAGTAACAGACCCCCTAAGTGTGCTATTTTATTTTCCACTAGTAAAAAAAGGCCGTTTCTCATTGAAATGAAACGGGCGCTAGCAAGGTAATGACCTTCTGCCATTAATGTTCTCCCCCCTCCTCTACGCCTCCTACCTCCCTCCTCATCTCAAGACCCCCCTGTCGTCTCAGGACCCCCCTGTCATCACAGCACCCCTCCCCCTCTCTCTCTCATCTCAGGACCCCCCCTCTATCCGGGCCTCCCCTCTCCTCCGTTGTCCGCGCCCCCCCTCTCATTTCCGCCGGCCAGTGCCTCCCTCCCTCTGTGTCTGTGGCCTCCGACAGCAAGGAGGACGTGTGCGGGCACCCCAGCCCTTCGTACGTGGCAGCTGCTGTTTAAAAAGT
Source organism: Microcaecilia unicolor (assembly GCF_901765095.1). Taxonomy (NCBI): domain Eukaryota; kingdom Metazoa; phylum Chordata; class Amphibia; order Gymnophiona; family Siphonopidae; genus Microcaecilia; species Microcaecilia unicolor. Next base: position 53,612,253 of record NC_044032.1, read on the forward strand.
TTTACCTCCTGCTCTTTCGGCAACACTGAAGTGCAGCAAGTACAGACACCGCTTGTTTCAGCTGTTCCTCTTGTCCCGCCCTCATTTCCTGTTTGCAGAAGGGCGGGACCACAGGAACTGCAGAAACAGAAGCGAAACCACAGAGTTCCCTCGAGGGCGGGGCGATTACAAACCCTACGAACACTACATGGCTTCACTGCCACGCTGCCACGGAATCAGCTTCAGAACGTTGGAGGTACGAATTATTATATTAGACAGTTATATGCTTTTGGGGGGGAATATGTTTATCAGTTAGTATTCCTTACCTTTCTTACCTTCTGCCCCCCCTCCCCTGTTGGTATTATTGTTGTGGGGACTGACTGTCTTTTGTGTAGGTTCTAGAATGTCTGTCAAGGTCATAGAAGCTACAATTGCAGTTAATTGCAATTGTTTGAAAACAACATTAAATTTATTGTGCAACAGCAGTTTTAGAACTAGATTTTTACTAAAAGGGGAAAGGAAAGAGGATGGGATTTGATATACTGCCTTTCTATCATTACAATCAAAGCAGTTTATTTATTATATACAGGTACTATGGGGCCTTTTTACTAAGCCCCGTAAGCGTCTACGCACGCAGAACAAGCTCTAAAATGGAGTTACCACCCGGCTACCGCGTGGCTCTTGCAGTATTTCATTTTTGGCGTGCGTTCAATACGCGCATCTGAAAAATAATAATTTTTATTTTCAGACGTGCATATCGGACTCGCACCAAGTGGCATTTGACGCGCATAGGTCATTACCGCTCGGTTACCGCCTGAGACTTTACTGCTAGGTCAATGGCTGGCAGTAAGGTCTCAGATCCAAAATGGACACGCGCCAATTTTCATTTTGCTACACGTCCATTTTCGACAAAAATTTTAAAAAAGGCCTTTCTTACAGGCATGTTGAAAAATGGATTGGCGCACGCCCAAAACCCACAAGCCATTTTTCAGCATGCCTTTGTAAAATGACCCCTAAGTGGCTTGCCCAGAGTCACAAGGAGCTATAGTAGGAATTGAATCTGGTTCTCAGGCTACCGTACTAACTATTAGGCTACTCCTCTACTCCTAAAGGGGTCCTTTTACTAAGGTGTGCTGAAAAATGGCTTGCGGTAGTGTAGGCATGGGTTTTGGGCACACGCAGAATCATTTCTCAGCGCACCTGTAAAAAATGCCTTTTTAAAATTTTCACCGAAAATGGACGTGCGGCAAAATCAATATTGCCGCGTGTCCATTTTGGGCCTGTGACCTTACTGCCAGCCATTGACCTAGTGGTAACTGGGCGGTAATGACCTACGCACACCAAATGCCACTCGGCGCGCGTCCGTTACGCACGGCAGAAAATAAAAATGATTTTTCGGCCGCACATATCGGATGTGCGCCAAAAATGAAATTACCACAAGAGCAACGCGGTAGCCAGGCGGTAACTCCATTTTGGTGCATGTTGGGTGTGCATAGAGCCTTACACGGCTTAATAAAAGGGCCCCAGAACGCACTATTGAATAACTGGGGACCTTTTCCTAAAGTGTGTTAGATTTTACAGTTAATGCGTCTTAACATAAAAAAACATGAGGTAAGTGAAAATCTACTTCTGCTTAGGAGTGTGTCCAACATGTACTTTGGTGTCCCTGCATTAAAATTGCATCTGCATTCTAGGACCAGAACTGAATGATAATAAAAACCCAGGTTCACATTTCCACTGAACCAATTTTTTTTCTGCATCACAGTAAATTCAACCCCCTTCAAAAGTTTTTTATTTGTTGATCATGTTTGCCACGATTTTTCAGAATCATCCACTGAAATGTTAAAGAGGATTGTACTATATTTTACATAAATGTGTAACCTTGCATATACATTGCAAACTCGCTTCCTTTTGGAGGGGGGATGGGGTGAGGAGCGGATTGAAGGGAAGAGAACAAGAGGTATTTTTTTTCACCAATGCTATAGGTAATGAATGAGGATAAATAATATATGTAAACATTCTCTCCTGAATCAGTAAATCAATTTTTATTGATTGCTAATGTGTTCTCTTAATTTCATTATGATGTCTAATGGGTAATCCATAGCAATTAAATGAACAGTCTTTGGATAGTTTGTGTTATTTGAATTTATAAATGCATTATTGTGCATTAATTTACTGCAAACACTAGTAATTAATATTTGATGTTACTGTTTCAGACACAAGAACTCTAAATAGATTGCTTTAATTAGCATGAACAAATTTACCATCATTAAAAACTATGTAAGATTAAGTATTTGGTAATCAGTGAACACATACAAAGTACCCTACCCAAGTCTTCACATATGCTGATATTTTGTTAATGTGATGGAAAAGGTTGAGCAATTACTGGTTTCAACCACTCAACAATTTCTCTAGCCTTACTAGAGTCTTTGCAGGTTGTGATTCCGTTCAAAAGACCAACAACAAAAATAATTATAATATAGGAGCTTTCATTTCAATTTTCTCTCACTTCCCTGCCTTCTTTCATTCCTTTATTCAGTTTTCCTATTACTTTTTTTCATTTTTCTATTCATTTCCCACAAGTTGCTATGATTTTGCAACAAGAAGTAAACTCTGTAATTCTTGCTGTAGAATTATGGCAGGCTCCTTAGCAAGTTGAAATATCATGTTGAACATACACAACTAGTTTGGAAATTGAATATTTTCTAATTTTATTAAATTTTCAAAGATTTTCTGTCCAACTTAATTTCACAAGGTTGCCACATCTCTGCTAAGTCATATTTTTCAATAGGTCATTGCCTACATGATTACTCTTGTTTATCCTTTTTTAATATATTCCACAGGCAGCAGTGTTTTGCTGACCACAGACAGCTTTCTGACTGCATATTCAATGCCAGGCCATGTCTGGGTTACGGCATTGAATATCAGGGCATTTGCAGCCGACTACAACTTAGCCAGTTAAGGGGGGGGGGGGGGGGGGTCTTTTACTAAGGTGCACTACCGTTTTTAGTTCACGCTAAAAATCAGCAGGTGCTAAATGATGAGACGCCCGTTATACGGTGATACCTCGGTTTTCGTTGATATTCAGTCCGAAAACAATCAACGAAAGCTGAAACCAACGAAAACCGAGGCAATTATTTCCATATAAATCAATGTAAATCCAATTAATTCATTGTAGACACTCCAAAATACATACCAAAAACACATTTTATAGAGAATAAATATAATCCCATGATGGAACTAAAAGGAAAGGGTTAACTTATTAGCAAGGGAAACACTTAACAGGGAAAATGAGATTTGAGCACATGTGATTTTATCTTACGTGCATTGTGTTAGACGCGCGGGGTGATGCTCAAACAATGAGAAACAACGCCACATTGAGCAGGAGAACGCGTGGGTCACCCTTTGTTTTCGCAAAATTAGCAGCGAGGTCACGTGGGCATGCCGACAAAATCCGAGACAAATTTTTTCACTGAAAAAATCAACGAAAACCGAAACTGACGATAACCGAAATCAACGAAAACTGAGGTATTACTGTATTCCTATGGGCATCTCGGCATTTAGGGGGGGGGAGGGATTATATACGCCGCCTAAAAAATTGGCGCTGAAATCAGTGCCAACTAAGCATATTCTATAATCAGTGTCTAGATTTAGGCGCCGATTATAGAATATGCTTAATTGATATTTCAGCGCCTAAAACTACACACATCCATTTAGACCAACAAAAACGTGGCATAAATCCCAGAATGTAGATTTAGGCGCACTGGGTCATATTCTATAACTAGGTGTATAAATTTCAGAAAGCCCATGAAACGCCCATTTGCATGCCCCTTTTTACCTGTACACATTAAAAGTTTGGCATGCATCGTTACAGGATATGCTTAGCGAGTTGTGTGCCTAAATTCTAATCAGTGCAAAGTAGTGCTCATTATTGCTTGTTAAGTTCTGTTATCAGCGCTCATTAGCTTTTTAAGTTATGTGCATTGTTATAGAATCCATGCTGATTTTGGCGTGGATCTCTAGGCCTGCTATACAGAATCTAAAGGTTAGTGCCAGCTGATTTTTAGTATGAGCTAAAAACGTTAGCACATCATAGTAAAAAACCCCAAAAGTGCGATATTCAGCACTTAACAAGCTAAGAAAAACCAGATAAAGATAGGACTGTGTTTTATGCAGTCCTATGTATGTGATTATCTTAGCTGGTTAAGTGCAGTGGCGTAGGAAGGGGGGGGCGGTGGGGTGGTCCGCCCCGGGTGTACGCGCTGGGGGGGTGTCAGCTCGCTGGTTCCCTGCTGTTTCTGCCCCAGAACACGTTACTTCCTGTTCCGGGGCAGAGAAAGCAGGGAAGCAGCAGAGCCAACATAGCTCCCAGTGACGTGCACTGGGGGCGGATAAGCCCTCCCGCCTGCCCCCTGCTGAATGGTAGGGTGCATTTTGGGGGTGGGGAGCGCTCCGGAGGGGGGGGGGGCGCTGTGCCCTGCACCCAGGGGGGGGGGGGGGTCTTGCGCAGCAGCAACCTGCCCCGGGTGTCAGGCACCCTCACTACGGCACTGGTTAAGTGATGCATATCAGTAGTTAACACTGCTTTTTTTGTAGAAAACAAGGTGCAGGTACACATTATGGGCGGGGTCACCACATATGGCTCCATCCATATTATAGCCACACCCCTTATACCAGCCATGGCACATAAACAGACATCATTGAAAATATTATACTAGTATAGGAGAAAAAAATTACGTGATTTTTTTTCATTATAAATAATTTCTGTAAGCTGTTACAGCTCCAGTATTTCCAGTGCAAAATAAGACAGCAGATGTAAATTCTCAAATTGGACATATTCCAAACACTAAAATGAAAATAAAATGATTTTTTTCTACCTTTGTTGTCTGGTGACTGTTTTTCTATCCACATTGGTTCCAGTCTCTGATTCTGCTGCTCTCTATCTGTTCTCTCAACATCGTTTCCAGGGCTTCCTTTCCATTTATTTCTTTACTTTCCTCCTTTCTTCTTCATTTCTTGCCCTACATCCATAAGTAAAAGCTGGGTCCTCCTCCATGGAATTGACTGGAGGAGGTATAACGTGGATCCAGCTTTTGCCTATTTTCTTCATCCATGTACAGTTTTTCTCCTCTCTTCCCTTTCCCTCATCTCCATCCATGTGCATCTTCTTCTTTTTTCTTCCTCCCCTCCATCCATGTCCAGCACTTCTCCTTTCTCTTCCCTCCCCTGTATCCATATAAAGCAATAATTCTCTCCCCCCTCTCCTCCATCCATTTCTGAGATAAGCAGCATAAAATGTTCTGTAGTTTTTTGGGATCTTGCCAGGTATTTGTGACCTAGATTGGCCACTGTTGGAAACAGGATGCTGGGCTTGATGGACCTTTGGTCTGTCCCAGTATGGCAATACTTGTGTACTTATGTGTCCACTTCTGAATTAATCCATTCCTAAACACCCTGACTTGTTAGTTTTCTTTTAATTGTTTTTATTTCACAACAGTAAGACAATGAATCAAACTGTTAACATCTTAGTACATAAAGCAGGAAACACTCCAAAGTATCTCTCCTGTTAAGTTATGTTAACAGGGATTTATCTCTTCCCAACTCTCTTGGATAAGATTCAAGGTGAGTTACATCTACTCAAAAGAGAAGCTGATCAACAATTATCACGAATTACAGATAGTGAAAAGTCAAGTGCTGCTTAGTAAGCAGGCCCAGTATATTTTTAACATCAGTCTTTACCAATCGTTCCCAGATCTGGACCTGGAGGCATTCTAGCCAGTCAGGTTTTTGGGATGTCTATAATGAATATTCATGAGAGGGATTTGCATGCACTCGCTCCACTGGTCTAGACAACAAATACCTCATTAAAAAAATTGCCTTTAGATTCTTTTTAAAAAGTACAAATGTTTTCCCATCATTCTAAGTTCTTTTGACAATTTGTTCCATTCAATATGTTTGCAACTGAAAATGGTAATGCAGAAAGATGTTCATATAGATTGTAGCAAGAAAAAATGTAATATTGTAACAATTCTAAATAATTAGGAGGATGATTAAATTATATTATGTATATTTTGCAGAAATGTTTCAATCGTGACTACCTATTACTACAGAAGAAGAGAGAGGACATGGATGATGAGGATATAATAACGTGTGTTATGAGACACTCAACTGCTGCCTCGCAAGCGGTTGCCAGAATTAGAAAACACTAGCATATTATTCAGAGATTACCAACATTTTCGGATGTCAGAGTGAGAATGGCTTATAGTAGAGGTAGGAACCTTAAGGAAATTTTGTCTCCGGTGGCTTTAAGTTCAGCCTCTGAAGTTGGACACACGAGATGTGGGTCATGTCGGATGTGTGACGTTATGCTTGTCACACAAGAGTTTTTAGATCCACATTCAGGCAAGAATTTTGTTCTTCGATCAAAGATGTCCTGCACATCTGAATTTGTGGTTTATTGTATTATATGTCCGTGCAAAAAGCTCTACGTTGGACAACCTTCGAGAAAACTAACCACACGATTGACGGATCACAAGAATAATATACATATCAAAAAGATGACAGCACCTTTGGCAGCACATTGTACTAAAGAAAGCCATGAGTTTGAATCTTTGAGATGTGTTGCCTTACAGCAAGTCAATTTCAGCATTAGAGGGGGCGATAGAAAACTTGTGCTCCTCCAACAAGAACAGAAATGGATATATTGGTTGCAGGCATTGCACCCAGGAGGGCTAAACTCTAGGACTGAGTGGAGCCACTTCTTCTGAAGAGTGGGACTTTAATTCTTTCAAAGTCATTCATTGGTTAATTTTCTAAGTCATCGATTGGTTAATTTTTGAAAGTTATTCATTGGCCGGTTCAGACCGGCGGCGTCTGACGTCACTGCATATTTTAGAGCGCCGTGTTAGTGATCAGAACCAGCCAGAAGAGCAGATTGCAGAAGTGAAGTGAGGTGGTGTTAGTAGGTGTACAGTAAGTGTGAGTTGATATTTGAATTTGTGTATTCAGAAACATTTCTTGCTATTCTCTCTAGACAGTCGCACTGACCATGGACCCTGAAGCAGGACCCAAAACCTTGGCCATTGTTGGCTGTGGAAAGACTGTGCCACTGTAAAGATAAGTTTTTGTTTATTAAGCATTTAAAAAATCAAAAAAGAATTTTTGTCAATTCACATTAAAGAGATTATAGGTTTTTATGCTAATGATGAGAGTGAGTGCTCCGTAAAATGGAAAACAGTTGAGCTGTGAAGAATGGAGTCACTTCACGACGCTTGAGGCTTTTCCTCCTTGTCTTTAAGACTGCAAGTGAACAAGATCAAGCTAATATAAAACAAAAGGATTTTTGTAATTGATAAGCTTAAGAAGTACTAATATCCTTTTTCTGGCTCTATTAGTGGTTTAGAGTAATCATTATTTTCAGTCGGGTCCTTCTTCCATTTTCTGAAGGATTTTCTTTTAGCTCTAATAGCTTTCTTCACCTCATTTTTTAACCATGCCAGCTGTCATTTGGTCTTCCTTCCTCCTTTTTTAATACACAGAATATATTTGGCCTGGGCTTCCAGGATGGTATTTTTGAACAGCATCCACATCTGATGTAAAGTTTTGACCTTTGCAGCTACTCCTCTAAGTTTTTTTTCACTATTCTACTCATTTTGTCATAGTCTCCTTTTAGAAAGTTAAATGCTAACGTATTGGATTTCCTGTGCTGATATCATATTATGATCACTGTTATCAAGAGGGTCCAGTACCATTACCTCCTGCACTTCACTAAGGACTAGGTCTAGAATTTTTCCTCCTTTTAGGAACTGCCTCTATCCGCACTACTATGCTGTCTCTTTCCATGCGTCGAGAACATAAGTCTTGTCACAGTGGTTAACACCATAACATTAAGGCTGGATTACTGTAATGTCCTCTATATTGGTGTGACTGCAAAAGGTTTGCACCAACTCCAATGATTCAGAATGCCATGGTATGACTGAAAGAAAGCTATAAGCAATGTGATCACATTACACCATTTCTACCAAACCTTCACTGGTTACTGGTGCAATACAGGCTAAAGTAAACTCTATGCCATATCTTCAGGGCTCTTAAAAGAAATGATCCAGAGTACTTGAAGAACAGGATGCCCGTCTATGCTTCTCCAAGGTTTTTAAAATTTATCCCAAGGAGTATCCCTAATCAAAAATCCTCTCCAAAGGAAATCATGCAATGTGACACCCAGTGGAGGGAGGGAGAAGAATTGCTGGGCATGGATGGGTAGAGGGGGGCAGGGGAGAGAAGACAATTGCTGGGCATGGATGGGTAGAGGGGGGCAGGGGAGAGAAGACAATTGCTGGGCATGAATGGATAGAGGGGGGCAGGGGAGAGAAGAGAATTGCTAGGCATGGATGGGTAGGGGGCAGGGGAGAGAAGAGAATTGCTGGGTATGGATGGATAGAGGGGGGCAGGGGAGAGAGGAGAGTTTCAGGACATTGATGGAGGGGAGGGCAAGAGAAATTCTGGACATGGATGGAGGGGAGGGAAGGGAGAGAGAAGAAATGCTGGACATGGAGGGAAGATAGAGGAAGGAGATTAGATGAGGGAAAAGGAAGTGAGGAGAGAAACTGCACACGAATGGAGAAAATAGGCAGAAGCTGGATCCACTGTACAGTCAAGTCTGTGGAGGACCAGAAACAAAGAAGAAAGGAGGAAAGAAAAGAAATAAATGGAAAGGAAGCCCTGGAAACAGAGTCAAGGGAACAGAGAGCTGCAGAATCAGATACTGGGCCAGCATGATCAGAGAAACAAGTCACCAGACAACAAAGGTAGAAAAAATATTTTATTTTCATTATAGTGTTTGGAATATGTCCACTTTGAGAATCAGGTGCTGAACGTTAAAAGTTTATATTTATTTACTTATTTATGGCATTTTATCCCATATTAAACATGACTTAGATTGGAACCTGGGATCATTTAATTTTTTTTTCCTGGAGAGAGTAATGCATTGCCCCCCTCCCCCCCGGCTATAGCCAGCTCTGCAAATTTTTTTTTTGGGGGGGGGTGCAGTGGTGGACGGGAGGGCGCCGAGGTGGACCGGGGAGAGAGCCTGTTGTTAAAAATTTACCAGCACTCCACTGGTGACACCCATCAAAGTAGCCCCCAACTTCTAGAAAACACTCCCAGAAATACTTCATCTAACACAAGTCTCTCTACTTAAGGAAGCAGGTGAAAGTCTGGCTCGTCCCCCAAGCCTTTAATGGAAAAAAGCAATTAATTAGCTTGCCAGATATACAGTGATCAAGACAGGCTGCACAGGACTTGCTTATTCATGCATATTCTACCTGAGATCATTTTCATGTACTTTTTCTGACACCACATACAGCTTTTCCTTAAGTTATCCACCCTTATCTTCTAACTCCTGCTTCTCTATCTGTGTTTCACCTCTGCTTACCCCCATGCTGTGTATTAAGATGTTTTAATGTGTATTGTGTTAACATCATAAGCAGCATGCTATACTATAATGTATACTGTTATTTAGATATTTTTACTGCTGTAATTGTTTATTGCCTATGTTTGCGTTATACTTGCTGAAAACTAGGAAATGAATTTCTTCAAAAAGGTGGCAAATTCTAATAAATAGACTTCTCTGGTAACTTCATGCATTGCAGCCAAACTAAGGGGTCCTTTTACTAAGCCGCAGTAAAAAGTGGCCTGCGTTAGTGTAAGCACGGGTTTTGGATGCACGCAGAATTATTTTTCAGTGCACCTACAAAAACTGCCTTTTTTTTTTGCTGAAAACGGACGTGCGGCAAAATCAAAATTGCCATGCGTCCATTTTGGGTCTGAGACCTAGCAGTAAAGAATTTGGGAGGTAAGGACCTACATGCATCAGGAGGCCACTTCCAACACTAAAAGATATTTTTCAGATGCACGTAGAGGACACACGCCAAAAATGAAATTACCGCAAGAGCCATGGGGTAGTTGGGCGATAAGTCCATTTTGGCACGTGTTGGGTGCGCATAGACGCTTACACGGCTTATTAAAAGGGGACCTAATTTTGAGAGTTTCCCCTGAACTGTTTATACATTCAAATCTGGTTTTCAGCAGGCCAAAAGTCCTCTTAATAATAACATTAGACTCTCTGTACACCTGATTGTAGTGCTCCTGTTTAAGACTCTGGGGGATATATGGGGACCATCAGTAAAATTTTGAGAGGACAGTCTCTATCACCTGTGTGGTACAAAACAAAGAAAATGAGTGCTAGGGAGGAAAATATGGAGTACGTCACTGACCATCACTGAGGCTTCAGTAGTTCTTCTTCTCCACAGAGCTATATGATATCTTGAAAGCAGAGAACAGAACAATCCTCTGCAAGAAAATGGTTGCCAGAGCTCCTAACTTACCTATAAGCCATTCTCCTGTGATTTGTGATTATGTATGCCAGACAGTTACAGAATGTAGCCATCATGCAACAAGCCTGGAAACCTTTGAAATATATCAGTTATGAGACCTGTGGCATTGCATACCACCTGCATACTGAGTGAGTGGAATGTCTTGAATTTTCTGTAGCTATCTTCACTCCGATATGGTAGCCTGGTGGCGGTGTGTGCAATCAATTGTTCCCAGATGCTGATAGAAACAGAACAATGCCATAAAATTCTGTCATTCTTTATTGTTTGTGCTGCATATTTTCAGGACAAGAAATAGTTTGTCTGCCTGATTCTAACTTGTCCGGAGTTGGAAAAGAGAAGTAATTAAGGGGCCCTTTTACTAAGCTGCTTTAGACGTTAATGTTTGTCTAACAGAGCAAAAATGGCCTAACGGGGGGACATGCTAAAGCATTCCACATTAAGGGCCCAGTTTACTAAGCCATGATAGAGCCACACTAGCAAGTTTAGCACGCGTTAATGATTAGTTCACACTAAACACTAGAGACACCTATAAGAATATATCGGTGTCTCTAGCGTTTAGCATGCACTAATTTTTAGGATGTGCTAAAAATGCTAGTGCACCTTAGTAAACAGGGCCCTAGTTTTGTTATTTGTGAGCACTAAGCAGGCAATTCAAATTCAATTCTTGTATACCGCTAATATCTCCTTTTCACGGTTCAGTGCGGTTTACATTCTAGGTGAGACAAAAGCACATAGTGTTAGTGTGAGGTCTGAGAAACATTAGAGACCATTGGATTAATGCATGAGTCTAAAAACATTAAGGGAAGGATAATGGATAGTACCAGGCGGTAGATATGAGGAGTGGCCTAGTGGTTAGGGAGGTGGACTTTGGTCCTGAGGAACTGAGTTCAATTCCCACTTCAGACACAGGCAGCTCCTTGTGACTCTGGGCAAGTTATTTAACCCTCCATTGCCCCATGTAAGCCACATTGAGCCTGCCATGAGTGGGAAAGCACAGGGTATAAATGCAATAAAAATAATGATGGATTGTTAAGAAGCAGTCTTCAGGAAGTAAACATTGTTTTGTAATTTCTTTTGAGGGGGGGGGGTGTCAGGGGCAAACAGTAGGTGTCCCTGCAATAATCAGTGCATTTACATTACCGCACACTAACTGGTTAGTGCACAGTTAACATGGGATCCATTACCACCTCCTAAATAGGTGGCGGTTTTAAGTGCTCCTGTGATAATTTTTTGAAATGGCTGTGTGCTATTGCTGTCATTTAGTACATGGCCACACTGTGATGTATTTATACAAGGTGTGTGTGTTGCATATGCACCCCCCTGTCAGACCTAGCCTCCCCTCTCTGCCTGTGCCTTAAAATCATCTCTGCTCCAGTCTTCACCCAGGTAGCAGCAGCGGCACTCATAGGCTGCCTGCGGCCTTCACCAGGACTTTCTCTATGAACCATCATGCCCCTTCTGACGTAACTTCCTGTTTTGTGAAGGGCGGGACAGCTCAGAGAGAATGTCCCGGTGCAGGTCTGTGAGTGCTGCTGCCACTGTCCGGGCGAAGTCTGGAGTGGAGACGATTTTAAGGTACCAGTAGGGGGGCATAGGAGATGAGGGGTGTGGGATGCAGCCTTTGTTAAAACATCCTGGCTATACCACTGTGGCCACATATTGAAAAAACTGGGAAAACAGCCCTTTTTCATAGCCACAGTAAAAATGGCCTTAGCGCAAGGAAAACCCCACGTAACGGTGCGTTAAGGCCATTTCTTACTGCAGCTTAGTAAAAGGACCTTTAAATTTTAAAGCCAAAATCCAAATCCAAATGAAATATAGTGGTTGATTCTCCTGAGAATAGCACCCAGACACTGTGTAATTCTGTATGTGGCAGCTGACAACCTTTTTTCAGCTGTGACCTCCAGATTGACCTGGAAGCTGTCAGTGTCTAAAAAATGAAAAGTTTCAGTCAAGTCAAGTACATTTGACATGGTTGACCATGGAATTTTACTACACATCCTTGAATACTTTGGAATCGGAGGCAACGTTCTCAATTGGTTCAATATCAACTGACATCAAATTCGACTACATCAGCGACATGGATACCTGAATGCGGAGTTCCACAGGGATCCCCCCTCTCACTGACCATATTCAGCCTAATGATGACACCCTTGGCCAAACTACTATCGAATCAGAACCTAAACCCATATATATATGCTGATGATGTAACGATCTTCATCCCATTCAAACAAGATCTAAGGGAAATCTCCAATGAAATTAAGCAAAGCCTACATATTATGAATTCCTGGGCAGATGCATTTCAGCTGAAACTAATGCTGAGAAAACCCAATGCCTGGTACTCACCTCGCAATACAACAAGAATAAATTTACCACCATCAACACACCTAAACTAAATCTACCAGTTTCGGACACCCTAAAAATCCTTGGAGTCACCATTGATCGACACCTAACACCTGAGATCCATGCAAATAACATAACTAAAAAGATGTTTCATTCAATGTGGAAACTAAAAAGAGTTAGACCATTTTTTCCAAGAACTGTCTTCCGCAATTTGGTACAATCATTGGTACTCAGTCATCTGGACTATTGCAACTCACTCTACGCTGGCTGTAAAGAGCAAATACTTAAAAAACTCCAGACAGCCCAGAATACGGCAGCCAGACTAATATCCGGCACACCAAAATACGAAAGCGCGAAACCCCTACGAGAAAAACTACACTGGCTTCCACTAAAAGAACGCATCACGTTCAAACTTTGCACCCTAGTCCATAAAATTATCTATGGTAACGCCCCAGCCTACATGTCAGACCTAATAGAACTACCACCCAGGAACACAAAAAAATCTTCTCGCACACCCCTTAATCTTCATCCTCCCAAGTGTAAGGGTCTGAAATACAAATCAATGCATGCATCTACCTTTTCCTATACGAGCACGCAGCTCTGGAACGCGCTGCCACGTAACCTGAAAACGGTCTATGAATTGACTAATTTCCGCAAACTATTGAAAACTTATCTCTTCGACAAGATATATCACAAAGATCAATATGTGTAACTGTATAATCTTTAAAACTTCCAGCATTGTCTTATAATGTCTTTTGCTTTATCACCATCATGTATTTCACCACCATGTAACACAAAACCCTCTGTAACCAAATGTATATTCACTTCTATTTCCAGTATCCATGATGAATTGTAAGCCACATTGAGCCTACAAAGAGGTGGGATAATGTGGGATACAAATGCAATAAAATAAAATAAATACATTTTGAGGTGGACTAGTAAAATATGATCTGTCTGTGGGGCAGACTGCAGTTCTGCCAGCAAGTGCTGGAAAAGATAGACAATGGTTTCCTTATCAAATCTAAAGCTGCATATGACCAGTCTAAAAAATTGAATTCTGGACTTAAATACTCCTGTTATCTTGTGTTTGGCTTTTTTGATACAGTTCCCATGGGATCTACACATGAACAGCAATTATTATGGCAGTTAAATAACTTAGACCCACCACCCAAACTGCAGACACACAAACTCACAAACAGGAGGCACAGAACTCAGAAATAGAGGTATGCAACACACAAAAAACTAACAAATGAAACAGTCTAATAGAACACAAATTAGTGAAACGTAAAAGAATGAAGAGTGGCCTAGTGGTTAGGGTGGTGGACTTTGGTCCTGGGAAACTGAGGAACTGAGTTTGATTCCTACTTCAGGCCCAGGCAGCTCCTTGTGACTCTGGGCAAGTCACTTAACTCTCCATTGCCCCATGTAAGCCCCATTGAGCCTGCCATGAGTGGGAAAGTGCGAGGTACAAAAAAAAAATTAACAAATCACACCCAATTCTAGCAATGACCACCAAACCCATAAACACATGGGAGGTTTAATATGCACGTTAAATACCAAAGAGTAGGTTTAAATATGTGTGTACAGGTGTGTTGATGTATTTTGCCTCTTATTGTGGCTGGTACTTTATGTAAGGAGCAAATAGAAAAAATGGCCAACCAGTGCTCAAAAGTATTTGGTAGGGTCCTGGTACATAGGAAGAAGCAAAGCTCATGGCCTAAGCTGAAGGGAAAGTAAAAGACAAAACTAAAAAAGTGACAAGTACATATAGTATTAATTATTATTATTATTATTATTATTATTACGTACCCCACGCTTTCCCATATAATGCAGGCTCAATGCGGCTTACATAGTAACTTGAAATACAAAGTTAATAGAATTTTAATAAAACAGTAGAAAACAATGTAAAGTTGGGCTTAGTAGTGTATAAGTTGAGCTAGATGTGACAAAACATCTTTATTGGCAATCCCTACAACTGAAGTATATAGAGTTCATCAGGCAACATGAATAAGCAATCTCAAAGACAAAAGTATTTCAAAGAACTGTGTACAGAGTTCAAAGTCCTTGGGCCTGAAGCACCCTTCTAGTTCTGTTTTCCTTTGAGATCTTGTTTTGTGGTTCTGTCATAGGAATCTCAATCCTCTCATTTTTGTTGGTCCTGTTCCCTTGTTATAAGATACTGCACTCTATCAAAATTAGGCACGGAGGCACCATCATTGAATGGTTGCTATGGACAAAAGATAACACTACTGTACAAAACTCCTTCAATCCTGTAAGTTATAGAAGGGTGTACCTCATAGATTGAGATATAAAAAAGGAGATAATAGTGACTCACCTTCCTAAAAGAGCAAATATTAAAACAGTATAGATAAAATATCAAAACTATATCCCTTGAATGGATGTTGAGAGATACACGTGGGAGACAGGCTCCTTTCTCCTCACTACTGCTTATCAGCTGTGCAGTAAGGATGTACTGGAGTTCTGCACTGTTTTGCTCTTCATTTCCTTCTGGATAGCTTAAACCGCAGTCACTTTTCAAGGGCTCCTCTGATACTGGACTCTGTAGGCTGGCTTTTCAGCCTAGATCTCCTTGGACCTTGTTCTCTTCTATGGACTTGAGTCATGCTTGTAGCTTAGTGAAGTCCAGCTGATTTGTGACATAGAATTAGCCTTTAAAAAAAACAGAAAAAGATATTTATATTCCACTTATACTTCCAAAGAGGTTTACAGTGGATTACAATACACAATCAAAAAGAAAAAGAAGAGGGTAGACTAATGTTGTTCCAAAACATAGTAACATGGAGGGGCAGTTTCGAAAGGGACGTCCTTGTTTCAATTTGGACGTTCTCGCAAAATGTCCCGATCCAGGGGCGGGGAAACCCGTATTTTCGAAACAAGATGGACGTTCATCTTTTGTTTCGATAATACGGTCAGAGACATCCAAATCCTTAAATTTGGTTGTCCCTAGATTTGGTCGTCCCTAGACTTGGTCATTTCTGATTTTCGATGATAATCGAAACCAAGGACGTCCATCTCAGAAACGACCAAATCCAAGCCATTTGGTCGTGGGAGGAGCCAGCATTTGTAGTGCACTGGTCCCCCTGACTTGCCAGGACACCAACTGGGAAACCTAGGGGGCACTGCAGTGGACTTCATAAATTGCTCCCAGGTACATAGCTCCCTTACCTTGTGTGCTGAGCCCCTCCAACCCAAGCCACCCCAAAACCCACTACCCCCAACTGTACACCACTACAATAGCCCTTATGGGTGAAGGGGGGCACCTAGATGTGGGTAATGTGGGTTTCCTCCACAAACATAACATGTAGGGGGGTATGGGCCTGGGTCTGCCTGCCTGAAGTGCACTGCACCCACTAAAACTGCTCCAGGGACCTGCATACTGCTGTGATGGACCTGAGTATGAAATCTGAGGCTGGCAATCAATATTTTTAATGATGTTTTTTGAGGGTGGGAGGGGGTTAGTGACCACTAGGGGAGTAAGTGGAGGTCATCCCTGATTCTCTCCAGTGGTCATCTGGTCATTTCGGGCACCTATTTGTACCTTGGTCATAAGAAAAACACGACCAGGTAAAGTCGTCCAAGTGATCATCAGGGACGTCCTTGTTTCTTTCGATTATGGGTCGAGGACGTCCAAGTGTTAGGCATGCCGAAGTCCCGCCTTCGCTACACCTCCGATACGGCCCCTTGAACTTTGGCCATCCCTGCGATGGAAAGCAGTTGGGGACGTCCAAAATCAGCTTTCAATTATACCGATTTGTACGACCCTGTGAGAAGGACGCCCATCTTCCGATTTATGTCGAAAGATGGGCGCCCTTCTCTTTCAAAAATGAGCCCGAAATTAACATAGTAAATGACGGCAGATAAAGATCTGTATGGTCCATCCAGTCTGCCCAACAAGATAAACTCATTTTACATTGTATGTGATACTATATACCCGAGTTTGATTTGTCCTTGCAATTCTCAGGGCACAGAATGTAGAAGTCTGCCCAGCACTCTTCTTGTACTAAAAGTTCTGAAGCTAATGTCAAAGCCCCTTAAAATTTACAATCAAGCCCATCCATACCTATTCAGTCACGATCAGGGCATAGATCGTAGAAGTCTGCCCAGCACTGGTTTTGCTTCCCAATTACCAGCGTCGGCACCCAACCTCCGTTAAGATTCCATGGATCCATTCCTTCTAAACATGATTCCTTTGTGTTTATCCCATGCATGTTTGAATTCCATTAACATTTTCATCTCCACCTCCTCCAGTGGGAGGGCATTCCATGTATCCACCACCTACAACAAGTGGTTTATTGAAAAAAATGGCTAAAGATGACTCAATGCAGAACTACGTTTTGGCGCTAAGTGCATCTGCCTCAGGAGTCAGTTATATAATTTCAGCCAAAAGTGATGAATGTAGAGTAACAGAACATAAAGTATGTCCACAGCTACAGCATCTAAAATGATGATATGTGAATCACTAAACACTCCTTTTACTAAGCGGCAGTAAGCTTAACATGGGCTTACCACTCGCTATAATGGAAGTAGCACCAGGCTACCACAGCAGCCCAGCAGTACTTCCCACCCCTACCATGCCGTCATTTCCAGTTCTATAAAAATGTAGTGCCAGACTGTACCCGGCAGTAATTGGGCAGTGCCGCACGTTGCTTGTTTACCGCTGGGCCAGCGTGGGAGCCCTTACTGCCACCTCAATGGGTGGCGTTAAGGGCTTCCCCCGAAATGACCACGCTGCCTGGCCATTTCCTGCAGGAAAGCAAGACCTTCCCTTTTACCAGCTGTGGTAAAAGGGGGCCTCGGCGTGCATGTAAAACACACACTAACGCCAGCGCCAGCCCCCTTTTGCAGCAGCTTGGTAAAACGGGCCCTAAAAGCTCTAGCAAACAAAATGCTAGAGTAAAAATGTTGGTGTTTGTTGCTGTTGTTAAGAGGGTTGCCTCTGCTTTTTTTTGTGTGTGTATTTTACAACACACAATTACATAAGCAATAAAACCATTCATACAAAGTAAATAATCTATCACAAACAATTGCATTTACATAAAAAAGATTGATAACATAAAAATGAAACACTTTAAATATTATCATAAACTTTACCCACCATAAAAACTACTGCATCAGTTGAAAAATCAATTGTCTTTGAAGAGTTTCCAACATCAAAGATAAGATGAATAAGTTCATATATTCAATAGTACACCATACTATAATTATAGGCTTCTTCCAGAGCTTGATTTCAAATTGAAGTTAATTTTGTCTCTTGCAATGATGCAATATTCACTCTTCACTTGAAAATGACACTGTTGAGGGAACATATTATTAAATCTTTTGACTTAAACAAAAAGGTACTATGAGCTACATGGCCATCTTAAATACATCAGCTTACTTACATTGTGCAGTACCTCTGTTTGGTAGCCACAGCCTTTTCTGCTTCTCTTAATGCATTTGAAGGGAAGAAAATCCCATGCTCCTGAAAGCTGGTTCCTTTATGCTTTCCTCCAAATGTGAAAGGGGACTCCTCTTGCTCAGTGACTAACAGGCAAGCCTGTCCTTCATTGCCTCATAGTACAAGGAGATCAGGTGAAGCACATGGATTCCAACAAACTTGTTTGTGGACATAGAGGCACATTTTAGTGATCCTGCTATATATCCATATTGTAAAATTACACCTTAAGAATGCTGTCGGCCCATTTTTAATACATTAAGATTTGTCTGCAATCAAGACCTAGATGTTCAATAGCAGGTCATAACTGGCTACTGGCACATTTGGGTCTTGTGTGGTCACTGGAAGTTATCCAGTGAAAGTACCTGCATATGATATTTGTAAACTGCTAAATGTGGTATATCAAATTCACTACCTTTTGTGCTTCCTGAACCCAAATCCAGGCCTGAGTACATGTTACTATACTGGCTCAATTTGTAAAGGAAACTCACCAAGGGCTCTCTTTTTGAAAATGAGCTTGCACTCATGGGAGTACTTTGTACCCGTGGAACTGCAAGCTTCACTGGGAAGTTCATAATTTTCCTTCCTTTGCTTTTGATTCCCCCCCCCCCCCCCCCAAAAAAAAAGGGTGACCTTCTTTTTCTTAGGTAACAAGTCAGATATTATGTCTCGCTGTATCATGAGTTTCTGGGATGCAACTTTTCGCTTGGAAGGGCTCCCTGCTCTGGATGCTATCCCTACCAAAAACAGTCAGGCACATGAATGCATTATTAAAGCCTGCTGTTCTGCTGGGCTGAAAGCCAAAAAATGGGCTATAACAGAATTATACATTCTGTTAGTATACAAATAGTTCAATGGGTATTTGGCTTCCAGACTGTACCCCTTGATAACATGAGCTCTTCAACACCTCTTACATGTTGCTAATTTTACCACAGATTACTTGACCCCCTTTTCTCACCCCCTTCTTCTCCATATTGAATTCTTCAGGCATTCAGCAGGTAATAAGAGAATGATTAAGTAGTATCAGCAAGGCAGTATATAAACCCAGACTCAGCCTGTCTTCACAGATTCTATTTTTAATCCATTAGAAAAGTGCATGCTCATAGACACAATTAAGAAACCATACGTATGTAGTCTGTCATAGCTAATAAAAATGTCAAATATGCTACACATTTGTGTATGTTGCTAATCTTACAGAACACAGTAGACTACTATATTTCTTCCAGTCAAGTATATTTTCTTAATTTTTAGAGAAGCAATAGATTACATTTGTGTACAGAACCACACATTTTCTCCACAATCAAGGTGTCAGTGAAACATAGAAACAGAAAATGGCGGCAGAAAAAGACCATATCCAGACTGCCCAGCCAGACTAACAGCTAAATGTCTACAACCCTTTGTCCCTCAGAGATCCTGCATTCATGTCCCATGCTTCTGAATTCTGATACCGTCTACATTTCCACTACTTCCACTGGGAGGCTGTTCCAAGAGTCCACAACCCTTTCTGACCCCTTGTTAAGGAAGGACAGTGATACATATATATGGCAACTGCCCTTCCACAACACTTTTAACATAAACACCTACTACTACTACTACTTGACATTTCTAAAGCGCTACTAGGGTTACGCAGCGCTGTATAATTTAACATAGAAGCACAGTCCCTGCTCAAAGGAGCTTACAATCTAAAGGACAAATGTACAGTCAGTCAAATAGGGGCATAAACACCTAGGTCAGTGGTTTCCAAACCCGGTCCTGGAAGCACCCTTGCCAGTCAAGTTTTCAGGATATCCACAATGAATATTCATCCCCCTATTAAATAACTACATGTTGTTCTAATATAAACTCTTTATTAGTATCAAAAACTGAATATAAAACCAACAATTGGACTTTGCCAGATCCTTCTAATCTTCTACACATTCCACTCATACACACTATATCATAACCCTCTACATTCATACTATATTCCACCCACAATTACTTTTCCCTTAAAGAGATACAGAGATAACATTTCAATATAACATCCCTTGTCAATACAAAAATACATAAAGTTATTATTATACTACATGTTAGTGTTCTATATATTGAGTCCAAAATGCTATCAAGAGTCCTCTCTGTGCTGTAGAGTTTCTCTCGTTCTAACCATTGATGATATATTTTAATCAGTCAAATGTTATTATGTAAAACCACTCTTCTTTGAATAGGTGTTGCGGCTGTTTTCCTTTTATTAATGCTATGTTAACTCCACATAGAGTCACTTTCCAAATTCTCCTTCGGTACCTCAGTGATATTCATCCGTTGCCATGATCAAATCTGCATACTTAATTTCCACTGCTGTAAGCACTCAGTTATTTTCTCTTGAGCTAAAGCGCAGTCATCAAACCCCATAATGAATATTCATGAGAGAGATTTGGATGCAGTGGAGGGAGTTCATGCAAATCCCTCTCATGAATATTCATTATGGATATCCAGGACCAGGTTTGGGAACCACTGACCTAGGTTGATCTCTGAATCAGAAATTTCTTCTTAGCTTGATTACAGATTTCTGATACTTCTATTCACAAGACCTGTGGAAGCATGTTATGTCCAAATTCAGTGAAATATTCCTCTCTGTTCAGGTACTCCTGCTTTTCAGAGAGCAGCTACAATGAGAATTTCTGTACAGTCTTCTAGGTGCTCTGTTCACCTTGTCCTTTCCTGGCTGGCGAAAATATGCAATTGTCACTCTTCTAACCTCCAGCTCAGCACCTGTCAATGGTTTTCCTCTACAAACCTCTACAGAATCACTGTCATCACAACAAAACTACCTTCCCAGGTGAAAAGGGTTGCCGTTCTAGTATCCTGTGGTTCCCAGGATAAACACCTCCCTCTGTAAGGACAAGAGGACCAAAAAAAATGAGCTTTTAAAAATTTGGAACAGCAATTCTAAGCTTGCTTATGTCTAAAACAGCCCAATATTTCCCAGTTATTTCAAAAAATATCTTGATTAAACTGACACAAGTCTCAAACAATCTGTATCATTAAAAAGTGACTGCCAACTCAGTCCTTCATGAAACATAGTAGGGATAGGCAGTGATTCACAATGTAATTTCCTTTGTCATATCCTGCCATTGGTAAATGAAACCGGTAGGATTTTGTTTGCCAACAACAGGTAGGGCAAAGTCAGCCTCTCCCCCCCACCACCCCAGGCCTACCTCAATCCGTGGTGGTCCATTGGGGTTTTGTTGGGGCAGGAGCAATACCATCTCGCTCTTGCCTGTAGCTACAGTTATATACGAAAGGGCCTCCAAGGGCTGGAACAAAGGTACAATCTTTAATGAAATGGACCCGACATGGGCCGTGTTTCGGCGCAAAGGGGAGCCTGCCTCAGGGGTCTTCAAGGTTGTCTTGTCAAAATGTATTTAAAAGAAAAATGTGGGAATACAACTAGTGCTGTGTTCAGAAGAAAAATTCACCACTGTTCTAAACCGAAAGTCATACTTCAAACTCATGCTTGAGGTCGCCCACCACCGACTCAGTTTAGATCAGTGGTGGATGTGGGGATTGTACTTTCTTCTGAGCCATCACACAGCACTAGTTGTATTCCCTCATTTTTTTTTAAATACATTTTTACAAGACAACCTTGGAGACCCCCGAGGAAGGCTCCCCTTTGTGCTGAAACATGACCCGTGTTGGGTCCATTTCATTAAAGATTGCACCTTTGTTCCTGCCTTGGAGGTCCTTTTGTACTTTTTTGGTTGTTTTGACTTGTGTAGTTTTGGAACCTCTCTTGTGTTACTTTACAGCTATATACATAGAGTAACATAGTAGATGATGGCAGAAAAAGACCTGCACGGTCCATCCAGTCTGCCCAACAAGATAAACTCATATGTGCTACTTTTTGTGTATACCCTACTTTGATTTGTACCTGTCCTCTTCAGGGCACAGACCGTATAAGTCTGCCCAGCACTATCCCCGCCTCCCAATCACCTGTCCCGCCTCCCACCACCGGCTCTGGCACAGACCGTATAAGTCTGCCCAGCACTATATGGTTCTGCTTACCAGGGATCCTATGGGGTTGAAGGAGGAAATGAAACAAAACTATCATTTTTTTGGCTGTCCATCCCTAAAGCACAGTTTTGGCAGGTCTCTCTCTCTCTCTCCCGCTCTCAGTACTTTGGCATTTGGTGTCCTTTTTTTGATTCTGCTGTGTTGCTAGACTCTCCATTTTACAATGGACTGCCTGCTGAGACTGCATGGTGGTTATGCCGCTGTATACCTGGATGACATTTTAATCTACTGTAAAAACTGGAAGATTCATTTAATCCAGGTAGAAACAGTCCTGGACAGTCTGAGAGCAGCTGGGTTAACCGTAACCCCCCCCCCCCCTCCTCCAAAAAAAAAAAAAATGTCAGAGCAACTAGGTTAACCACAAACCCAAAAAATGTTTCATGGGAGGCAAGAAGTCCAGTACCTGGGATATTCTATTGTGAAAGGACAGGTGAGATTCCAGATCTGGAAATTTGGAAGTTAGATAACTATTTGTTTTTTAGAAAGGCAGTGAAAACTTTTTTATTCTGTATGTATTTTTAATTCTAATTGAATTGCAATTGTGAATGTAATTCATTGGAATGCCTAGTTTCTTAAATTGTAATCCACATAGAATTTTAAAGGTGATTGCAGAATAAAAGAATGGTAGTGTAATGTAATATAGTGGAAAATGGAGGCAATTACCCAAGTACCTGTGCCTAAGTGCAAGCAGCAAGTTTGTGCGTTCCATTACCAGCAATTCATTCTAGGTTTTGCTGAGAAGGTAGAGCTGCCAACTTGTATTCTACATAAGAAGACCCCTGATATGGTTTGTTGGTCTTCTGAGCTGGATGCTGCCTTCCAAACACTGAGCGATAACATAGTAACATAGTAGATGACGGCAGAAAAAGACCTGCACGGTCCATCCAGTCTGCCCAACAAGATAAACTCATATGTGTATACCTTACCTTGATTTGTACCTGCCTTTTTCAGGGCACAGACCGTACAAGTCTGCCCAGCAGTATTTCCCGCCTCCAAAGCACCAGTCCCGCCTCCCATCTCCGGCTCTGGCAGACCGTATAAGTCTTCCCTCCACTATCCTCGCCTCCCAACTACCAACCTCTCTTCCCCCACCTGCTCCGCCACCCAATTTTGGCTAAGCTTCTGAGGATCCATTCCTACTGCACAGGATTCCTTTATGCACATCAGATGCTCTTTGTTATGAGCCAGTCTTGATGACCTGACTTTAATTGACCAAACAGATGTATCTGATGTGGACCATGATGCAGTCCTGGCCCAGGAACGTTATGGGGGAAAATAGCCCATGACATTCATCAGCTAGAAATTTCTGCTTAGGGAGAGCTATGCTTAATTGACAAGGAGGTCCTAGCTGTCAAGTGGGCTCTGGAAATGATCCAGTACTATTTGTTGGAACATCCTATTATTTTGATAACAGACCACAATCCCTTCAAGTGGCTGGCCCACTATAAGGAGTCCAAAGGTTGTATTATGGTTACGTCTTCAGCCCTTCAATTTGAGGCTCAACACCGGGCTGGCTGGATACATCATAATGCTGACTTCCTCTCCTAGTAGGTGCAACCCATTAATACAGATGCTCAACAGGGTATGATTAAGCTGAGAGGGAGGATATGTGAGGGAAAGTCTAGAAGGTTACCAGTTCCCCTTACCAACACTCCCTCACACAGTCACATTAAACGGTGTGGCTCAGGCAAGGCAGAGCAGGGAAGGTGTGGTGAGGGCAGTGAGAGAAAAAACTCTGAACACAGAAAGAAAAGGGAGACCCAAGGAAGACAAGAGAAACCCTCCACCAAGCTTCTTTCAGACGGGCCAAGTTTTACCTTGGACCTTGAAAGTCACTAATCCTTGAGGCCTAGTTAGAACCAGGCCTGATTTTATTTACTTGTGGAGACTAGTGCACACTGAGACTGTGAATTTTCAAGAGACCATGACCCTCAAATTTATAAGCCTATGAAAGAAAACAGATTTTACTTATATGTTTGCATAAATAAAGTGTTTTTCATTTTACTTCCAACCCTCTGTGTGGCTGTGTTTGTTGAGGCTCTAGGACTGGCCCCACATTTACCATTATTTGCTCTTTTTTTTTTTTTTTGCAAGGAGATGATGTGATAGAAGAGTGCTTTATATTTTCCGTATGATGGCTGATACCTCTAGTAGAGATTAACTTAGTTCTATATATCTGCATGCCATATAAACATGACCCCCACACACTTTGTGCTCAGGTCCCCCAAAATTGTAGCACTGTTGCTGTGGTTGGTAGGGATCCCCAAGCCCCATCAGTGGAAGAGGTGATCTACTTATTCCAAATTGGATCTAATTTTGGGATAACTAGCATGCTTACTCTCCATTTGAAGTCTGCCATCTTCCCTCCCTCTCTCCTCCCCCTACTTCTCAGGGGACCAGGATGTCAGCTCCCTTTCCCTCTTCCCACCCTTCATCTAGTATATTCCTACTTAAGTTCATATACAGGTAAGTACTTGTGTTGCCATACTGAGACAGGCTGAAGGTCTATCAAGCCCAGTATCCTGTTTCCAACAGTGGCCAATCCAGGTCACAAGTACCTGGCAAGATCTCAAAAGAGTATAATACATTTTATGCTGCTTATCCTAGAAATAAGCAGTGGATTTTCCCAAGTCCATTTTAATAATGGCTTATGGACTTTTCTTTTAGGAAACTATCCAAACCTTTTTAAAACCCCACTAAGCTAACTGCTTTCACCACATACTCTGGCAATGAATTTCAGAGTTTAATTACACATTGAGTGAAGAAATATTTTCTCTGATTTATTTTAAATTTACTACTTTGTAGCTTCATTGCGTGCCCCCTAGTCCTAGTATTTTTGGAAAGAGTAAACAAGCAATTCACATTTACCCGTTCCACTCCACTCATTATTTTATAGACCTCTATCGTATCTCCCCTCAGCCGTCTTTTCTCCAAGCTGAAGAGCCCTAGCCATTTCAGCCTTTCCTCATAGGGAAGTCGTCTCATCCCCTTTATCATTTTCATCGCCCTTCTCTGTACCTTTTCTAATTCTACTATATCTTTTTTGAGATGTGGTCACCAGAATTGCACACAATATTCAAGGTGCGGTTGCACCATGGAGAGATACAAAGTCATTATAACATCCTCGTTTTTATTTTCCATTCCTTTCCTAATAATACTTAACATTCTATTTGCTTTCTTTGCTGCCACAGCACACTGAGCAGAGGGTTTCAAAATATCGTCAACGATAACTCCTAGATCTTTTTTCTAGTCAGTGACTCCTAACATGGAACCTTTCATCACGTAGCTATAGTTCGGGTTCCTCTTTCCCACATGCATCACTTTGCACTTGCTCACATTAAGCATCATCTGCCATTTGGATGCCCAGTCTCCCAGTCTTGTAAGGTCAACATTTTTCACAATCCTCTTGTGATTTAACAACTTTGAATAACTTTGAGGGGCATAGTCGAACGGGGCCGGCCATCTATATGGGCGGCCATCTCTAAGGCTGGCCCTGGAAAGCGGCATATCTGACCGTATTATCGAAACAAGATGGCCAGCCATCTTTTGTTTCGATAATACGGTTGGGGCCGGCCAAATCTCAATATTTGGGCCGGCGTTAGAGATCGCCGCCATTGTTTTTTTGCCAATAATGGAAACTAATGGTGGCCATCTCAAACCCAGCCAAATCCAAGGCATTTGGTCGTTGGGGGAGCCAGCATTTGTAGTGCACTGGTCCCCCTCACATGCCAGGACACCAACCGGGCACCATAGGGGGCACTGCAGTGGACTTCAAAAATTGCTCCCAGGTGCATAGCTTCCTTACCTTGTGTACTGAGCCCCCCAAATCCCCCCCAAAACCCACTCTCCACAACTGTACACCACTACCATAGCCCTTAGGGATGAAGAGGGGCACCTACATGTGAGTACAGTGGGTTGTGGGGGGGTTGGTTTTTTTTTGGGGGGGGGGGTTGTAGGGCTCCCATTTACCACCACAAGTGTAACAGGTGGGGGGGATGGGCCTGGGTCCACCTGCCTGAAGTGCACTGCACCCACTAAAAACTGCTCCAGGGACCTGCATACTGCTGTCATGAGCTGGGTATGACATTTGAGGCTCGCATAGAGGCTGGCAAAAAAAATGATTTTTAATTTTTTGGGGGGGTGGGGTGGGGTGGGAGGGGGTTGGTCACCACTGGGAGAGTAAGGGGAGGTCATCCACGATTCCCTCCGGTGGTCATCTGCTCAGTTGGGGCACTTTTTTGAGGCTTAGTCCTAAAAATAAATGGACCAAGTGAAGTCGGCCAAGTGTTCGTCAGAGCCGGCCTTCTTTTTTTCATTATCATCCGAAGCCGGCCATCTCGTAACCACGCCCCGCCTTCCGTACCCTCCCGAAATGCCCCCTTGAAGTTTGGCCGGCCCTGCGACAGAAAGCAGTTGAAGCCGACCAAAACTGGCTTTCGATTATGCCGATTTGGCCGGGTTTAGGAGATGGCTGGCCATCTCCCGATTTGTGTCGGAAGATGGCCGGCCTTCTCCTTCGAAAATAAGCAGGTTTGTGTCATCTGTTATCAGTGGGGTGCCTGGTGTCACTGCTGCCCCCTACCTCCTCTTCAATCTACCCCAAGATAAAAGAACCATTGGCAATACATTGATCCTCTAAACAGAGACACTCACTGAAGTGTCACTGTGTCAGTTACTCTCCTGCAAGGTGCATCTCCTTTCAGAGGGAGACATGACACTGCATCTGTTTGTATACAAGGCCCATGCTGTGGTGGTGTGTATTTAATATTCAGGGTAGACTTGGAGGAGTTAGGGATGCAGCAGTGGGGAGAGTAAACAGTTCGCATGCATTTTACAGTGCAGTATTGCTCATCTGCCTTTCACTGCAGCTGCTATCTCACCCCCTCCAGATAGCCAGCTTTGTGCTGATGCAGATACTTGTTCTTTTTCCATAGGTCTTCAATCTGTGTGGAGAAAGAGAGAGGTTGGGTGGCTTTTTGTACACAGAAATTTCTTTCTGCTACCTTGTTAGGCACACTGTCCCGATATTCAGCTGTTGGCGGGCAGCGAGTTTGCTGTCCACTGCCGGTGTTAAATTTCGATACTCAATGCTGGGCCATTTCCGGTGACTGGCACTGAATATCCAGATTTTATTTTGACCACTAAAAAGTTAGCTGGCTATGCTGTTATTCAGCACTAACTGGTTAACTTTTTAGCGGACAAAGATAGGCCTGTTATTTAAACGGCCTATTTTGACTGCTCAATATAGCCGGTTTGGTGCTCAATATTCGTGCCTAACTTGTCATGCGATATAGCTGCTTAGCAGTTAGCCACTAACCAGGATATTCAGTGGGAGCTAACCAGTTATCTCACACTAAATATCAGCGGTTAGATGCTTAAACGCTATTTAACCTGCCAGGAGCCATTCCTATCCGGGAATATCAGGGGGACTGTTAATAGACAGAAAGGGCTTCCTCCATACCTCTGTGGACTGAGGCTTTTAGTGCAGTCTTTTGGGCCTTGATTTGCACATGTGCCACATGGATGGGTGTGGTGGCCTTCCTATGAGCTACACACATGTGAACCTACCCTGCTACAATCTTTCTGCTCCTCCTCCTCCTAGTCCATCTTGCACAGTATTTGTTGATGTGGGATGTATGTACGCCATATACATGATGTTTGGGGCAAACACTGCTGTATTGGCAAACACAAGAGAAGGGCAGAGCTGGAAATTGGGTGGTGGGCCCCCTATGGTAGCCTTTTTTTATTACCATCCCCTCTATTAAGTTTCTGCACTGTAGTTTCCAAGGTACCAAACAATTGCGATGTCCACACTCAACTATCTTGCAAACACTCTCAGACATTTGTGGGTTGAAATATGTGCTCATGATTCTTTTAGTATACGGTAGATTCCAGTTAATTGGGACACATCAGGACTTTAGTATTTTGCCCCAATTAAGCGGCTGTCCCAGATAAATGAAGTTTTCAGGGTACAGTGAAAAAAGAGTAAAGTACATGCACCAGCTTAAAGTGAAAAGGTGTCATTCATTCGGAAACAAAATTTGAGCAAAAGAAAAGCAAAAGTTGCAAAGCACTGATGGAGGAGTGGCCTAGTGGTTAGAGCACTGGTCTTGTAATCCTGAGGTGGTTGGTTCAAATCCCACTGCTGCTCCTTGTGACCTTGGGTAAGTCACCTTACCCTCCATTGCCTCAGGTACAAAATTAAATTGTGAGCCCCCCTGGGACAGAGAAATATCCACTGTATCTGAATGTAACTCACCTTGAGCTACCACTAAAAAAGGCATGAGCAAAATCCAAATAAATAGACAGCAAAAACAGTACAGGAGAAGTGCATCATTTTCATTTATTCTGTAACACTAAAAAGTTGCACATTGAAAACAGTGAAGTATTGTATTAACGTTGGCGGTACCAATCAAGCATACCTTTGACGAGCTCTCTTAATTGACTGCAGCTGAACAGAATCTGCAGACATCTCTAGAGCGGTTACAGCACTGCCTTCATTGCCTTCCTGCTTGAAATAAAGTCTTATTCCAGAAATAAATCTCCTGGCATCCTGGTTTGTCACTTGTTCATGCTCAGTTGTGTCATCCTCTTCAGTTTCCTGATATTTTGATGTCTTCAGATGTCTGGATAAAATTTGCTCAACAATTTCATCCTCACAACCCTCTTTTACCTTGTAACATTGAAGATTATTGTTGATGGATGGAATCTCTTCATAGTTTTCAATGTGGTGTGCTTCAAAAATATCATTTTCATTTTCCATAACATTTTCAGCAGTATCCTGTGTGTCCAATTCAGGGTGTTTAAACCCACAGTGAGTAAAACAATGCGGAATGGTTGTGATGCTAACATTTCACCAGCTATCAGCAATAAACTGCACCACTTTCATTCTTTGCTCTGACCTCCCTTGCAGTTGAAGATGATATAAGCAAATTTTCTTCAATTGCTTCAGGGATGCAAGTTACCAGTTTAGTGTGGTATGAGGTATTTTTATTATTTCCTTGTCCATCAGTTGCACCAGAGATGTGGTGTTAGGAGACAGAAATTCCACTTGGATAATTTTCTCAGAGTCGATGTGTGGATGCACTGCAAAATCCTCCTTGACTTCCTTTGTAATTCAATGTCCCATTTTTGTGAGCATGATACAGAACAGGTAAATTTTCCATATGAATTCCTTTAAAACTCCACAGCATTGCACTTTTTCTAATAACCAATAGCTTACATTTATCTATTCCTGAGATGTTGGAACAGCATAGCATTGTGACACGATTCATCACTTTCTTTGAGCCTGTCAGTGTTTTGTGTTTATCGGTCAGGGAACCATCCGGTGTGGCACAATAGAATAACCCTGTTTCGGCGGCATTTTAGGTGTTATCAGCACAAAAATTACAAAGCAAATGTGGAAGTTTTGTGACTGTCCATTGTTAAACACTTACAGTATCAGCACTGTCTTTCTTACTGTAAGCCCATGAGCTGACTCTGTCCTACATATACCTGAATAGGATTTAAGTGTGTCACCAGTGTCCTGCAGTGTTACCTCAGACAGAGTGCTCATGTAAGGACAAAGGGAAAAGCTTCATTAACAAACTAACCTTGTCTCAAGTTCAAAAAAAACCTGAGAGGTAAAATAAGTGAAAATCTTGAGAAAAAGTGTTACATTCCAAAGGAAAAATTTGTAAGTAATTATATATAGGATAATGAAAAGATGACCAACTGAAAGTTTAACAGAATATGTTTATTCCACAAGATGTGGTTTTCTTTAGGACTACCTGAACTATAAAAGTTTTATAGAACCTTGGTTAACAGGGGTGTAAGAAAGAAAACTATACATCTCAATGTATAAATGCAGGGATAAATGCAAAGGAAAGTTACAAATCAAATGTTTCTTCCCTCCCACTTAACAATAAACTACGTGGCAACTCCTCTTATAGCTCAAAAAACTTTGGGAAAACAAAAATCAGAAACCCCTTTTTCTTAGTACAATATCAGATAAGAGGGTCTGCAGAAAATGTGGTATCCCGCTCAAGTACCAGTACACTTTCTCTCAGGATCATGAATCAACCAGGGAAGTGTGACTTTATCCCCTGCTAATACCTTCTGTGTTTGAGTGTCTCTTTAGCTCAATGACAACAAATAGAAAATTTAGTCTAGTTCCTGGATGTCATAGGTGCAATTGCTGAAGATATATCTGATGGTTCAAGCGTTCCTTGGTATTCTTCTTGCATGGAAACTGTGGTGCCCTTCTTCTTCTTTGTCCTCCTTCTGCATAGGGTGATGAATGATCAGCAGCAGTGGAACCTACTGCCTACTACTAAAACCAAAACAAAATGGAGAGAAAACTACCTCCTTATCCAAAATGTATGCAACCTGTCTTTAGGATATGTTCCCCAAAAAAAGATCTCTTTTTGTTTAAGAATCTGAATACTGGTTTGGATTAACTTTCTCTTAAATAAAAGATAATTATCGGTATATGTTAATTACTATCTGACTATCTCAGACTTTGTTTCACCTCACTATTTGTTGTCTTCTTGGTTGACTCTCTTCAAAAATAGTATTCATTTCACACATACACAATAGCAATCACCATGACAAGATTAAGGAAGGCCGGCGAGGAGCATGCCGAGCAGCCGCACATAACATGGCGGCTGCCGCACGGCAGCTCCCCGGCTGGAGCGCCCCTTCCCTTCCGGCTTCCCCACTGACGGTCTGGATGATGCGGCAGGAGGCCCTGCCTGCAGTTGGTTGGGAGGCCGGAAGGGGGCGGGGCTCCAGCGGGAGTCCCAGGCACCGCATTTGAGCTGCCTATGAGGCAGGGAGGGCCTCTTTGTCGGCACTGTCTTACAACAACAAAAATATAGCTGTTGCAGTATTCACTACACTTTAAATCCCCAGAGACAATGAAGCTACTGAAGGAAAAAAAAAACCTCCTCTACCTCAGAATTCACAGAAATTTCAAACACACTCTGAATTACACCTGAAGCTGAGGCATATCTCAACCCTTTTACTGTTCAGATTTATTATGTAAGAAAGATTAACTTCAATAAGTCTTCCCTATAGAATACTGCAATAATTATTTATTTATTTATTTACTTATTTATTACATTTGTATCCCACATTTCCCCACCTATTTGTAGGCTCAATGTGGCTTACATAGTACCAGAGAGGTGTTTGCAGACTCCGGTGTAAACAAATACAAAGTGATATTGTGGTAAGATAAAGTTCATGTGGCACAGCCACATTAGGGAATCGTACAACAGAAGAGTTGTGTTATGTCCATTACGTACTCTAGTTTTGTTGTGTTGCAGAGATCAGGCATTTAAGATGGATTGGTAGGGTATGCCTTTTTAAACAGGTTAGTTTTTAGTGTTTTCCGGAAGTTTAGGTGGTCGTACGTAGTTTTCAAGGCTTTTGGTAATGCGTTCCACAGTTGTATGCTTATGTAGGAGAAACTGGATGCGTAAGTTGATTTGTATTTGAGTCCTTTGCAGCTTGGGTAGTGCAGATTTAGGTACGTTCGTGTTGATTCGGATGTGTTTCTAGTTGGTAGGTCGATCAGGTCTGTCATGTATCCCAGGGCTTCACCGTAGATAATTTTGTGAACCAGAGTGCAGATTTTGAAAGCAATGCATTCTTTGACTGGGAGCCAGTGTAGATTTTCACGGAGGGGCTTCATGCTTTCAAATCATGTTTTTCCAAAGATAAGTCTAGCTGCCATGTTTTGAACTGTCTGAAGTTTCGTTAATGTTTGTTCTTTGCATCCGCTATGCCTCTGACACCCCCTTTATTTATTTAGATTTTGGAGCCAGCCACCTCTGGATTGCATGGCCTAGTGGTTAGAGCACTGGTCTTGCAATCCAGAGGTGGCTGGCTCAAATCCCACTGCTGCTACTTGTGTTCTTTGCATCCCGCATAAATTCCATTGCAGTAGTCTAAATGACTTAGTACTATTGATTGTATCAGGTTGCAAAATGTTTTCCTTGGGAAGAATTGTTTCAGGTGTTTGAGTTTTCACATTGAGTGGAACATTTCCGCGACAGATTGCAGTTGAAGATGCCCAAAATTTGCTTTCGATTATACCGATTTGGGCGCCCACGGGAGAAAGACTCCCATCTCCCGATTTGGGTCAAAATATGGGCGTCTTTCTCTTTCGAAAATAAGGCGGCTGGTCTACTATGGTCTCTATTGTGACCACGCTATCAGGATGCCCTGTCTTCCCTATTGGGCTGATATCTTTGAAAGATACCTTGTTCTGAACCATCCACTATTGAGCGACTGTCGATTTGATATGCTCCCAGGTTTCAACCTAATTAAGGTTTAACAAATTCTTTGTTCTTAGAAATAAGAACTCTGACTGATGAGCACCTGATACATGATGTCTAGTTTGGTGGACCTTTACTAGGTGAAAATATCTCTACATGAATACAACCTGATAGGCTGCTAGGGTGTCCCAATAACCAACCCCTTCCGAATGACAGAATATAATTTAGAACAAGGTTAAAAAAAACCTTTTCATGCATATATTTTGTACTTTTGTTTCTGTATAAAATCAATAAAGAAAATTAAACCAGAGAACAAATTAGCACTCTAACCGATGAAAGGCTATTCTGTTGTGGTTGCTTCTCTGTCTACATACATAACTTGCACAAGTTGGCATGATAACAGTTAAAATAACAATGAACAATGACTACATGCAAAACCTCCTTGGCGCATGCTGCAGCTACTAGTATGTTTTTGACAAACCAATATGACCGCTGAGCGAGTGGAAGGGCTTCAACTTTTTGACGTCATGCCATCTCCTGTAAATCCAACCTTCTTAGATAGGTTCATGCATTGCTGACTCTTCTGTTATTAAATCTCCTTGGCTGCATCAACCCGGGCAGACAACATGTGTGGCTGCACTGAATTATTGAAGCTGGAGGAGGAGGCGGTACTTAATGTCTTAGAGGACACTGGGTAGGTAGTTGATTACTAAGAGGCACCGTAGCTACCTTCATCCAATCAAACACCGTTCGAAAGCAGCTCTCTGTTCCAACTTGACTTTGAAATTGAATGAAATCGCCCGTGACAGGCACCGTAGCTTTCCTTCTCCAGCGATGCCTCCCGCCCTCCTCTGACACAACTCCTCAAGCTGTACACATTTTGCAGGGTGCTCACAGAACTTGTATGTATTTTAATTCTCTCCCTTTCCCTTTAAGTTCTAGCAGCAAGCAGGAAGCAACCAGGAAGCATGCTCATACTGTGAACCTTTATGGTTACTCATGCCTTGACACAGCGTTACTAGCGAAACCTTGGCCAAAGTCGGTGTGTTTGACCGATGACCCACTTGTTGCTTTGTATCTGCACTTGAAAGCTAAGTTACTCTTTTGACGTTCACATGCTATATGGATCCCGAGCTGATTCTGTTGAGCTTTTAGCATCTTTTCATTCATTTTGGAACTAAAAGGGTTTTTGCCTATGATATTATAATTCCCAGCAGAAGCTTTCTCAACCCTTGTTATTACTAAATGACTACTTGGGTTGGAGGTTGGATTAAATTCAGAGGCTTTTCCCTTAATTCCCTTTAAAACAGATGCACACCACAGAATCTTTAGTCTATTGTTGAAATTACTATTTTTTGCCATTACATGAGAGAGTTTTGTTTTGTTGTACACTGCTCACATTTGCACATTTTAGGTGCACCACAATCATTTTGAGTGCCCTCTATTGAATTGTGCCTTTGGCACTTAACATTAGGCACTAAGTTATAAATTTGTCCTTTAATTCCCTAATTTTGTAAACTTGTGCACACAACTTTACGCTTAGTGTGTGCAGTTGTATTCGGAAGTTATATAATAGTATCGGTTATGTGTGTAACTTAATTTAATAATTAGCAGCAAACTGACATTATCAACCAATTATTGGCTAATATTGGGTGTTAATTGATACTAATTTGCAGTTACCTGTGTAATTGCCCTTGTTGATATTCTACAAATTGTTCACATATAATCCATAGCACACAATTGCAAGGGGGTGCATCTGGGTTTAAAAATGGTTTGGACAAGTTCCTGGAGGAAACATTCATAGTCTGCTATTGAATGCTTGCCCTGGGATTGGTAGCATGGAATGCTGCTACTATTTGTGTTTCTGGATTGGCCACTGTTGTAAACAGGATCCTGGGCAAGATGGATCATTGGAGCAGGGACCAGGGAGGGGCATGTCTAGCAGTTACATGTGTGGGTTATAAAACACTATATTTTACGTGCCTAAAGAGAGTAGTTATGTGCAAGCATTTACTCCAGCTTTTAGTTAGGCACATACTTTAGGACATACGCTTGTATTCTATAACAGCAATTATGTGCTTATAGCTGGTATAGAATTCACACTTGGTGCATATAATCTAATTTTAGGCAACCTTTTGAGAATTATTCCCTAAACTTTGGATTCTATATATTGTACCCATTTCTCCATGTTCAACTTTGAGCGTGCATCAGAGATGCACACACAAATAAATTGACTAATGAGCTTGGAAACATCAATAATTGGATGCTAACAACCAATCATTGATGTTAATTGACAGTCTTCTTTAGGGTGATTAATTTCCCTAAGACTTTTGTTTTTTCTCCTTTAGATATGTTCAAGTGCTATTTGTCTGAAGTGTTGAATGTCCCAGATCCCTCCTATCTTTCCATCTCAAAGATATATTATTTACCTCTGGGCAAAAGGAAGCCTGTACTTACTCAACAGGGACTGTCTGTTGATAGCCTTGAGCTGACAAATTTCCTTGAGAGGTCAAATACAGAGGCTGTGGTTCCAGCTATGCCAGTGGTTCCCAAACCAGGTCCTGGAGGCAGCCCAGACAGTCAGGTTTTTAGGATGTCCAAAATGAATATTCATGAGAGAGATTTGCAGGTAGTGGAGGCAGTGCATGCAAATCTCTCCCATGAATATTTATTGAGAATATACTAAAACTCTGACTGCCTGGGTACCTCCAGGACCAGGTTTGGGAGCCACTGGGCTATGCTATTAGTACAGCTAGCTTTAGATTCTGACAGAGGTTGGTTGCTTAAATTATTTTTTAAGCATAAAGATGCTGTGTTTATGACTTTAAAGTTCGAATGTTTCCTGATTTCTCGAGAACTAGATAGAAAGGATAGCAGTGTTTACTTTTAAAATTTCAGGTCTTACAAACTGGAGCAATCTTTGTACTTAGGTACCCCTGTAAATGTGTAGTCACTCATCAGGGTGTGCGATATGTATTTTTTGAGTCCCAGCAAATTGCTTAGTGCACCAAATTTTCACCATTTAATGAATCCCCTCCATAATGCTGGCAAGAATCCATGAGTAACAAATTTATGCCTTTAAGGCTGGCTGATAAATGTATAAAGTTTGTTTGAATACAAGTTCAAAGAGAAAGTCCTACTTGGAGGACGACTGGATGGAGGGACTGGATGGGCCAAGTAATCCTTATCTACCATCATTTTCTGTTTTTGTATTAAATCTACAAATAATTGCCAGAATCTATCAGGTTTCTCAGTCTTCACAGACAGTATGCACTCAAAAATATCTTGGTTTAATGGTTATAAAAAAAGTTCACGCAGATTGCCAGGCCAGAAGGCAATTTTTAACTTCTACGTTTGTGAGTTAAGCTAGGTTATACAAAGATGAAAAACTGTTCCCAAACTTCCATGAGCAGATGTTTACACTAAAGCTTTGATCTGAAACTCATTTATCTTTAGTTTTCAAGAGTGACTAAGCTGCCACCTATGGCCCAGACAGCTCAGCTTACAAGCTTGAAAGTAATGTAAGAATGATGTTGATTACCTTTTTATGTGTACATACAGAGATCCAAAGATTTGCCATATTAGTAAATTCCCTGTTTGAATCAGTGCTTTCGAAAATGCATTGTTTGCATACTTTACCTATGCAGGGCATATTCCAATTAGGGCTCAAATTGGTTTTGTCCAATTGGCTCTCCTTGTGATTTGGGGCAAGTCACTTCACCTTCTATTGTTCTAGGTGTAAACTGAGAGTTCTAGTTATGAAGGAGGAGTGGCCTAGTGGTTAGGGTGGTGGACTTTGGTCCTGGGGAACTGAGGAACTGAGTTTGATTCCTACTTCAGGCACAGGCAGCTCCTTGTGACTCTGGGCAAATCACTTAACCCTCCATTGCCCCATGTAAGCCACATTGTGCCTGCCATGAGTTGGAAAGCGTGGGGTACAAATGTAACAAAAATAAAATAGATGCTATTGGAGATTCTACATGGAATGTTGCTATTCCACTAGCAACATTCCATGTAGAAGGCTGCGCAGGCTTCTGTTTCTGTGCAGGATGTCTGACTCACAGAAGCAGAAGCCTGTGTGGCCACATTGGTGATCTGCAAGGGCCGACTTCTACATGGAATGTTGCTAGTGGAATAGCAACATTCCATGTAGAATCCCACCTCAGGCACAGGCAGCTCCTTGTGTCTCTGGGCAAGTCACTTAACCCTCCATTGCCCCATGTAAGCCGCATTGAGCCTGCCATGAGTGGGAAAGTGGGAAAGCGCGGGGTACAAATGTAACAAAAAAAATTTATGGTAATAGTGCATGTATAACACACAAATCTTTCCCTTAACACGTGTTAAACAACAATAAGCTCCCACTGGGGTCTACTGGGGAAAAAGTGATCCCTGGTCACTCTTGTCCCAGTGTCTCTTTCTTAAGAATGATAGCAATCAGGCCTGTGGTAGTCTCACTGTATTATAACTAGGTGCCAGGCTGCCAGATAATGGAACACTCCCTGCCACAGTGTATACCATGGAAAGTCAACATGATGGAAGAGAATTTGAAAATGGAGTGCTAGCTCTTGCCATCCATCATCATCTCCTGGGATGAAAAAGAGGGTAGCCCTATGTGGAAAGAAGCAGAGTGGGGGGGGGGGGGGGGGGGGGGGGGGGGGAAAGTGAAGGGAAGAACTGGCAATTCAGCAGCTCCCTCCTTGGCTACAGCCTGTGCACCAGAAAAGGGCAGTGGTCCAGTTATTTTTGCCTCAGAACAAATACAAAGATGTGGAATGTCTATCTATTTATCTGACTGGTAGAAAGTGCGGTGGAATGGTGGAGATTCTAGGTCCCATTACCTGAAGAAATTGGAAAGCAATGACCTCCCCTCCCTCCTTCCTAGCTAGTAGGGATCTGTAGGTGAGCTGATGCTGCATGAAATGCCTATTGGATCCCAATCAACTGATATGGCCAGGCCAAGTTGGCTTGCAACTTGGTGATAATAGAAGAGGGGAGGAGAAGAGGATAGGACATGAAGGAAAGGGCAGAGGATAAAGGGAAAGAGCAAGGGGCAAAAGATGATATTTTTTTATTTATATTTGTACGCTGCGCTTTCCCACTTATGGTAGGCTCAATGTGGCTTACATATAAAGGTACTTAGTTGTACCTGGGGCAATGGAGGGTTAAGTGACTTGCCCAGAGTCACAAGGAGCTGCCTGTGCCTGAAGTGGGAATTTGAACTCAGTTTCTCAGGACCAGAGTCCACCACCCTAACCACTAGGCCACTCCTCCACATATAAAATAAGTGTGACCTGATCCTCCTCATTATGTGCACGTACCCATAGTCTCATCTCACACAGAAACACATTGTTATGATTCTGCTGGATAGGCAGGGGAAGGTTTGGGACTCACTCCTGATTGGCTTGTCAGGGGCTGAGCCAGCAGAGATCAGAAGCTTGATCCATTTAAGCCTGCCTTTCCCTTGCAATCATTGCTTTGGCGTTGATTGACTTGCTGAAGCCAGCCTGTGTTTGGGCGCTTGTGTTACGTGGGAGTTTAGCCTTTCTCCTTGTGCTTGCTGTTTCTGTGTGTGTGTGTGTGTGTGTGTGCTGGGTATTCCCACCATGAGCCTGATTGCTTCACTTCCCCCACCTGGTTTGCTTCTCCTGCTCTAACATTGCGCTGTCTGGGGTAAGCTGTTGGCTTGAATCATTTCAGTTTATTTGTTTAGCTTTCTCTCCTTTGGTGTTCCCTTGCTTGTGCTGAGCTGCTGCTCTGCTCCCTGTGGTTCTGCCTTCCCTTGTATTTTTGCTCCTGTGTGTTTGTTCAGTTCTCTTTTGTTTGATGTAGCTGTTTCTGTGTGTGGAGAGCAGCGTTCCTGTTCTGGTCTGTATTTGTCAAAGCAGCTTCCCCTGTTTGTTCACTCTCCCCTTATCTTGTCTGCAGAGTGCTCTGCCCTGTTATTTCCCTTTAGCAGTTCCTTTTTATCCCTTGGGGGTTGTGGGGCCAGTTTGTGTATTCCTTAGGTAGTTCTCCCTTTTCCTTTGTGTGCTTTAAGTACAGCCTTGTTCCCTTGTGTGCTGTGTTGTTTCAGCCTAGAGTATATCCCTATAGTTGGTTTCCTTTTCCCTGAGTGCTGTGCTGTTTAAGCCTAGAGTGTTTCTTTCTGGGGCTTCCTGTACTCTTGTTCGACTGTGGCAAAGCTTTGTTTTCCTGTAGAGGCTTCTGCCTCTCACCCTTTTTTCTGTGGCTTTACCCTGCACTGTGTGCGCTGTGTAAAATTATGACCACAGTCATGCACTATGGAATAGGTCAAAAGGCCAGAGATTGATAAGCCTGTGTGACTCTGGAATCTATCAGAGATTGATGAGCCTGCATGACTCTGGGATTTATGATCTATTATGATACCCTTATGGGCAAGCAGGCTTGGGAAAGTATTTTTTCACGGAGAGGGTGGTGGACGCTTGGAATGCCCTCCCGTGGGAGGTGGTGGAGATGAAACGGTAACGGAATTCAAACATGCGTGGGATATGCATAAAGGAATCCTGTGCAGCAGGAATGGATCCTCAGAAGCTTAGCTGAAATTGGGTTGCGGAGCAGGTGGGGGGAAGAGGGGTTGGTGGTTGGGAGGCTAGGATAGGGGAGGGCAGACTTATACGGTCTGTACCAGAGTCGGTGATGGGAGACGGGACTGGTGGTTGGGAGGCGGGAAATACTGCTGGGCAGACTTATACGGTCTGTGCCCTGAAAAAGACAGGTACAAATTCAAGATAAACTCATATCTTGGGCAGACTAGATGGACCATGCAGGTCTTTTTCTGCCGTCATCTACTATGTTACTATGGATGGATGAATGGGGACAGGGGAGAGAGGAAATTTTCTGGAGATGGATGGAGGAGAGGGCAGGGGAGAACGGAGAGTTCCTGGACATGGATGGATGGATGGAGGGGAGGGCAAGGGAGAGAGGAGAATTCTGGACATGGATGGATGAATGGGGACAGGGGAGAGAGGAAATTTGCAGGATATGGGTGGATGGATGGAGGAGAGGGAAGGGGAGAATGGAGAGTTGTTGGACATGGATGGATGGAGGGGAGGGACGTCAGGAAGGAGATGCACATGGATGGAGGGGAGGGAAGAGAGGAGAAATGCTGGACATGGATGGAGTGGAGGGCACGGAAGAGAGGAGAAATGCTGGACATGGATGGAGGGAAGAGAAGACAAAGGTTGTAGATGCACATGGATGGAGGGGAGTGAGGAGAAATGCTTTATATGGATGGAGGGGAAATTGCTGAATTTAAAGGCTGGATTGGAACACTTTGAGGGCAGATGTTGAAACTGGAGAAAGGATAGGGTGGTAGACAGGACGCATAAGGACACAGAAAGATGGTGGACATGATGAGAGAAAAAAATATCAAATGGAAAGAAGACACTGGGACCAAAGCTAATAGAAAAACTAAATGCTCTGACAGCAAAGGTAGAAAACATTTTTTATTCAAAATTTATTAATTGGAATATGTCAGCTTTTGGAAATGTACATCTGTGATATTTTGCATGTAAGTTTCAATGTTTCTAGTATTGCTGCATGCTGAGTCTGACTTCTTGTATTTTGCCTTCATATCTGTTAAGCCATGTGTTTTTCATGTGTGATCAAGATGCAGTATTCTGGTAGCGTGAAGTATTTGCAGCCCTTTTTGTTTTATTTTGGTTTCACTAGGTTGTGTACTGGTGTTTTAGAGCCCGGTGTAATTATAGTGCTGCCTTTCCACACATAAAGGTTGTAGCTCGTTCTGTCCTTGGAATTAGTGCTGTTATGGTTTGGTAAGGCTATGAGTGTGTTTTGCACAAGTTTGTATATAGTGTTTTGCAGTGGAGAGATTGTGTGTTGGCCTTACTAAGTTGGCACCAAAACACCAGAAAGGGTGTACAGCGTAAATCATGACACACTACCTCTTGAAGGATCTACATATGGTCGTTAATAAAAGGAGCTCATTGTGAACACTAGCCACCCTAAAAGGGTGTTTTTTGGCTCTACACGTATCATGATATTATGATCCCTTGTTTCATATTGTTGACGGTCTGCATGTTCCGTATGGTGGTATATTGGTGTATTAGGGTCTTCCCAGTGTAATATTTATGGTACAGTAAGGTTCTGAGTGTGTTTTTGCACAAAGTTGTGCATAGTGTTTTGCAGTTGAGCGATTGTGTTTAGTATATGCTTTGAGCAACCACTTTATTCTTTGACATATGATACATATCTAATATCTAAATTTAATAAAAGGTATTAACTGTGACTTTTATTTTTACTTATTTTTTTTCTGTGTGTTGTCAAACACTTATGGAGGTAAGCTCCGCCCCTGGCCCACCCCTAACCCCGCCCCCTTTAGCCTCCCCAAACAGTTGGGCCACCGACCGCCTATGGCAGGCATGGATGGGAGGGCAGCAGCAGGGCCCAGGGAGAGGACAAATTGCTGGAAGTGGAGGGGAGAGAGGAGGATTGCTAGCTATGGATGCAGCAGGGAAGGGCAGAGAGGGACAAGGATGGACATGGGGGCCCAGGGAGAGAACAATTTGCTGGAAATGGAGGGGAGGGGAGAGAGGAGGATTGCTGGCTATGGATGGAGGAGGGAAGGGCAGAGAGGGACAAGGATGGACATGGGGGCCCAGGGAGAGGACAAATTGCTGGAAATGGAGGGGAGGGGAGAGAGGAGGATTGCTAGCTATGGATGGAGGAGGGAAGGGCAGAGAGGGACAAGAATGGACATGGATGGGAGGGCAGGACCCAGGGAGAGAGAAGAAATTGCTGGAAATGGATATAGAGCAAGAAATGAAGACGAAAGGAGGAAAGTAAAGAAATAAATGGAAAGGAAGCCCTGGAAATGGAGTTAAGAGGACAGATAGCAGCAGACTCAGATACTGGGCCAGCATGATCGGAAAAAGAAAGT
The DNA here is from genome assembly GCF_901765095.1 of Microcaecilia unicolor. Taxonomy (NCBI): domain Eukaryota; kingdom Metazoa; phylum Chordata; class Amphibia; order Gymnophiona; family Siphonopidae; genus Microcaecilia; species Microcaecilia unicolor. Next base: position 53,653,647 of record NC_044032.1, read on the forward strand.
CACCAGACAACAAAGGTAGAAAAAAATCATTTTATTTTCATTTTAGCATTTGGAATATGTCCACTTTGAGAATTTACATCTGCTATCTTATTTTGCAATGTATAGCAATTTGTTTCTAAGAATATTGCTGACAATTCCTGTCAGTGTGGCAAGTGGTGAGCGATCATTTTCACCGGGGGGGGGGTGGGGGGGTGGGGGGGGCGCCAACTGATAGTCTGCAGGGGGGCGCCAGAGACCCTAGGCACGGCCCTGATGTAAAGCTAGTGTTTGTGTCCTGGATCCTGACAACTATAAACACAAAGTCATGTGTGTCAGCAGACGCACCCTTTTTGTAACATTTTCATTTTCATTTTGCCATGTGTGTGATCACTGGCTTGGTTATGCTATAGCAATGAAATAAACCATGGTTAATAATTTTTGCTTTTGACTAGGGCCACAGTATCTTTTGACCTGTGCATTAACTTTGACTTTATGATTTTGCCAACAAATAAATCAAATAATAACTTACATACTTACTTATACCTTAAAGTCTAAAAACAATAACATAAAATGCTTATGTTTTAAAACAGTGGTGCACCTTTTCAATTTCCAGTTCAATTTCAAAATTATATGCATGCATTTCAGAACTTGTGGAAACAGATTTGTTATCTTAAATAATGTTTGTACATATATACCTCCTAAGCAAAGGAGACCATAAGGCATTGGTTTCTTTTCTATATTATGCAGGTTTAGTTAGGTACATAAAACATAAACACCTTTCTTAGGTATTACACAGTCTTTTCCATTACACATATATGCTTTTATCTATGATTTCTACACTTTGTTTTTCTTAAAGGTTTTATGTGTGTGTTAATACATAGTAACATAGTAGATGACGGCAGAAAAAGACCTGCACGGTCCACCCAGTCTGCCCAACAAGATAAACTCACATGTGCCATTTTTTGTGTATACCTTACCTTGATTTGTACCTGTCTTTTTCAGGGCACAGACCGTATAAGTCTGCCCAGCACTATCCCCGCCTCCCAACCACCAGGCCCGCCTCCCAACCACCGGCTCTGGCACAGACCGTATAAGTCTGCCCAGCATTATCCCCACCTCCCAACCACCAGCCCCGCCTCCCAACCACCAGCTCTGGCACAGACCGTATAAGTCTGTCCAGCACTATCCCCACCTCCCAACCACCGGCCCTGCCTCCCACCACCGGCTAAGCTTACATATATGGTCACATATATATGTAGTCAGTATTAGGTAGAAAGGTAATTGCCTTTGTATCACATCGGAGTGTTTTTATATCTAGTGGTTTGCTTGCAGGTACAACTCTTATTTCAGCAATTATATTAGCACTTACATAATTATACATTAATTGCATCGTTACATTGTGTTATTTGACTGACAATGTTATATATTCTGAGCGATACATTTATCCTAAGTTTTATGCTTGGCTAGTATATCATTGTTATTTGATATGTTAAGAGATAAGGTTTTCTATTTTTTTATGATTTTACTTAGAGTACATAGGATAACAAAAGAGAGGTTTTGTTTTTTTACCGTCAGCATTCTGAACGATAGCCTGGACCACTTTTACGTCATGGGCAACATACTGTGATAGTTTGGTTTGCTCAATCTTGTATCATTTTATCATAAGCACAATCAGGACCCCTGAGGCATGCATTTGTACGCCGAAACACGGCCTGTGTCGGGTCTTTTCAGAATTAATTGAGTTTACTTATCTCAACTCTGAAGGCCCAGTTGTGCTTTTTCTTGCTATTACTTATAGTACATACTCAGTATAGTGCAGTTTTATCTATATCTTATAATTTAGACCAAGTATTACTATTTTTCATACTACTTTCATATTATTTGCATTGTCATAATACAAATTAGTTTAAGTTAATACATTCAGAAAATGGAAGAAGGAACCGACTGAAAATAATAAGAAACAGGATAAGGAAGGTCAAGTCAAATGCAAAGTGCTGATAAAGAAGGCTAAGAGGGACTTAAAAAAAAAGATTGTGTTGGAGGCCGTAAATAGGAACATGCTAGTTTTAATTTCAGTGCATGCCCATGTCTCGTCCCATTTTTAAAAAGCCTTTTTTTACAGACACGGTAAAAAATGGTCCAGCGCACACCCAAATCATGCTCCCACACCACCGCAGGCCACATATTACCATGGCTTAGTAAAAGGACCCCTGAATGCAGGGGTGTGCTGGTAAATTTTTAACAAGGGGCTCTCTCTCCGGGCATAGCCGGCCCTGAAATTTGGGGGTGGGGGGGGAATACATGCCTCTCTTTCCCCTCCCTTGTGCCGGCACGCTAGGCATACCTTTGCCGAGCCACACCAGCCAATAAATGGACTGCCACCATTCTCTGCTGCTTGTTTCTGTCTCTGAGCAGCATGATGGAACCTTCTTGTGCTTGCATGAAAAGTCCCAGCCTGATGCTCAGAGTCAGAAACAAGGAGCAGGGAGCAGCAGCGGTCTATTTACTTGGCTAGTGGGGCCAACATCACTGCCAGCAAAGTAAAAGAGAATTCAGGAGGGGGCCCAAGCCCACATTTTGGAAGTCAGTTGTTAAAGTAGCCATGGGGAGGCCTACTTTAACAACCGGCTCTCAAAATTCTTAAAAACTTAACAAACGGCTCTCGCGAGCCCGTGAGAGCCCGCTCCAGCACACCACTGCCTGAATGTCCGGGCACAGCACTGACCCCGGGAGTCAGCTCGGCTAACTCCCGCGGTCTGAATATCAACCCCAATGTGAATGAAAATTTCAAATTATCCACTAAGGTGCAAATTCTGTGGGTACTTAATACTAATGATCTTGTACCTAATTTTCAAAAATAATGTATGCACTTAGTGGCCCTTTTATTAAGCTGCAGCAAAAAAGCGGCCTCAGCACACCATTGCACAGGTTTCCCCCATGCAGTAAGACAGTTTTTGCTGCAGTCATAAAGTGACTGATTTTCCATTTTTTTGTATTAATGACCGTGCACTTATGTTGCCATTAGCATATGGCCATTAAAAAACATTACCATGTGAGCCGTTTTGTAGGCGGTAGGGACTCACATGGTAATCCTGCACTAACCTGTTAGCACACATTAATGTAGCTGTGCTGCTAACTGACACGCCCCTCCCAGAAAATAGTCAAATATTTTAGTGTGCGGCTTAGGGTGCAGTAAATCAGCATTTCTCACAGGACACTTGAGCACATCCCATGGTGACGCCAGTTTAAGTTGTGTTAGGCACATATTAGCACCTAATGTAGCTTCCCTGCCAAAATTGCCCATAAATGCAATGGATTAAGAGGTCCTTTTGCCAAGCTGCGGTAAAAGGGGGCCTGCGCTAGTGTCAGAGCATTTTTTAATGCACTTTCAGGCGTTGAGGCCCTCTTATACCACAGCGGGCAAAAGGCTGTCTTTTGGTTGGAAAAGAAATGCCGTACAGTAAGTGAAAAACTTGCTTCATGGCCACTTTGGGGGTGGAGGTGGGGAAAACACTTGCCACCAGTGGCGTAGCTACGTGGAGCCTGGGGGGCCTGGACCCCCATAGATTGTGCCCTGGACCCCCCTGCCAACGACCCGCTCGACCCCCCCCTCCCGCCGCCAACCCGCCTACCTTTGCTGGCGGGGGACCCCAACCCCTCGCCAGCCGAGGTCCTCCTCGCAAAAGGCTTCCTATTCCTTCTGTTTCTGACGTCCTGCACGTAGAGGGGGGTCGACAATGGCTGGCAGGCGGGCAGTGTCGGCGGCAATGGGGGGGCGGGGGGCGCCGGCGGGGGCTAAAATGTGCCCCCTCACCTCGGGCTCTGGACCCCCCTCCTGCCGAAGTCTGGCTACGCCCCTGCTTGCCACTACCCATTGAGGTGGCGGTAAGGGCTCCTGTGTTAACCCAGTGGTAACTCGATTACCGCTGGGTAAGCACTGGTGCTACAAGAATAGAAATATTTTTGTAGCACCACAAATGGAGCGTGCTGGGGGTGGGAACTGCCATATGCCAACCCTTTTGCACCTGCTTTTTCTGTAGAAAATCATGTTCTTAGATCCTAAAGATAAATCTATGCACAATCTTTTAACATTTCTCTTCAACTGCCTGGAAATTGCCCTACCTCAGTTCAGCTTGCATAATTTTAGCTGGACGGTGAGGAGATATCCAGAGAGGCTTATTTAGGCAGAGGAGGAAACTAACGCATAAAGATTATGTATTTTCCAATCTGTGGTGTTTTCTGTCGGAATGTGTCCCTAGGATGATTGATGATTGTTTCCTCAATCCAGCCAAAAGTACTTATGCAAGAGAATGCCACACACAAGTTAGCTGGATTGAGTGAGAGTATTTATCAGATAACCAATTTACTCATGAGTCTTTTTCATGACGGATTCATGGTATAAGTGCATGTGTGTGAGAGAGTAAAGTAAGCCTACATTTTTATTATCTTGTTTATTGGCCTTATGTAGGAGATAGTTTGTGTCCCGTAACAGAGTAGTCTAGATAAACTATATTAATCACAGAATGCAAGAAGTAATTTTCCCTCGATAAAATACCTCAACACCTGGTACTCATTTCAGTTGTCATAAGAACAGATGGGAGCAGATCAATATGGCAGAACTGGGAAAGAACGTCTGCTATAAGAAAGCTGCTGTTAATGGCTTCCAGGTTTTTCCACCTGTAAAACCAAGAAAGTCCTGAAGTCACCTAGTCATTAGGATAGAGTTAGCATTAAAAAATGCTATTGAAAGATATTTGAATGGCTAGCTTGCCTAGCTGAAGCTAGAACAAATTTTAAGAGTTTACTATAGTACCAAAAAGTACTAGGTTTATGTTTTGTCCTTTTTTTTAATGCTATTATATGGGTAGGGCAATTTTCAGAGGCATTTACTGAGGCAATCTGAAAATTGCACCAGTGAACCACATTTGAGAAAACAGGACCATTTAAACTATCAAGACACAAATGTGAATCCTGTATATTTATGTATTTATTAAGATTTATTTACCACCTTTTTGAAGGAATTCACTCAAGGCGGTATACAGTAAGAATAGATCAAACATGAACAACAGGCAATTACAGCAGTAAAAATATTCAAATATCAATACAAAGTATGGCATAGTATACTACTTACAATGTCAACACAAACTGTAATCCTGCTCTGTACTGTACTGGGGTCCAAGTACATAAGTACAGAAGTATTGCCATACTGGGAAAGACCAAAGGTCCATCAAGCCCAGCATCCTGTTTCCAACAGTGGCCAATCCAGGTCACAAATACCTGGCAAGATCCCAAAAATGTACAAAACATTTTATCCTCCTTTTGCAATTTGATTTGTCAAGCGCTTTTGACATGGTAGATCATAACATTCTTGCTAAATTTTTGGACAAACTTGGAATTGGAGGTAATATTATCAATTGGTTAAGAGACTTCATCACAACCAGGTCTTACCAAGTTAAAGGTACCACAAATATATCATCCACATGGTTGTCTGAATGCGGAGTACCATAGGAATCTCCTCTCTCCCCAATACTCTTCAATATCATGATGATCCCCTTGGCCAGATTATTGGCCAAACATGGCCTTAATCCCTTTATATATGCTGATGACCATTTTTATTCCCTTTAAATCAAATTTATCTGAAATCTCTGATAAAATCACTACTGGTATGTCCACCTTGATCTCATGGGCCAATGCCTTTAAGATGAAATTAAAGAAAAAACTCAATGCCTAGTCCTCTCATCTCTCCCGGCCACCCTCAATACCCCAGATGTAATCATCCCCATCTCCAGTAGTTTAAAGATCCTTGGATTTACAATAGATAGTCATCTATCCTTTGATAACCACGCTAAGCTGATCACAAAGAAAATGTTTAATATGATGTGGATCCTGAAGCGAGTGAAATCCTATCTTCCATTGAACACTTTCCGGAACCTGGTTCAATCCACAGTCATCACTCAGGTTGATTATTGCAACAGTGTTTTCCTTGGATGTAAATCCCAAATCCTGAAAAGTCTCCAGACTGCCCAGAACACGGCAACCAGACTTATATTTGGAAAGTCAAGATTTGAAAGCGCCTCACCCCTTCGAGAAAGGCTTCACTGGCTCCCCATCAAAGAGAGAATATACTTCAAGGTCCATACAATTATCCATAAGATCATATCAGGAGAATCCCCCAGTTATATGAACAACCTGATTGACCTCCCAATTAGAAATAGAACAATGTCATCGCGAACATACCTCAATCTACACCTCCCAAACTGCAAAGGTGTCAAGTACAAAACATACTATGCATCTAGTTTCTCCTTTCTTGGTAGTCAACTTTGGAATACTCTCCCAAGACCCATCCAAGCTATTAATAACTATTTACCTTTCAGGAAAATGTTAAAGTCCCATTTTATCAAGCAAGTTTACCCTAATGGACCAGCTTAATTCCACCAGATCACCTACGATACTCCTGCTAAGACGTCGACGCTTACTCTGACCCCAATATTATACTCAATCCCTCATCTTCTTCCCTCCATCCTTTACCATTTCCCTCCCATTCTCCTTCCCTTTCACCTATCACATCCTTGTCTACCTTCCCTATTCTAGTTCATTACGTTCTTTTCACATGTCCTTTGTAATGCCAATCATAATGTAAGTAGTTATGATCATCACAATTTATAATACTGTTCCTACATTTCCTTGTTTTTACTGTATTCTTTACCATGTAAGATGCTTTCTTTTACTATGTAAGCCGCACTGGACCTGCTGTATGTGGGAAAGAGCGGGGTACAAATGTAATAAATAAATAAATACTGCTTATCCCAGAAATAGTGGATTTTCCCCAAGTCCATTTAATAATGGTCTATGGACTTTTTCTTTAGGAAGCCGTCCAAACCTTTTTTAAACTCCGCTAAGTTAACCGCCTTTACCAGAGTTTAATTATATGTTGAGTGAAGAAAACGTTTCTCTGATTCGTTTCAAATTTACTACATTGTAGCTTCATCGCATGCCCCCTAGTCCTAGTATTTTTGGAAAGTGTGAACAGATGCTTCACATCTACCCATTCAACTCCACTCATTATTTTATAGACCTCTATCATATCTCCCCTCAGCCGCCCTGTCTCCAAGCTGAAGAGCCCTAGCCGCTTCAGCCTTTCCTCATAGGGAAGTCGTTCCATCCCCTTTATCATTTTCGTCGCCCTTCTCTGCACCTTTTCTAATTCCACTATATGTTTTTTGAGATGTGGCGACCAGAATTGAACACAAGCATGTTTAAATCTCATTACAGCTCTGGTGTAGACTACATCTGTTACTAAGTCATTCCAGACCTTAACATCTTCCTCATTGACCTTTCCAAGTCCCACAGCTAATCTAGCACCCAGATTCCACCCCATGACCATTGTTTGGTCCTTTCTAGAACAGCAGTTGCTCAGTTAAAATCTACTAGATATTGTGCATTTTTAATTACTGATCCTAGCAACTTAGAATATTCTTTAACTCAATATTGGCATTGAACTATGTTTTAAGAATTTCAAATTTGCCATGAAGACTTGGTTCTTCAGGGGTGCTTTTACTAAGATGCTCTGAAAAAATGGCCTGCGGTAGTGTAGGCATGTGTTTTGGGCGCACACATATCCATTTTTCAGCGCGTAGCAAAATAAAAATGGGCTCGTGTCCATTTTGGGTCTGAGACCTTACCACCAGCCACTGACTTAGCGGTAAGGTCTCACGCGTTAACCGGGTTGTAATGACCTAAGCGTGTCAAATGCCACTTGGCGAGCGTAGCGGACATGTGGCAGAAAATAAACATTATTTTTTGGACGTATGTACCGGATGTGCGCCAGAAATGAAATTACCACAAGAGCCACGCGGTAGCCAGGCTGTAACTCCTAATTGGCGCACGTTGAGCATGCGTAGATGCTTACACGGCTTAGTAAAAGGTTCCCCTCAAATAGGCTTCTGGGGTCTCAAGTGGTTGATATGGCCTGGAGCGCATTCCTGAACATCATAGAATTTGTTAGATCCATTTTGTGGATATGTTTTGTGAATATTATCTGTTTTACATTGTTTTGTTCTTTTGTCAGGGGTTGATTGTGGCTATCTGCCTGGATCTTTCCTATCTGAAAATGGAGTTCTTTTCATTCTTTGGTTAGACTATACACTGCTTTCACCTGCCCGTCAGATAAGGTGGTATAGAATGTGCAAATAAACTATAAACTATCACCAAATAATACCGTTCGTTCAAATTATCATAAAACTGTCATAAGAAATATTCAGCTCCTGTGTGGCTTTTCCATTCCTCTTGCCTGCATGAATCATAAGAAAAGATGAAAACCTGTTTAAGCTGTAGCGAGACATGTATTTGGCATTCAAATGCTGCAAGCATGCGCCAGAGTTGTACTTGTACTCAGAAATTTAATGACTCCTGAAAACATTTATCACTTGCTCATCCTGTGCTCACAAATGGAATTCATTGGGATACTTATGCAATAAAATAACGTGAATGTATTTGCTGCATTCCAAGAGCAGAGATTGAACAAAATGACGTGAAAAGATTAAATGCTGCATTATGAGCTATTCCCTTCATCCGTCACTCCCCTTTGCCATTTGCATGTTCTCATTTTTTTCTTGCTTTGTCCAGTCTTCAATTTTGCATTGAAAAGGAACAGAGTAAAATAGAAAGCACAGATATATTTTAAGTCAGGTGTGCTCTAAGTGCTACTAAATCTCAGAGACAGGTATAATTCTTTTGTTTTTAGTCTGATAAAATAACTAAATAATATTATTCTATCGGACTTCATGGAACAGCCTATTACTAATGCTAAAAGGAATGTCAAAGAGTATTTTGGAAATTAGGACCCACAGTCCACTCTGCCGCTTCTCTGTTTATGCTCCCAATTAGCAGAGGTCTGGCAGTGTGGAGACTGTCAGTCTTACTTATAGTTCTTGCAGTGCACCTTTCTCTTCCATTTTAAACAGTGAGTTTGCAAAGAAAAGCCAGAGCCATCACAAAAACCATGAGTGCATACAATTTCACATAGCAATATTGATTTGATTTATTTACCTGATACACTACTAATAATCTTGCAACATCAAGCAGTTGGCAATAAAATAAAATACAGCTAAAATACAAAAATACCACAATAGTAATAAAAATACAATCAAGAAAACATCAGCTTATTACAATAAAATCAAGAACTCAGCCCTTCTACCCAACCAAAACAGAGCAGCACAGCATAACAATTCATAAGCCCAGCTCATTCTCTTTCCCAAAGGCGAGTAATCAGCCCTTAAGCTCTCCCTTGAGCTTGAAAGGAAGATCAGTCTACCAATTTGGCCCTGTATAATTAAAACTACTACTTCTAGTATAGAATAAACACACATCATGGAAGGAAGTGCCAAAAGACCTTTCTGTGGATAACAAAGGGGTCCTTTTACTAAGGTGCGCTGAAAAATGGTTTGCTGTAGCGTAGGCGTGGGTTTTGGGAGCGCACCAATCCATTTTCAGCACGCCTGTAAAAAAAGGCCTTTTTAAAATTTTTGCCGAAAATGGACATTTGGCAATATGAAAATGACTGCGCGTGCATTTTGGGTCTGAGACCCTACCACCAGCCATTGACCTAGTGATAAAGTCTTATGCGGTAATGACCTACGCGTGCCAAATGCCACTTGGTGCACATAGCTGATGCGTGCCAGAAAATAAAAAATATTTTTTGGATGCACATAGCGGACGTGCACCAAAAATGAATTTACTGCAAGGGCCACACGGTAGCCATACGGTAACTCCATTTTGGCATACGTTGGGTGCATGTAGACGCTTACTTGGCTTAATAAAAAGGGCCCCAAAGAGATCTAGATGGGGAAGATGGCAAAAGCCTAGCTACAAAAAATGTAGCAGATGATGGCAGAATAAGACAAATTAATACATCTGGCTTGCCCAGGTATTCCTGTCAACACTGCTAGGGATATATCCCAACTACAAGCATAGATGATTGAGTACAAGCAGGGTTTCTTTCTGTAACCAAATCAGCTTTTATTGTATTCCTCCTGACTCTTTTGCCCACCAGAATACTTGAGTATCCCCCCCTCCCCTCCGTTTACTAAGCCATGCTAGTGGCTGCAGTTCACTAATGCTGACACAATCAGGTGAATTTTCGAAAGAGAAGGGCACCCATCTTCTGACACAAATCGGGAGATGGGCGTCCTTCTCGCAAGGTCGCCCAACTTGGTATAATCGAAAGCCGATTTTGGGTGCCCTCAACTGCTTTCCGTCGCGGGGATGGCCAAAGTTCACGGGGGCGTGTTGGCACTGTAGCAAAGGCGGGACTTGGGCGTGCTTAGGAGATGAGTGTCCTCGGCCGATAATGGAAAAAAGAATGGCGTCCCTGATGAACACTTGGGTGACTTTACTTGGTCCATTTTTTTCACGACCAAGCATCAAAAAGGTGCACGAACTGACCAGATGACCACCGGAGGGAATCGGGGATTACCTCCCCTTACTCCCCCAGTGGTCACTAACCCCCTCCCAACATAAAAAAGTTTCAAAATACTTTTTTGCCAGCCTCTATGCCAGTCTCAAATGCCACGCTCAGGTCCATCACAGCAGTATGCAGCTACCTAGAGCAGTTTTAGTGGGTGCAGTGTACTTCAGGCAGTGGGACCCAGGCCCATCCCCCCCACCTTTTACACTTGTGGTGGTGAATGTGAGTCCTCCAAAACCCACCACAAACCCACTGTAACCACATCTAGGTGCCCCCTTCATCCCTAAGGGCTATGGTAGTGGTGTACAGTTGTGGGGAGTGGGTTTTTTTGGGGGGGATTGGGGGGCTCAGCACACAAGGTAAGGGAGCTATGCACCTGGACCTTTTTCTGAAGTCCACTGCAGTGCCCCCTAGGGTGCCCGGTTGATGTCCTGGCATGTGAGGGGGACCAGTGCACTACGAATGCTGGCTCCTCCCATGACCAAATGCCTTGGATTTGGTCTCTTTTGAGATGGGCGTCCTCGGTTTCCATTATCACTGAAAACCGGGGACGACCATCTCAAAAATGACCTAAGGACGACCATCTCTAAGGTCGACCTATATTTCATGATTTGGGCGTCCCTGACCGTATTATTGAAATGAAAGATGGACGTCCATCTTGTTTTGATAATACGGGTTGCCCCACCCCTTTATGGGGCCGTCCTGCGAGGACATCCTCATGAAAACTTGGGCGCCCCGTTCGATTATGCCCCTCCACGTGGCTTAGTAAACAGGGGGGTATATGTTTCCATACCTAGCCCAAAGTCGATTCCACCATGTCATACCACCAAACTTCATAGATGTTCACAGAATTAAAAAAAAAAAATTGGTTCATTTCTACATCCTTTTAAGACTTTTCTACTGGATTTTTGGACATGTTTTTTCAGTTTGTTTCACACATTCACTTTAATTAAAATATTTTAACATGTATAAGAATAATTTAAAATGTTAATTGACATATATAATGCATTCATTTATAGGTTAATGTGAGTTAAATTTATTTAGGATGTATTATATTTTTAATACATGCTAATGAACTGAATTCACATTAACAAATGCACACACAAATGCACGAGCCTTATAATAATCTATGGAGTCAACATTCAAAGCGATTTAACCTGACAGGAACCAGTTGAATCGCTTGGGGCCAGGCAATTGCTGATATTAAGTGGCTCTTTTCTGGGTGCTGCTGCTGAATATCAGCACTGGCAGCCCCTGCACTATACTGGTTAAACTGTAATGCTCCAGGGTGGAGTCTGGGTAAAGCTGGTACTTGTCCAGATGTTGATAATATTTAGTGTTGTTATCCAGTTAACTAATTGTGCAGCTAGGACTGCATGCAAAATGGCAGGGGAGGGAAGCAGAGGGAATTGAAATAGAGGGGGGACATTACTCTTGGGAAGGGGAGGAGGAAGGCATGGGAGATTGAGATCGGGGGGGGGGGGGGGGGAGTAGGAAACCTGACCACATACCCTTATGCCAGTATTCAGCCATGACACGCATAAATGTCTTATGTGAATGCCTGGTTGAATATCTTCAGGGACTCACACGAGTACCAGCACCCAGGAGAAGCAGACCCTGGATATTAAATGCTGGTGCCTGGATATGGCCTGGCACTGAATATCCAGGTCTAATTGGCGTGGATTTGCAAGCCCCACCAGCTGTAGACCTCCTTTTCACTGAATGGACTCTTAAAACTCAGGCTGCTGGCAGTGGTGTACTCATGCTGCAGCCCCAGCAACCCCCCCCCCCCCATGCATGCTCAGTTTCTGCACATGCACGAAACTGAGCATGTGTGGAGGCCGGCAGCAGCAGCAGCACAAGAACACCATTGCCGGTGTTTTAAGAGTCCGTTCAATGAGGAGGAGGTCATTGGCTGGTGGGGCTTGTGGATCCCCTGCTAGCTCAGGTATTTCTTTGAGTGAGGGGGCACCAGGTAGGAAGAGGTGACAGTGAAGAAATTTTGGGCCCACCCAGTTTACTTTCAGGCCCACCCTAAATCAGCCATCTGGTTTTCCTAATCCACGCTTTGTATTTTTCCTTATAACCTTGTTGGACAGTGCCCAGTCACCACTAACCTGCAAGCACTGACCTAGTTGTTTTTTGGACAGCTGCAGTAAGGCCTGTAGTCATTGCACTGCCAAACTGATGTCATCATTAGGTGTCAGGAGAAAAGGCTGGGGGGAGATATGCTGAAAGAGGTGTGCATCTATCATGCTTATGATTGAACTACAGGCAGGATGTTGACTGGTGACAGCATCTACATGGCATCTACATATACTACTATTTAACATTTCTAGAGCGCTACAAAGTGTACGCAGCGCTGTACAAACACAGAAGAAAGACAGTCCCTGCTCAAAGAGCTTACAATCTAATAGACAAAAAGTAAAGCATTTAAATTTAAAATATTGGTATTTTCTTCCTCAGATTTGGCAGCTCTCATACCATTAAAGGTTTTCTGCATTCTCTGCAAGTCGTCAAAACAGATGGAGACAGGCTGAAACCACCACATAATCTGAGCATAACAGAGTCATAGAGCAGAAAACAAATGAGATGAGAGATGAGAGTGGGCCTTTATTTGTAAGAATGAAGAGTAGGTTAGAGGATAACACAAAAGGCCTGATTACGGGAAGGACAAGAGAAATTAAGGGGTAAGTCAATGGAAGATAGTTTTATAATAGAGATAGGGTCCACAGAATCATTAGCCTCCTCATTCTATAATGTTGTGTGCACATTTTTGTGCTTAGTGTGCAAACTTGCACACACAGGCTATAGAATAGCCTTACACCCCCCCTCCCATTTACTAAGCCATGCTAGTGGCTGCCGTGCGCTAATGCTGACACAGCCCATTCACTTTGAATGCACTATGTCGGCATTACCGTGCAGCAGCCGCTAGCATGGCTTAGTAAATAGGGGGCTAGTTAGGTGTGTAACTTAATTTATAAATTAGGCACTTATTGGCCCTAACTAATGATCAGCTTTAATTACAGTTAGTTTGTGATAATTGGCACGAATTTTCATTTACATGTTAAATAATATTTGCAGTAAAATAGTATGGCTGCTCATGTCAGATAATCTGGACACAGATAAAAACTTTTTAAAAATTTAAGTTTTATATACTTTTAGTTTTTCCGTTAGTCATTTAGGACTAGATTCAGTAAATGGTGCAGAAAAAATCTGCACGAAGATCTATTTTATAAATGGCGCTCTGAGTTGGGCGCTATTTATAGAATAGCATTTAGAACCGATTTCCACGCCAAATTGTGGGTTCGAGGATTTACACCAACTGAAATCAGGTTTAAATCTTGATGCATAATTAGGTACGAAGCCCTGGTATTTAGTAATGCTGCATGCATCTTCAGTGAGCACCCCTGACCCGCCCCTCCCATGGTCACACCCCTTTTGAGTTGAATGCTATAAGATTTGCACACGGATCTTTATAGACTAGCACTTAGCAAGATGCATGTGCAAATCCAAATTGTTGCCAACGAATGCCAATTATTGGCAATAATTGGCTCATTAGCCAATTTAGTTGCGCACATCTCAGGATATGGAAATTTGTGCGCCATTTATAGAGTGCGGGGGTTTGTTATATGGAGTATTATGTATGTTTATTGTTACCCACTGAGAATGGTAGGTTAAGAGGGCTATAAATTTGTAAATAAACTACTCTTAGTCCTAATTCTACCCTGATTACTATTCCTCCCTTATTGTCCCCTAAACTTCTTCACGCTCCCTCCGTTCTCTAAAAGATAATCGCCTTGTTCTCTCAGATCCCAAACTGGTAATCTAACAGATATTGAGCTTTCTTTTTCACTGCAACAACCCTCTAGAATTCCATGCCTTTAACACTCCATGCTGTACCTTCTTTAAAACATTTTAACATTGACCTAAAGACCCTGGCTTTTCAACCTTGCCAGACTGAGAGTGTGTTGTCCTGATCCATGGGGAGTTCTGCCTTAATTTGTTTATTTTTCTTTTCTTTCTGATACTTAGGCTATTTCTGCTTTACTATATTTCACTATTTGGTTTCTTTATATAATTGATTCTACTCTTTCCTATCCAGTACTGTAGTTCCTTTCAATCATTGTTTTTTTGTAATTTTTAGATTGTACACCACCTTGGTCTGCCAGTCAGCAAAGGCGGAATAGAAAGTAAATAAAATGGAATATAATCTTAACACAGAAATCTTTTAGTGCTTAAGTGCAAGTGGAAATGGATGTGGGAGGGGCTTGGGTAGGTCAGGGGCATGCCCAGAACTTATGTGCTAAGGTTATAGAATACTGGCTGTTACGCGTGCAATTGTAAAGCCAAAACCACAAAATAGGTAGAAACCTCTATGTGTAGTCCAAAGTCCAAAGCAGGAGTAAAGGATGCTACAAAACACAACCAGTCAACAGGATGAAGTCAAAGAGTCCTTCATTCATAGTAACTGGACCCGACATGGTCTGTGTTTTGGTGTTTTATGATTTGCATCCTATCACTGTATTAATATGCACTTTGTTTTATTAATATACTGAGTTTTATTTTTTAGAAACTGCTCTTTGACTATTTCTTATAGTTGTATTATTGTACTGGTTTTAGTTATATATCATTCTTATGTACATACTTTTTTACTTTATGATATTTGATACTGATTAAACATTTTTTATTTTATTAATATAGAGGGGCATAATCAAATGGGGATGACCATCTCTAAGGGCGCCCATCTGTAAGGACGTCCCGGCAAAGGGGCAGGAAAACCCGTATTATGGAAACAAGATGGGCATCCATCTTTCCTTTTGATAATACAGTTGGGGATGCCCAAATCAGCAAATTTAGGTCAAGCTTAGAGATGGTCGTCCCTGATTTTCGGAGATAATGGAAAGCGAGGATGCCCATCTCAGAAACGACCAAATGGATGAAGGATGTCCTTCGCTATGCCTCCGTCCCTGTGATGGCAGTCCAAAATGTAGATGTTTCTGTGAGAAGGACATCCATGCCTTTGCTATGCCTCTGACACCCCCTTTATTTAGTTGGATCACAAGTAGCAGCAGTGGGATTTGAACTGGCCACTGCTGAATTACAAGACCAGTGCTATAACCACTAGGCCACTCCACTATGCTATTCCACTCCCTTAAAATTTGGCTGTCCCTGTGTGTGTGGGGTGGGGGGGGGGGCAGTTGAGGATGTCCAAAATGTTTGAAAGAAGGACGTCCACGCCTTCGTTTTGCGTCCGCTGACACACACATAGCTCCCCTCCCCAGGTACCTGCATACTGCCCCCCCCCAAAGGGACAGCCAAATTTCAAGGGAGTGGCTCGGAGTGGTGCAGTGGCCTAGTGGTTAGAACACTAGTTTTGCAATCCAGAGGTGGCTGGTTCAAATCCCACTGTTGCTACTTGTGATCCAAAATCCAAATAAATAAAGGGGATGTCAGAAGCATAGCAAAGGCATGGACATCCTTCTCACAGAAACATCCACATTTTGGACTTCCTCAACTGCCATCGCAGGGATGGAGGAATGATAAGAAACAAAAGTTTTTGAAGTTGTTTTTTTGGGGGTGGGAGGTGGTTAGTGACCACTGGGGGAGTCAGGGGAGATCATCCCCAATTCCCTCTGGTGGTCATCTGGTCAGTTCAGGCACCTTTTTCATGAAAAAAAATGGACCAAGTAAAGTCGCCCAAGTGTTCATCAGGGACGCCCTTCTTTTTTCCATTAATGGCTGAGGACGTCCATCTCCTATTCACGCCCCAGTCCCACCTTCGCTACAGTGCCGACACACCCCCATGAACTTTGGTCATCCCTGCAATGGAAAGCAGTTCAGGACGCCCAAAATCGGCTTTTGATTATGCCAATTTGGGCGACCTTAGGAGAAGGACGCCCATCTCCTGATTTGTGTCAGAAGATGAGTGCCCTTCTTCGAAAATAAGCAGGATAGTTGCATTGTGACCCCTGAAGCAGATGGCTTTACCGCCAAAACAGGACCATGTCAGGTCCGTTTACTGGTGCTTTGAATAAAAGACTCTTTGACTTCATCCTGTTGGCTGGTTGTGTTTTGTGTCATCTTCTACTTTTGCCTTGGACATGTGCAATTGCAACATTTACTTGTGGACATTTACCCCAGTTATTGAAATGTTGTAAGCAGTCATGTCTAAATGTTGACACATAAATACTAACTTACCCTAGTATTGTATAACAGCAATTGCGTGCATAATTGCCCATAAAGAATTTGTAGTTAATGTGCAGCATCCCAGTGTCTACCTTTAATATCCCCTAGGTAGACTAAGCAGCCATCCAGGGCGCCCTAGTTTGGGGGCAGCACCAGCACCTCAATGGCTTCTGCCAGGCCTTCAAATAATGAATCTTAGTCCAGAGTTTCAAGTTTCATGTTTATTTGACATGCCGCTTATCAGTAAAACTATCCAAGCGGGTTATCTAAAATCAATAAATTATAGAATAGACAAGAAAGTGAAAACAGCTACAATAATTATGTAAAAGGAAATCAGAAATGATAAGATGTTGTTTACAGGAACCTGTGGCCATAGACCTGCCTATCCCTACCTAACACTCAAAAGTATTGCAAAAAAAGAAAATCTTCAAACCCAATTTAAACTTAACATAAAGAGGGTTCCAATCTAAGATGCAGTGATAGGAAATTCCAAAGAGAAGGAGCAGTTACACTGAATATTGACTGGTGAATAATATCTAAACCAATGGTTCTCAACCTCTCTTCTGTTGTGACACACCTGACAGACAATGTTCATGTATGTGACACACCAAACACTAAAATTCACAGCTGAACAAAGCATGTCTAAATATTTCACTGTTTAACTGTAAGTTTAGCATGAATGTGCCTATTCCATATCAAAAAGCTGTATGCAACACACCAGTCCCAGATTTCTCACTTGCCATACAATAAAACAAATATATGTTCAAATTCTAATGTCACCTCAGTAACAGCAACACAAAATCCTTCCACTGCCAGATACTGTGAAGCAACACAAAAACCAAACACCTCCAGCTCAGCTCCACCACAGGGTCTTGCTCCACTTTCCCCAGGGTCCTGGGGGGCACACAAAGAAATCCAATATCTCTCTCTGCCATACACATAACTCCACTGGCAGGATCACACGAGCTGGTTGTAGGTTGGGGACTGACTTACTCTGGTAGGTTAACGGTACTCTTTCTCTGGGCACTCTTTCGTTCTCTTGCACGCTAAAGACCAGTAGGTGGTCAGCACAGCGCAAGCAAGTTCTTTAATGAATATCAGGGCATATAAATCACAATTAAGTTCTATTTTACATCTCTGTTTACAACCAGAACAAGGTACTTATCAATCTCCTCTATTTGCTGCCAGGTATATGCATGTGGTAACTTCCATACTGGTTCTCTTCAGTCCTTTTTTTCACATCATCTTCTTTGTTACTCTCTGTCTCAACCTGGAACAGGGTCCATTCACTCATGCAATATAGGTCCTGGCAGAAGTGAGTCTCGCCCACTCCCACTTCTCCCACCTGGTGTGGTCATACCCAGGCAGTCCTACTCTGTTCCCAGGTTGGGAACACTACTGTAGGCACCCCCTGCCTTGTGCAGAGGCTTCCAAACACCATAGGTGCAAACTTTCCTACCTTGGTACTCAGGACTTTCCCCTCAGTGCTATGGGTCTCAGTGAGGATGGGCTACCAAAGACCAGAATTTTCTCCCTTTAATTAATTTCTCTGTCCTGCCCTCATAGCTAGCTTCACTTTGATTCTCCCATCAAGCTGTCAATACCAGCTCTGTCTCCTTAGTGACCACCCTGAAAATCCTTTTCCCCACCCTTCAGGCATGAACATTTTCAGGGTAGGTCACATATGCTACTCATACTATGTAGCAGAAACAATCTCTAGACAGCATACCTGCAACATTTCAGTTGAGGCTGGAGGCAACATTTATTATTGAGGGTAGTGGAGAAGCAGAAATGGTGACCAGTTACAGGGATTTCAAGAACTTGACTCTCAAGATTGCTGGTCTTAAAATGTTTTTTTCTTTTTCCTTATATTAATTTCTGTTTCTCCTTACATTTACGTGATAAATGTGAATGTAATTAAGTAAAATGATTAAAAAAAAAAAGATTGCTGGTCTTTCCAGCTTTCAGACACTGATGGTTGTAAAGGAAACACTGGTTTGCTGTCTACACCAAATTTTTGTGACACACCTCCCACACACTGGTTGAGAACCACTAATCTAGACCAATGATCCGAAAGACTGGACTGCCAAACACTGTTGGCTAGATTTGAGAGAATGTGGTGAAAAATAAAGGATCAATTAATGAAGAAGAAAAGAAATTTCTTTAGAGTGCAGAATTTTATCGACATTTTGAAAGGGAACCTATATGATACAGGCAGGCAACTTTCCATCTTTAACATAGGGTCACATGATCAAACTTTTGCATACTAGTTATCAATTTCACAGCAACAGTTTAAACCAACTGCAGCTGCCTAAGATCAGTTAATCATAGACCCCGTATTAAAGCATTGCATTAGCCCAGGCTACTTAGCACCAGAGTGTGTACCAGAATACACAAAGCTTTCTTCTCCATAAGTTTGCTCACCGAGTGAATCGTTCATAATTTCAAATAACATTTATGAACAATACATGAAACATATAAATTCTAGCTCAGATTAAGGTCCTAAGTAACTTTCAATTTTCAATATCTTAATGGAAGATGAAAGAGAAATGAATTGACAATAATTAGAGCACCAGAGTCGAACATTACCTTTCTTTGAGAAAAGTAAAGCCTATTTCTGACTTCACTTGCTGAAGTCAGGCCGCACAACAGTTAAAGACCAGCAGTTGAAGAGGAAGATTTGTGGCTCTTCTGGTCCATTGGAGCTCATTTTCTTCTCCCCTCATCATGCTACAAGCAGGTTGGGATGAGAGAGTCACGTAATGCAGACACCTAAGAGCATGGACAGGACTCCCCACCCATCCCAATGACCCCCAATCTCTAAGGAGTCCTTTTTCTAAGCTGCAGTAAAAAGTGGCCTGTGGTAGTGTTGGTGCATGTTTTGGGCACATGCTGGGCTATTTTTTACTGCATCTGGGAAAAAGGGGCTTTTTTTCAATGGGCCAGGAATTGGGCATTCGCTGAAATTAAAACTATTTACTGCTAGGTCAATGGGTGGCAGTAAGGGCTCACATGCTACCCGCACGGTAACCATGTAGCGTGCGCCAACTGCTGATTATTGCCGGGAATGCCCCCCTCGATAGAAAATTATTTTGCGCACACCAAACTCAGAATTACCAACAGACGCACGCGCTAGCCAGTGGTAGTTCCGATTTGGCATGCGCTACCTGCGCGTTAGCCCTCCCATGCCTTAGTAAAAGAGCCACTAACGTCTCCTTAAAACAATATAATCATGGCTTCTCCAGTACGTCACTGGAAAGCAGTTATAATTTTTGTACCTAGGAGCAGCAGCAGTCCGTGCAAAAGGAGGAAAGTGAAACATCATTATACATACAGCAAGGAAGAATTTGATAGAGCTGGGCATGGTAATCATTTTCAAGCAGAAATATCTGACAGCCCAAGACAGGGAACCCTTATACATAAGTAATTTCCACACTAGCCAATCGTTATGGGCAGATATAGGATCTCTGTGTGCAGAATAAAACATGAAAATTGTTCATTGCTCTTTTCGTGGTCTGACTGTGTTCTGTATTTTGCTGTGGTAGAAGTTCAGCTGTCCACGTCCTTTGCTGGTTCTGTTTTCTCACTCTCCTTGACTAGATAATTGACACGCTCAAAGAGTAGAATAATAAAGATAATTTTTCATAAAGAAGTCTGAGCTGTAACTTTGGTGGGAGAACAATTATATTGCAATCAATAGAGTGCTTAGATTTTGACAGGCTGTATAATGAAGAGGATATTCTACCATGGCTGCAGTCTCAGGGTCCAGACTCAGAGCTATACAGCTAGGGGGGTGGGGGGTTGTATAAGAACATGCCAAGTGAAAAAAAAATATATATTTTTTTTCACCAAGGTGTCATATCTAGGGGCAGAAATGGGCATTTCTGCGCTAATCAGTGTGTCTATATTTCCACAAGCTAACTGATTAATGCGTGATTAGCGCATGAGCCCTTACAGTCTATAAAATAGGTGGCAGTAAGAGCTTACAAGCTAATCTTTTTAAATGGCCAAGAACTAATGGAAAAATTAGCTTGTGGCCATTAATTTGGAAAATCGGCCATTTTCCAGCTGCACTAAAAATGATTAAGACTCAAGAAAGATCCCCATAAGGGTGTGCTAAGATCACTTTTTAGTGAAGCTTAGTAAAGGGACTCTATGACTGCAGGCATAAATTAGCACATCCTTTACATGACCCAGAATTTATCTCCCACCTTACCCTGCTCTCTCTGTCACCTGTCTCTACCTACCTACCCATCCATCCTTCTAGTATGTTATACTTAATTTCCTACTTCACATAACAAAATTCTGTGTCACCTATTACTATGTAAGCCGCATTGAGCCTGCTTTTAGTGGGAAAGTGCGGGATACAAATATAATAAATAAATAAATTAATTAATTAATTAAAGCAATTTGATTAACTTATTATTTTCTGTATCTGATATATCATTTCAGACCATCAGCAGAAAGTCCTATGTGGCCTCCACAACTTTGCCTATTACCTTGGAATCTTTCTTTTTTTTCACCCCCCCCCCTCCACAAACACACCCAAAAAATAAAACAAAGTAAAAAAAGAAAATAAAAAAGAAAAACTACAGGAATACTCATCCATTGGATTTATTAGGAAAAACAGAAGTTTTAACATTGCAATTGCTTCATTTAAGTTTGTAACCCTGGTCTCCTGCACAAGCCCTGAGCACCAGCTAGTTCTTCAGGTCAGGCAACCGAAGACCGGGGCCACAAACAAATAGACAGGGTGCAGGCCGGGGCTGGGCTTGATCCTGGTAGGCCGTAGGGTTATAAGCCACACTCATTATGACTTCACTCTTACTCCAAAGAAACTCTTCATTCCAGGTTTTATATCAAATGCAAAACATAACTCTACTGAACCACTGCAACAGGCAGATACCCAAACTTTATACGCTGCTTTTAACAAACAGTTCACTTTGCTGAAAGAGGTTTTTGTGTCAAGCCAAGACTTTTGGTGAAAAGTTCCCACTACTAAATTAATAGTTTCTTGATAAATCCTAGGGTATTTACATATTTACACTTCCAACCAGCCCTCCAATACCCATCCTTTCAGGCAGAACAATCCAAGGCTGTGACTTCTCGCTCTTTCTGTGGCAATCACCCAGCTGCTGGACCTGCTCAGGATTGAACCTCCCTATCTGTCCTATTCCTCCAGAGATGCACTTCCACGAGCAACTGCATCTGGCACGGACATGCTCTTCCAGTTCAGCTCCGGGGGGGGGGGGGGGGGGGTGTTAACCCTTTCTACCCACCTCGATCACTCCTCAGAGTTACTGCTTTTATGGCAAAAACTACTCCTTGGTTCAGCCTCAGGTTATTGCCTCTCCTCACAGGTCCTGGTGGGAGTGAAGGCAACCAAAAATGTATCACTTTTATAACCTTCCAATCCCACCTCAACTATGGTATCCCTGTCACTTATTCTCTCCTAAACCTCCCTCTAGGCTAGACTCTTCTTCACCCTCCCACTCATGCTGTTCACCAGTCGGTAGATAACAAATATAGGTTGTATAGTGGTCGAATGAGGTAGGTGTGTGTCAGACACCTTGAAGGTCGAAAGGGGATGAAGACTGTATATTGTCCATTACGATCATTGGTTGTGCTGTGTTGCTGGGTGTTGGGGGTTATGTTGGATTGGTGGGGTAAGCCTTTTTGAAGAGATTGGTTTTCAGTGATTTTCTGAAATTTAGATGGTTGTGAATTGTTTTTACAGCTTTTGTGAGTCCATTCCTTGAGTGAATTCTATCAAAAAGGTGGTAAATAAATTATAATAATAATAAATAAATAAACATGGCACCTAACTTTTCCCATGTAATCCAGAAGAGGTGTTGCCATGGGAGGGGTGTGGGCAGGTCATGACTACCTGTATATAATATGTAGCCCAATTTGCTTGTAACCACAGAAAGGTGGATTATCAAATCCCATACCCTTTCGTTTCCCAAAAGTTAGGCCCCATGTTTTAGAATAATGCTTTTCCAGATCTAGGGGTCCTTTTACTCAGGTGTGGCAAAAAGTGGTCTACGGTTGTGTGGGTGCGTGTATTTGGCGCACGCCTGGCCAGATTTTATCGTGTCTGGGAAAAAGGGCTTTTTTTTCAATTGGCCGGGAAAAGGGCCTACGGTAAAATTGAAACCAGAGCGTGCCTATTTACGGCCTGAGCCATTAACATCACCCATTGATCTAGTAGTAAGGGCTCACACGCTACACATGTGGTGACTGGTTGGCACGCACCAACTGCCGATTAACACTGTAAATGTCACATGCGGTAGGAAATAAAAAATCATTTGTCCTGGCATTATGGGCATGTGCCCAATCTGAAATTTCCACAGTGGGGCATGCTAGCATGGTTGTAGTCTCATTTTATCTAGACTGTCCCCACTTGACGCTTGACATTTCGCCCATTAGATTGTAAGCTCTTTTGAGCAGGGACTGTCCTTTTTGTTAAACTGTACAGCGCTGCGTAACTCTAGTAGCGCTCTAGAAATGATAAGTAGTAGTAGTCTCATTTTGGCATGTGCTGCATGCACATAGAGCCTACCGTACCTTTGTAAAAGGGTCCTCTAACTTTTAATGCTGGTCTTACACCTGATACAACCAGATGTAAGCCTGATGCCCAAAGCTAGGCATTACCTGCACGCTATGCTAGTATTCTATGAAGGTTGGTTGCCCTTCCTGGATCTTCTAGTGCCTAATTTTTGGCACCATCTCCCACATTCTATATAGCACGCCTAGAGATCCGCGTTGAAATCCAGGCGTATTCTATCACAACACATGTAACCACAAGTTAATTATAATTGATAACAGCACTTAACAAGCAATAATGGTAACTAATTGGCAATAATTAGAATTTATGAGCACAACTCGCTAAATGTATTCTGTAATGCAGTGCGCCTAACTTCTAACGTGTGCAGGCAAAAAGGGGCATGGTTATGGGTGGGAAAATGGGCATTTCAGGGGTATTCCAAAATTTATGTGCATAGTTATGGCCCACTGTGCCTAAATCTACGTGCTGAGATTTACACCACATTTTTATTGGTGAGATGCATATTTTTAGGTACTGGAATATCATCTAAGCGTATTCTATATACCACACCTTATATTATAGAATACACTTAGGCAGAAATGTTTACCACATGGATTTTTTAGGCACCATATACTAAATCTGGCCCAATGAGGATAATTTTATATTGGGTTACTTACATGTGAAGGTCACGAAAGTGCCTATTTCTATCTTATTTTTTAAAGACACATGGAGGGGCATAATTGAACAAAAACGTCTATCTCCATGGGCGTTTATCTCCGAGAACGGGTCCGTGAAGGGGCGGACCGAACCGTATTTTCGAAAAAAATAGACGTCCATGTTTTATTCGACAATTTGTGAGCTGGACGTTTTTGTTTTTCAGTGATAATGGAAAATGAAAGCGCCCAGCTCAAAAACAAATCCAAGGCATTTGTTCGTGGGAGGGGCCAGGATTCATAGTGCACTGGTCCCCCTCACATACCAGGACACCAACCGGGCACCCTAGGGGGCACTTTTACAAAAACAAAAAAAAAGGGTAAAAGAGCTCCCAGGTGCATAGCACCCTTTCCTTGTGTGTTGAGCCCCCTCAAAACCCACCGCCCACAAGTCTACACCATTACTATAGCCCTAAGGGGTGAAGGGGGGCACCTACATGTGGGTACAGTGGGTTTGGGGGGCGGTTTGGAGGGCTCACATTTATCAGCACAAGTGTAACAAGTGGGGAGGGGGGGGGATGGGCCTGGGTCTACCTGCCTGAAGTCCACTGCACCCCCTAATAACTGCTCCAGTGACCTGCATACTGCTGCCAGGGAGGTGGGTATGACATTTGAGGGTGAACATAAAAAGTTGTGAAACGGCATATTTTTGTGGTGGGAGGGGGTTTGTGACCACTGGGGGAGTCAGGGGAGGTCATCCCCGACTCCCTCCAGTGATCATCTGGTCATTTAGGGCACTTTTTGGGGCCCTATTCGTGGAAAAACAGGGTCCAGGAAAAGTGTCCTAAATTCTCGCTAAAAACGCATATTTTTTTCCATTATCGGCGAAAGGCGCCTATCTCTGATCGGCCGATAACCACGCCCCAGTTCCGCCTTCACCACGCCTTCGACACGCCCCCATCAACTTTGTCCGCATCCGCGACGGAGTGCAGTTGAAAACGTCCAAATTCGGCTTTCGATTATACCGCTTTATTCATTTTTTTCAGATAAATGTCTATCTCCCGATTTGGGTCACAATATAGGCGTTTTACTATTTCGATTATAAGCTGGATAGATGCCCCTTTAAAATAGTAAGAGTAAAGAAGCAGAAATTGTGGCTGGTTTGAAGGGTATGGTCATTTACACGTGCTTAGGAGCAGGTGTAAATGTTTACCACACACTCACCTATGTGTTTAATCATGATTCTACCCATGCTTTGCCCAATGTCTACCCCAGAACACGCTTATGTGTGGGTTGCATAAAAGTATAAAGTACATGCTTTCTTGGCATTTTACCCCAGATTCTATATAGCATGGCTGGAACTGCACATGCAAATCTGGGTGTATTGTGGATTTGCACACACAATTTATTTGAATAATGAGCAAATCAGTGACAATAATTGCCACTTAACAAGCAATTATTGACACTAATTGGCATTAATTAGAATTTACATGCACAATTTGCTAAGTATATTCTGTAAAGTGGCCTGCATAAGTTCTAATGAGCGCAGCTAAAAAGAGAGCGTGGCCACGGACATGGAATGGGTGGGTCGTGGGCATTCCCAAAATTTACACGCAGTGTTATAGAATAGACATGCTCCACGCATAACATATGTGCTGGTATTCACACCAAAGTTTACTTGGCATAAACAGACGTGCCTAGAGTTAGGCATAGGCATGGCGACTAGGCGTATTCTATAAACCATACCTAACTTTAGTTGTAGTTTATAGAATAAGTCTAGGTGGAATTTTTTGGCGCTCATATTTCAGGCACCATATATAGAATCTAGTCCTATATGTACTTTTATGCATGAAACTCATGGAGCTATTTTAGCAATAACCCATCAATTCTTGCCCTGCCCCCTCTTTCATGTCATGCAGTAAGTACTTGGATTAGCATGCAGTGAGTGTTTTGGCTCTGCAGTTATATGGCCCTGTGCTAATATATATTGTACATTGACTTACATGGTAACTGCTTATTGCACTTCAGTAAACATGTCTTTTAAATTATAACCCTCTGGGGGCAGGGAAATATCTACTGTAATGAATGCGACTCACTCGGAGCTTCTACTGAAAAGCCATGAGCTAAAATCCAAATATATTGAATAATATAAGGTCTAGAAACTAATCCATGAAATTATAATGCCACTGACATTAAACTGATTGCAATATGCAGTGACGAACAATTTACTGATTAGAGAAATATTTCTTTAAGCCATACATTTTATATTTGTTATTTTAAATCTAAACTGGATTGCAAACCATTTTTAAAAAGTTATTTACAAGCAATTAATTGACATATAAGGCTATACATGACAA
Organism: Microcaecilia unicolor; assembly: GCF_901765095.1. Taxonomy (NCBI): domain Eukaryota; kingdom Metazoa; phylum Chordata; class Amphibia; order Gymnophiona; family Siphonopidae; genus Microcaecilia; species Microcaecilia unicolor. The sequence goes on from NC_044032.1 coordinate 53,679,837, forward strand.
GAAAAAAGTTTGAAATTATCAGGCATAGTCATTAATATTTATAACAAAATGATTAATATGGTAGCCATTTAGACATAGTCCATTTATTTCCAAAGTCTGCAGGTACTTTTTCCATATTTACTTGCAGCTCATTTTCAAAGTCAAACTACCTAAGTAGTTTGTCTTTGAAAATTATGTAGCATAAAGTATGTCCAGTAAAATGATCTATGTACTTTGCATCTGCTATTTGTATGGACAGTGCAGGGGAGGGAATGTAAATTAAAAAAAAATCCCCAAAAAACAATATATATGTCCTATTTTCATTATTTGGTATAAATACTTCCAAAATGCTCACCTCCTTGTCAGAGTCATTTAGTCTAATATTATTTTGGTATGATACCAAAATACTATAATACTGAATTATCTGTTGTAATAATACCAGCTTAGTACAGAGCACATATTTAGATACTTGTGTAATATTTGAGTAGTTAGGACTTGCACTCCAGTCTTACAGATCAAAGCATAGGCAAACTCTTCCTGCTTCAGGGGCCGTGTTGGAAAGGGTGGAATTGCGCACTAACAGAACCCTACCTCTGCTGTCCAGTCTCATCAGGCACTCCACTTAAATCCAGTTGTGTCCTGAACAGTAAAACAAAACTTCATTGAATAGGTTGTTTGGAATGGCTCAAACAGAAATGAATAAATAGTCATGGATCTGATACACCACTTTACTGTGGTACAACCAACATGGTTTTACATTTATTATATGCAGGTACTTCTCTGTCCCTAGTAGGATCACAATCTAAGTTTTTCTACCTGGGACAATAACAGGCTTATTTTCGAAAGGGAAGGATGCCCATCTTTCGACACAAATTGGAAAATGGGCGTCCTTCTTCCAGGGTCGCCCAAATCGGCATAATCGAAAGCCAATTTTGGGTGTCCACAACTGCTTTCCGTCACGGAGATGACCAAAGTTCCCGGGAGCATGTCGGAGTCGTAGCGAAGGCGAGACTTGGGCGTGCCTAACTTGGGCGTCCTCGACCCATAATGGAAAAAAAGGGTGTCCCTGGTGAACACTTGGACGACTTTGCCTAGTCCTTTTTTTTCTTATGACCAAGACACAAAAAGGTGCTTGAACTGACCAGATGACCACATTTCCTCCCCCAGTGGTCACTAACGCCCTCCCACCCTCCAAAAAAATTTAAAAAATATTTTTGCCAGCCTCTATACCAGCCTCAAATATCATACCCAGCTCCATGTCAGCAGTATGCAGGTCCCTGGAGCAGTTTTAGTGGGTGCAGTGCACTTCAGGCAGGTGGACACAGGCCCATCCCCCTTCCACCTGTTACACTTATGGTGGTAAATGTGAGCCCTTCAAAACCCACCACAAACCCACATCTAGGTGCCCCCTTCACCCATAAGGGCTATGGTAGTGGTATACAGTTGTGGGTAGTGGGTTTTAGGGGGCTCAGCACACAAGGTAAGGGAGCTATGTACCTGGGAGCTTTTTCTGAAGTCCACTGCAGTGCCCCCTAGGGTGCCTGGTTGGTGTTCTGGCATGTTAGGGGGACCAGTGCACTACGAATGCTGGCTCCTCCCATGACCAAATGGCTTGCATTTGGTCATTTCTGAGATGGGCATCCTTAGTTTCCATTATTGCCAAAAATCAGAAATGACCAAGTCTAAGGACGACCATCTCTAGGGACAACCTAAATGTTAAGATTTGGGTGTCCCAGACCGTATTATCGAAATGACGTCCTGCGAGGATGTCCTCTGGAAAACTTGCATAGCTCCCTTACCACGGGTCCTGCGCTCCCAACCCCCCTCCCCCAAAACCCACTACCCACAAATGTACAACACTACCATAGCTCTTAGGGGTACAGTGGGTTTTGGAGGCCTCCCATTTACCAGCACGTGTTACAGGTAGGGGGGGGGGGTGGGCCTGGGGCCACCTGCCTGAAGTGCACTGCGGTACCCACTAAAAGTGGTCCAGGGACCTGTATACACGCAGGCTTCTAGGACTTGTTGCTGCTGTATAACATTGGCACACCAGTTGACACCTGAAGACTAATCTCTCCAAAAACGTCCTTTATTGGAATAACCGCGTTTACTCACAGTTAACTGCAGATCAGAGGTTGTGCCCCACTGGCAACGAGTCTCCCTGGTACTGAGATTAGCAGTAGGTCAGAGCTGGCAGAATGCTGTACAATGCCCTCTTTCAGCCACATTCAAGGTAAGAACTAAGTTCTCTAACATGGCTAACACAGGAAAGGGAACTAAAACTGGCTTACAAAAATGGCCACTACCGCATGGACTACAACAGGAAACACAACAGGGCACACTCTGACCCAGTAGGCAGGGGGAAAAGCACCATGGGAGAAGAGCCTACCAACTACCAACATTGTGAGACTGTAACACAAGCTAATGAAATCACGGAGCCCAATACCCTACACCCACCACAATGCAATGCTGATGTGACCCTGTACTGCACCTGAGAGCCACATCTGACCCAGGGAAAGGCTGTGACAGGATCAAACACATTCTGCTGTCATGGAGGTGGGTACGGCATTTGACGCTGGCATACAGGCTGGAAAAAAAGTTTTTAAAGTGGGTTTTTTTTTGGTGGGACGGGGTTAGTGACCACTGGGGGAGTCCGGGGAGGTCATCCCCGATTCCCTCCAGTGGTCATGTGAGCAGTTGGGGCACTTTTTTGGGACTTGTTTGTGAGAAAAAAGGGTCCAAAAAAGTGACCCAAATCGCGGTCAAAACGCCTTTTTTTTTTTCGATTATCAGCTAAAGACGCCCATCTCTCCTCAGCTGATAACCACGCCCCAGTCCCGCCTCCACCACGCCTCCGACACGCCCCCATCAACTTTATTCGTTTCCGCAACGGAGTGCAGTCCCAAAATCGGCTTTCGATTATACCGATTTGGGCGCCTTTGCGAGAAAAACACCCATCTCCCGATTTGGGTCGAAATATAGGCGTTTTTCTTTTTCGATTATAAGCTGGAGAGTGAGCTAGTTGAGAACAGACTCTCTCTCTGCTTGGCAGAAACTCTTGTTCAACACTTCAGAACTGTAAGTCATTTCCTTTGTTTGATTTTGCATTAAAGAAGATTTGGATCAAGAGTTCTGAGTCTATACTCTGGTTTAACTGACAGTCAAGCTTAGTGTCTGCTAACAGCACTTTTGCAAGAACTGCAACACTGCACTAAAAGTGTCCTCAGCGCACAGGAAACCCACACGCTAAAAATAGCACAGGCCACTTTTTAGCACAGCTTAGTAAAATGGCCCCTTGGTTTCTTGGCCCAAGATCCACTCCACAAGCCATTGGCATTCTGAAAGAAGGATGTTGAGACTAGACTAAGACCCTTCCCTTTCGAGGGGTTTTCAGGGGAATTCTATAAAAGGCACTTAAGATGTGCACATAATTATAGAATTTGGGGGATCAACTTCTAATTTAGGAACAGGGATTTATGCCAGGGTTCAGCTGGTGTAAACCCTTGTGCCTAACAGTTGGGCAGGGATCCCGGCACTAAATGCTATCAAACATATAAATGGCAAGTGACCGACTCACCTGCAAATGCGCAGTAGAGACTTCCCTCTCTGTCCTGCCCTCGCGTCAAGACGTGATGACGTCAGAGGGCGGAACAGAGAGGGAAACGGAGTCAGACGCTGCTGCTGGAGCCCGAAAACGAACATCGCGCACAACCTCCACCCTCCCCCACCCATCCCCGCCGCCGCTCCTGACCCCCTCCGTATCAGGCCCCCTGCACTGACCTGACAGCACCTCTCACCTCCGTGTGGAAGCGCTGTAGGCAGCAGCAGAGCGATCTGCTGCTGCCTGCAGCGCTTCCACACGGAGGTGAGAGGCGCTGTCAGGTCAGTGCAGGGGGCCCGGCACGGAGGGTGGAGGGAGCGGCAGCGAGGAGGATTGCTGCAAATCTCGCCCGTTTTAACGGGCTTAACGGCTAGTTCTATAAACAGCACCCAACTTGGAGTGCTCAAGCATATTTTTTTCAGTTCCCAAATTTGGGGCCATTTACTAAATTTAGTCCTTTATGCTGCTGCTTCCATCAATGATTCGGAGAGCAGCATGCACATTTAACATAAATACAAGCAGCAATTACTGAGTTTCTGAAATCACTATAATATAGTAAAGGGATGCTGCACTCCCCTTGTAGCTACATTCACAGGAAATATTAATCCTCCAAGCTAACATTAGCACAACATACATGATTTAGGTTTTCCCATGTACAGAAACAACGCTTAAGAAATGCACCAACCCAGGGCATAAGCATGTGTAAATAGCAGATGAAGCAGTAGCACAAGAATAATATGCAGAAATGTTTTTAAATAGTGAAAAGGTCAATATTTTCTAAACTGTGATTTTTATAGACAATTGTCAGTGGCGTAGGGAGGGGGGGCAGTGGGGAGGTCCACCCCGGGTGCCCGCTGCTGGAGGGGTGTCGGCTCGCTGGTTCTCTGCTCTTTCTGCCCCGGAACAGGTTACTTCCTGTTCCGGGGCAGAGAAAGCAGGGAAGCAGCAGAGCCGACGCAGCTCCCAGTGACATGCACTAGGGGCGGATCGGCCCTCCTGCCTGCCCTCCGCTGCAAGGTAAGGGTGTGTTTAAGGAGGGGAGGGTGCGTTTTGGGGGGGGGGGTGCGCTCCGGAGGGGGGGGGTGTGCCGTGCCCTGCACCCTGGGGGGGGGGGGTGCGCAGCTGCGACCCACCCCGGGTGTCAGGCATCCTCGCTACGGCACTGACAATTGTTTTTTTGCTAATGTCACAATTATAATCATTAAGCGTTTACCTCAGCTGTCAAATATGATGACCAGTAATGGCAAGGTTCAGTAACTGGGTGGACCTATGGTAATAAAATATAAAACAAGATTTTAACAAACAGGAATTTGAACAAAAGAAAGCTTTTTTTTCAAAGTACTGAAATTTTTCCCAACATTGGCCACCAAATGGAGAAAGCTTCAGTCTGAAAGGGGTGAGGATGCTATGAGAGCCCTCTAATCTAGACAACTTTCCCTGAATTATATAAAGGTTGTCGAAATTTGTGTGTCAAATTTTAGGTGTGATCCTGAGATGCACGCACAACATAATTACTTAACGAGCCAATTAACATCAATTATTGGCATTAATTGGAAATTATTTCGATTTGCATGTACTTCCGCCTGAGCATTATTCTAAATGCTCTTTTTCAAACTTTGAAATATTCTTCGTTTGTCCTTGGGAAGCCATAGTCCATTTCCCACTATTCCTGTCCGGACTGTGGGCAGGTCATGGATGTGACTCTGAGATTCTATAAAGGTCACCCAAATATGGGCACCCAAAATAATTAGTTAATGGGTTCCAATGATTTAATCATCAGAGCTAACAAGCACTTAATTGGCACTAATTATGATTTGGGCAGCGATCTGTCTACATGGCTATTCTATATCAATGGGTGCCTAAATTGGGTCATGTGCAACTCAAAAGGAGGTGTAACCATGAGAGGGGCATTCACAAAAGATGCCCACAGTGTTACAGAATAGTGGGGTTCTATGTCCAGTTTGCACACCAGGATTTACACCAGGTTCCAAATTTCATAAGCCCTTGCACCCAAAGTTGAGCGCCAAATTCAGCACTCAATACTATTCTATAGAGTGCTCATCCCAGAGTGCCCTTTATAGAATAGTACTGAGCATTTAATTTTATCAGTACCAAATTTTTGCACCATTTATAGAATCTGGCCCATAACACTATAAGTTACATGCTCTTCAGGGCACACTTAGGGGCCGAATGTTACAACTGCCATTGACTTAGATTAACTGTTGGTGCGTAACTTTAAGCACATCAGTGCTTATTTACGCTCATATTTTTAATGGGATATTTGTGCCCATCACATGGTATTGGAGCATCTAAATCTTGGGGTCCAATGCATAGAATGGCCACCTTAATTACAAACCTGCTGGGGATAGAAAAGAAAATACCTGCTGTACATGGTTGCAAATCACCATAAACTACTACTGAAAAATTCATGATTTAAATCCAAAAATCCCTGTATTCAGTGGTGTAGCCATTCAAGGTGCGGGCGTTGCATATGCACCCCCTATAAGTCCATACCTTATCCATCCCACAACATCTCTCACTTCCCTTCCTGGCATGAGTGCTGTTGCCGCTGGAACTGCCCGGGTGGGTGGGGGGGAGAAAGGGAATTGTGAGAGCTTTGTGGGGCCAGGAAGGGAAGGAAAAGATGTGGCAGGAGGGAGGATGGAGGGATTTGTAGTATGAGACGCACCCCTTCTTGAAAATTCTTGGCTATACCACTGCCTCTATTGTATATAAAATCTATCTTATACATATTCATTGTGGATATCCTGAAAATCTGACTCCTGACGACTAGCACAGTGTGTCTTAAAGACTAGGTCGAGAATCCATGGCCTAAAATTATGCATGCTCTGCATACGTTTAGCCATGGAGATGAGGTCAAATTTTAGACAGTTTAATTTACCTAAATAAATTGGTATTTACCAAGATAAATAGCTTTTAAGATTGCTTTCTACAAATATAATCCAAAGGCTAAGTTCAACATAAAGTCTAGAAAACTGCAAGGTCATAAATCAAGCTCTTGAGAAAATATATAGTACATCAAACAATCTCATTGTCCGAGGGGCAATAATATCTACTAAGTATTTACATAAGAAGAAAATAGTTTAGAACATGACAACTTCTTTTCATGAGCCCAGTGCTACAGATTTGACTGTTTGACTGTCAGCCTTTAAAAAGGAAGTCACTGAGAGTCAGTCATACAGAGTTACAGGGGTGAGTGCATACACGGGCGGTAGCCCAACTGTTTGGGGAGGCTAAAGGGGGCAGAGCTTACCTCCATACGCTCCGTGGCAGCGACGTCAATGAAGAAAAAGACACTACAGGCTCGCCGCCAGCTTCTCCCTTCTCTCTGCACACAGTGTCCCGCCCTCGCGTAAACAGGAAATGCATCACCGCAGAAGGCGGGACACTGTGGGCAGAGAGAAGGGGGAAGCTGGCGGTGAGCCTGTAGTCTTTTTCTTCATTGACGTCGCTACCACGGAAATAAAAGGTCAAAACGCACGGGGCGGGTTGCATTGCAAACGGAAGTCCACGATTGGGCTGGGGAGGCTTTTACCACATTCTCTGGCAACAAATTCCAGAGTTTAATTAATTTTGTGCATACAATGATAGGAATGAACCTCACTCCTTAGCTAGGGTATGTGGATTATGATCTCAGTCTGTCAAATTTGCTGCTAATGTTCACCATAGTACTTGCATTTATTTTTATTTTTTTTATTACATTTGTACCCCGCACTTTCCCACTCATGGCAGGCTCAATGTGGCTTACATATTGTATACAGGTACTTATTTGTACCTGGGGCAATGGAGGGTTAAGTGACTTGCCCAGAGTCACAAGGAGCTGCCTGTGCCTGAATTGGGAATCAAACTCAGTTCCTCAGTTCCCCAGGACCAAAGTCCACCACCCTAACCATTAGGCCACTCCTCCATTGTGCAAAAGAGAGCTTCTTTCTGAAGTTCATAAGATGTAACATATGTAGGCAACTTATTCAGGTGCACATGGAAGCTCTTTTTGATCAAGCCTGATGTACCCAAAACAATGGGAAATATTTTTGTATCTTTCTGCCACATTTTCTTGGTCTCAGACTGCATTTCTTGATACTTGTGGAAGTATGGCTATGTGAAAACCTGTATTACTAATACTGAGACTCAGATTGGAACTTTGGGCAAGCCATAGTGTGGCTCATATCAAGAACAGCTTGTCAATACATCAGTGGTTTGAAATGACTGACAACGGTGTTAGTTTGAAAAATCAATGCTTCTTTAATTTCCCTAAGAATACAGTTCACTAATGTCTCCGATTGAACTGTTGAGAACATATTTTTTTGCAGTTTGACTCAGTTGATTGCATTTGTATGTCTAAACCTTATGTTTCTTTATAAAAGTTCAAGAGAGTCAAACTGAAGGTGACTTTGATTTTTTTTTTTTTTTTTAGAATCATCATCTGATGCCATTTCTACCAGGACTACTTGTTTGGTGACTTCCCCTCTACAATGTATAAACATAGGGTGATGAAAGCCCGTTTTTGTAAAAAAGTTAAATTTCCTTTGTGGTCAAATGATATATCTGTTTCCTGACTGCTCTATAAACACACATGTTTGTGCCATGGTATAATGGCACATACTTTGCTGGTGGGCAGACACAGGGCTGAATTTGGGCAGAATATGGAAAAACTTAATCCATGCATATATGTTATAATGAGGCAATCCCAAAGCCCTCTTTTAGAGAGCAGATTTTTAGTAAAACAACCCCGAGCTCTAAGACTGGTCCCTTTAAAGTGAATGAGGAAAAGGAAAAGCTGCCATGTACTCCAGAAGGGAGGATCAGGACTCATACCACTTTGTTAAAGACTGAAGTACCCCATTTGAAGGAGAGGAGGTGTGAGAGAGGGGAATTCCAATTTCCTTGGCTAACAAAACATTATGTGATGCCTCCTTGGAGCTGTGCTGGAGTGCCAGCTGCAAGCCAAATTTTGGACCTTTACAGTGTAACCCTGGTTTGCCCCTCAGTCGGGATCACCGGCTAAGCTCCCTGGGTCAGGTAACCAGGACCAGAATTCACAAAACAGATTGTACTTCAGATGAGCTATGCACAGGCCTGGGCCAAAGAAAATCTCTGGTAGACTGAAGCAGGGGCGTAGCCAGACTTCCGTGGGAGGTGAGTCCAGAGCTCGAGGGGAGGGGGCACATTTTAGCCCCCCCGCCGCCGCCCCCCTCCCGCCGCCATTGTCGCCCCCCCATCTCTGCCGACCCCCCCTCCCGCCGCGAACCCTCCCCCGCCGCCACCTACCTTCCGTTTTGCTGGCGGGGGACCCCACTCCCCGCCAGCCGACATGCTCTCCGACCATTCTGCTGCAGAGAAAAGTCTTCTTCCTTGCATGCTGACGTTGGACGTCAGACTCAGAGAACAGTTCTGTTCTCTGAGTCTGACGTCCTGCACGTACAACGTGCAGGACATCAGCATGCAAGGAAGAAGACTTTTCTCTGCAGCAGAATGGTCGGAGAGGACGTCGGCTGGCGGGGAGTGGGGTCCCCCGCCAGCAAAATGGAAGGTAGGCGGAGGCGGGGCGGGTTCGCCGGGAGGGGGGTCCCGACTGAAATCTACTGGGGCCCAGGGCCCCCTCAGGCCCCACGTAGCTACGCCACTGGACTGAAGGGTATTTCCACCTTGAGGGTAAGTCTGCTTTCAAACAGATAAACTTCAAATTTTCTTTTACTGGATTAACATCCAACCTATAGCAGAGACATTTTTTTTTTGGGGGGGGGGGAGGTGTCACATGTATATAAAGTATATGTCTTCATTTACAGCAGCACGTGAGCTGATGTAAGTGATGATGCCTACATTCAAGGCACGTTCTCTGATATGTACACTTGTATTTTATAAGCCAACTAGGTGCCTACTTGTCTTTATAGAATAGCCCCTATGTAAGTGATTCTGTAGGTGTCTACCCACGATGCCTCATAAAGGGCAATTTTATCACTGGGTACTTGCATGTATGCACCCTTTATGCACATAAATATACAGAATAGTAGCAAATATGTATGCAAAAGTGTCAGCTAAGCACCTAAGTGCTATTCCGTAACATATCTGAAAAATAGGATGATCTTCCACACACCGCCAAGGACACTAAGGTCCTCCCAAGGACTTTCACTAACTTCACCCTCTCCAAAAGACATTACACGATGTGATACCCGCAAGTGAGCCTTCTCCAGAGTTGTCCTCAAACTCTGGAATGCATTGCCTGAAAGGCTCTGCTTAACACAGGACTACCTCTACTTCAGGAAGCAAGTGAAAGCTTGGCTCTTCAACCAAGCCTTTAATGGAAGAAGTAACTAACTTGTTAGTCTCACTCACACACACAAGGATTGACTCGGGCTGCACATACTGCAGTGGGACATGTTTATCCACTCCTACCCTAGCTGAGATAATATTTAACCATCTCCCTGACCTCACGTGCAACTTTCTTCAAATCAATCACCTTACTTTCTAATTCTTCCTACTTTCTTACTCATCTATATGTTATAACTTTGCCTTACCCCTCACTACCAATTATAATGTTCTAATACATATTGTGTTGTCATTGCAAGCAGTATACCATTGTAATCTTTCTAATATTTACCACGTGGTATTTCAAAATATTCTGCTCCAAACATCCACAGCTGATTATTGTTTGTTAATTTTATTAAATGGACCTCAAAACTTCCCAGCTTGGCTGTTCTATCCAGAACGCAATTTGCACAATATTATCATAAGTGCGCTCAAGCTGTTTACTGAAAGTAGTTTTTATCACTGGTCCTATATTTACTATCAATATATTATCTCGCGGCCAGGTCTCTTATGTCAGTTGGAAAGAAAACTCCCATTTGGAGAAAAACCACTGACTCCTGCCCCCGAAATACAGCTGTATTACAAAGGCAGGCTGGATAACGTCAAGATTAAGCACTGCGAGAAAACTTGTATGAAGACAACTAAGACAGAATCAGTTGCAGAAAATATCCTTCTCAGTGCATAGTGAAGCTGTATTTCGGGGGCAGGAGTCAGTGGTTTTTCTCCAAATGGGAGTTACTGACATAAGAGACCTGGCCTCGAGATAATATATTGATAGTAAATATAGGACCAGTGATAAAAACTACTTTCAGTAAACAGCTTGAGTGCACTTATGAAAATATTGTGCAAATTGCGTTCTGGATAGAACAGCCAAGCTGGGAAGTTTTGAGGTCCATTTAATAAAATTAACAAACAATAATCAGCTGTGGATGTTTGGAGCAGAATATTTTGAAATACCACGTGGTAAATATTAGAAAGATTACAATAGGAAACCAGTGGTCCCTATTTTGAATATTTTGTGGTGTAACACAAGCAGTATACCATGCCATACTTTGTATTGTTGTTCGAATATTTTTACTGCTGTAATTGCCTATTGCTCATGTTTGATCTATTCTTACTGTACACCGCCTTGAGTGAATTCCTTCAAAAATGGCGGTAAATAAATCCTAATAAATAAATAACTCACATGTAAGTGGCAAAGGGATGAATTCTACATATTGTGCAGAAAAAAAGCACTATTCTATAAGCTACACTTAAAAGTTAGGCGCGGTTTATAGAATAGGGTTTATGCCCGGGAATCACACCTAAGTTTAGGCGCAGCCATTCAAACCAAACGAAATGTGGTGCAAATGTATGTACCTAAATTAGGCACAGACCCCCTTAATCTATAGCAATGTATGTAAATACTAGGAATGGCAGCTTAGCTGGAGAGCTCCCTATCAGAACCTCTTAAATATCTAACGTTATTTTACAGCACTGAAATTATATTTTTTCTGACTAAGAATTATGTCATCTTCAAAGCAGCAGAAAGAAGATTGAAGTGCAGTTATTGCCTCTGGATCAAAAAGATCAAAGTCTGATCCTCTCTCCCCCCCGGAGAAACTGACGTCAAATAAACTTTCATACAAGCATCAGATGAACTATTACAAGAGATCAAAGCCATATGCGAACTAAATACCAAGCACTTTAATGCTACATGTGAACTCAAAAATAAATTGTCTTTTCTCACCGTTTTGGTGACTGAATTTCAATTGAAATTGGCTCATTTGGAGAGTACAGTAGAACAAACTACCTCCAGTCTACAGGAGCATAAAAAACCCCCACATCTGACAAATTAGTCCAATTGGAAAAGCAAGTCGAAGAAATAACATCTGAATATTGGGTCTCATCGAAGGAACGGGTGGCTTGAATATGATCAACTTTTTAAACACGTGCGTCCCTTCCATGCTGAATCTTCATTTAGACTTGCTGCTGGATATAGAACAAGCTCATTGCAATCCAGGGAAAATTAAAGCTGGTGATAAATTTCCATGGCCAATTGTCGTAAAAATGCTTTGTTTTCCTCAGGCACTCCAAATTCTCACAAATCCTCATTCAATACCATCTATTTTCTTTGAAGGGTGGAAAATTCTGATGGTACCAGATCTGTTCAAAGCTACTGCCTTAAGAAGAGAGCAGCTTCTGCAATATCATCAGCGTCTCAAAGATCTTGGGGCCCAATATGGAATTCAGTACCCTGCTAGGATGACTGTGATATTAAATAATGTTGCTAGATCCTTTGAATCATCAGAGGTTTATAGAGCTTTTTGAATCAGCCTCTTTACATAAGTACATACTGTAAGTACTCTTTCAACTAGAATGGTTGGCTAATTTATTCCTCTCCATTCTAATGCATGCAGCCTTTCGGCCATCATTACTTTTCACATTTACTCTCTATTCTGACATGATTATTGCATGATAAAAATAATTTGTCTACATTACATAGCTTTGCATATTTATATTTTTCATTCACATACTTTATTTTTGGCTTGACAATTTATACTCCTGTTCATTGTATGGATTGATATATTGGATCTTTTCAATAAGAGTAATGTCAGGAAGTATTTTTTCATGGAAAGGGTAGTGGATACATGGAATGGCCTCCTGCGGGAGGTGGTGGAGATGAAAACAGTAATAGAATTCAAACATGCGTGGGATAAACATGAAGGAATCCTGTTTAGAAGGAATGGATCCATGGAATCTTAGCAGAGATTGGGTGCCAACACCAGTAATTACAAAGCAAAATCAGTGCTTGGCAGACTTCTACTGTCTGCGCCCTGATCAAGACTGAATAGATATGGATGGGCTGGAGTGTAAATTTTAAGGGGCTTTATTTATTTATTTATTGCAATTGTATCCCACATTTTCCCACCACTTTGCAGGCTCAATGTGGCTTACAATAATCATGAATAGTGGAAATACATTAGAAAATAGACATTTAGTGTTATAGAAGGATCTTGGGTAACATGATAATGATAAGACATGATAGTGGTATAACAAGCATATATTGTAAGACAGCTCTGAATATATGGGAGGAGTTGTGTATATTCACATTGGTTGATCTTTGTGGTATGCCTTGTTAAAGAGATGGGTCTTCAGTAGTTTGCGGAAGTTCGTTAATTTGTAAATCGTTTTTAAGTTGCGCGGCAATGCTTGACTAATTTTAGGGAAATGAAAGAAAGACACAATATTTCAACAGTATATTCTTAAAAGAGAAACATATACTTATCTGACAATTGTTCCTTCTTTAGAAATTTAGTTATTCAACTAAAAAAAACCAAAATAAAAATAAAGTATTTGGTCAGAACTCCACTCCTTGAATATGTAAGTTGTTTTAATGCAAAAAGGAAAAAATATTATTTTTCTAAAGCTATATACTTATCTAGATTTGAGAACGTAAATAAAAACAATTGGTAAATTGTGAAGTTTGTTCTTCTAGAATTGAGGCAAATCCTTAGTTTTAGTTTTATTTCCTCTTTCACCCTTTGAGGGGGGAAGACGAGGTTAGTTCATTATACTTTTCTCCCTGTTCCAGGTAGTGTGACTCTGAATGCTGGGTACAACTACTGACAGCAGGTATTTTGGTTCACACACAAAATGCTTGATGTTCAGGGGGAGGGGGTTACACTATATAAATGATAAGTAGTAGTAGTACTATAACAGAATCTGGGTACTCAGACACCATTATAGAGTAAGCTTTCACCAAGGTGTCACATTATAGAATTTACCGTTAAGAGGGTAATTCTACAACTGGGTATTACAAGTTAGGCATCCAAATTACGTGGGCTGTGAGCCTATTCTATAAGAGTGCTTATAGAATACTAGTGTAAGTTAGCATCTATGGTGCTTATTTTCCAAAGAGAAAATGTGTCAAAAGCAGTACAAAATGGCAGACGGACGTTTTTCTCACCAAAACGTCTGAATCATGATTTTTGAAAAGGCAGAATTGGGACATTTTTCACTGATTGCATCAAAATAGCAATGTGGCATGTTGGAAGCTTGTTTTGGGCAGGACTTCGGTGGGACTTTGGCAAACTTACAATGTGACACAAAGGCAGACGATCTGCAAACTCCAAGACGGAAAATAAATGAAGCAGATCATTGAAAGACAAAATGTATTTTATTATATATATATAAAATATATATTTACAAAAACAGCCAGACAGGCTGTGTTTCGCCCAACAGGGCTGCTTCAGGGGCTACAAAATAAATAGTATAACATAAAAAAAAACATATGAATAAAAACATATATATTTGTATTATATGCATATTCATTAAATGTAGAAATATTAACAAAAATTACATATATATGTGTGTATATTCATATTATACATTAAAATGTACATAAATATTGAATAAAAATATAAAATATGAAATGTGACACCAATATCCCATAAATATAAAATAAATAAGTCAAACTACATACTTAATCAATAGACAGTAAATTCTATGCATGTTAATTATGAATGGCTAATAAGTACGTAACATAGATAAATAAATAAAACACATACGTCTCACAGTCATATTAAAATAATCAAATGATAATGAGAAGAAATAACAAAACTACTATCCACCTTATAATTGAAAGAGAAAAACGCCTAGATTTCGACCCAAATCGGGAGATAGACGTTTATCTCACAAAAACGAATAAATCGGTATAATGGAAAGCCGATTTTGGACGTTTTCAACTGCACTCCATCGCGGAAGCGTACAAAGTTGACGGGGGCGTGTCGGAGGCGTGGCGAAGGTGGAACTGGGGCGTGGTTATCGGCCGAGGAGAGATGGGCGCCTTTCGCCGATAATGGAAAAAAAGTATGCGCTTGTAGCTAGAATTTAGGACACTTTTCCTGGACCCTGTTTTTTCACGAACAAGGCCCCAAAAAGTGCCCTAAATGACCAGATTACCACCAGAGGGAATCGGGGATGACCTCCCCTGACTCCCCGAGTGGTCACTAACCCCCTCCCACCACAAAAAAATGATGTTTCACAACTTTTTATTTTCACCCTCAAATGTCATACCCACCTCCCTGGCAGCAGTATGCAGGTCCCTGGAGCAGTTGTTAGGGGGTGCAGTGGACTTCAGGCAGGTGGACCTAGGCCCATTCCCCCCTACCTGTTACAATTGTGCTGCTTAATGTTTAGTCGTCCAACCCCCCCAAACCCACTGTACCCACATGTAGGTGCCCCCCTTCACCCCTTAGGGCTATAGTAATGGTGTAGACTTGTGGGCAGTGGGTTTTGAGGGGGATTTGGGGGGCTCAACACACAAGGGAAGAGTGCTATGCACTTGGGAGCTCTTTTACCTATTTTTTTTTTTCTAAAAGTGCCCCCTAGGGTGCCCGGTTGGTGTCCTGGCATGTGAGGGGGACCAGTGCACTACGAATCCTGGCCCCTCCCACGAACAAATGCCTTGGATTTATTCGTTTTTGAGCTGGGCGCTTTCATTTTCCATTATCACTGAAAAACAAAAACACCCAGCTCACAAATTGTCGAATAAAACATGGACGTCTATTTTTTATAAAAATACGGTTCGGTCCGCCCCTTCACGGACCCGTTCTCGGAGATAAACGCCCATGGAGATAGATGTTTTCATTCAATTATGCCCCTCCACATGTATCTACTTAAAATAAATCTCAATTAGTGGACATCTACCATGAATTGGAAACCATATTTGCTTAATAAGGTAAAGAGAGCATATTAATTTAATAAAACATATTACATGTAAAAAATAAACAATAATATATAACTTATATTGCATATAAAAATAAATATATATATATATATATATAGTTTTAATGAAATGACCAAATATAAGTCAGAAGACACCCACCTACACAATAAAGGATTATTGTGTAGGTGGGTGTCTTCTGAGTTATATATTATTAAAAGTTTTCCCCTTTGTCTGGTACTCACCTCGCAATACAACAAGAATAAATTTACCACCATCAACACACTGAAACTAAATGTACCAGTTTCGGACACCCTAAAAATTCTTGGAGTCACCATTGATCGACACCTAACACTTGAGAATCATGCGAAAAACATAACTAAAAAGATGTTTCATTCAATGTGGAAACTAAAAAGAGTTAGACCATTTTTTCCAAGGACTGTCTTCCGCAATCTGGTACAATCATTGGTACTCAGTCATCTGGACTATTGTAACTCACTCTATGCCGGCTGCAAAGAGCAAATACTTAAAAAACTCCATATAACACATAACACGGCAGCCAGACTAATATTCGGCACATCAAAATACGAAAGTACAAAACCCCTACTGGAAAAATTACACTGGCTCCCACTAAAAGAATGCATCACGTTCAAACTTTGCACCCTAGTCCATAAAATCATCCATGGTAACGCCCCAGCCTACATGTCAGACCTAATAGAACTACCACCCAGGAACGCAAAAACATCTTCTCGCACATTCCTTAATCTTCATCCTCCCAAGTGTAAAGGTCTGAAGTACAAACTAATGCACGCATCCACCTTTTCCTATAGGAGCACGCAGCTCTGGAAAGCGTTGGCACGTAATCTGAAAATGGTCTATGAACTGACCAATTTCCGTAAACTACTGAAAACCTATCTCTTCAACAAGATATATCACAAAGATCAACATATGTAACAGTACGATCTTTAAAGCTTCCAGAATTGTCATTAATGTCTTTTGCTTTAACACTGTCATGTATTTCACCACCATGTAACACATAACCCTCTGTAAAACCACATGTATATTCTCTTCTATTTCCAGTACCCATGAAGAATTGTAAGCCACATTGAGCCTGCAAAGAGGTGGGATAATGTGGGATACAAATGCAATAAATAAATAAATATTGCTTTATTAACTATGTAGGACAGGAAGATGGGTTTAGGGAGTATTGATTTTGATTTTGTAGAGATTACTACTTTTCTTTTGTTAGTACAGCCTCCAAAACGTGAGCTAAAGTTGGGGCTTTGCCTTTATTGTTTACTAGATTGTGGCTGAAGTTGTTTTTCTTTTTGTCCTAATATTTTCTGAAAAGCGTTAAGTTTAAAATAAGAAAGAGGTCACTGCTGAGTATTGCATGCACAGAGTACCAGATGTTTGACTTGGATCATATCCCATCTGTAGTCCTGTACGTTTTCATGTCCACCTGCTCTCTCCTTTATTGATTTCAATGGCGCAGCTTAAGAAAATCATATAATTTTACAGGCTACTGCATATTTGGAATGCCCAGCCTTTTAGACAACAGCACCCACAAGTTAATATTCAATCATGTCGTACAGAAGTATTTCATAAAGGCAACCAATAAACTGATTCTAATAATATACCCAAGCACAACAGTCACAAGGGTCTCATTTAATACCCCACACAAATGTTCACAGGCAAGAACCTCTTTTTGCAAAATTTAGCAATGTTTGCAGCATATTTAATTTAATTTATTAATATTTATATACCGCCCTTATCCAGAGCAGTGCACAGATAAACATACATAAGAAAAGAAAACATCACAAAAAACTCAACACTTCAAAATAATACCGGCTCATCTCTAATCTCACATATTTCAAATAAATTGACTAGGAATGCTGATCGGTTCTCTTTGCATTGACTAAAATTGAATCCTTCCAAATCCACAGCTGGTGTTTTTTTCTGTTATTCAACTTATGTTAACCTCAATCCCTCTATTTCTGGGGTACCTTTACCTATTAAAGAAGAGATTAAAATCCTTGGAGTTCTCATTGCCAGTCGCCTTAGCTTCAAATCCCACATCTCTTCGATTGTCAAGAAATCATTTTTTTGTACTCTGCCAAATATGTCTTGGAAGATCTTTCTCTGGTAAATCTTCTCTCTGTCTTCTCACGCAATACTTAATAATTTCATACCTTGATTATTGCAATTCCCTCCTTCATGATCTACCAACATTCCAACTATGTAGGCTACAGTTAGTTCAAAACACAGTGGTTAATTGATTCATGGTGCCAAAAAGTTTGATAGTGTTTCCACTCTTAATCAAGAAGATCTCTGGCTGCCCATTCAACACTGAATTATTTTCAAGATTGTTACCACTTTCCAAATTCTTCATTCTGCTCTCCCATTCTTCTTATTTAAACACCTCATACCCTACTCTCCAACATGTACTTTATGTTCCTCCCAACAACAACTTTTAGTAGCATCTTCTCTCCTCCAGGTGTACTCACACCTTGCAAGAACCACCTCATTCTCAGTCGTTTCATGCACCCTATGGAATGATATCCCTTTCCACTTACGAACAGAACTCTCACTTCTAAGATTTAAAGCTCTTCTTAATGTTCACCTTTTCACTAAAGCATTTACTTCTGCTCCACACTAATTACAACACCTCCTTCACCAACCCTCACTGTGAGATCACCCCCTTCACATCTATGTCTACTATCTCTTCTTTTCACTCTTCCTTCCCCACTTCATGTCCTTCCCTACTTTGATTTGATTTTAATTTTAATTGAATTCTATTCCTGTCTTAGATTTTATTAAATTCCCCATGTAACCTCATCTCACCTTTTGTCACTACCCATTGAGCTAACCTTAATTTTTAATTTGTAAACTGCTTAGATATCCTTTTGTTATTTGTGGTATATTAAATAAAGCTGAACTGTGGAACTGTGAACAATTGACCTCTCAATCACTGTTGGAGACCCCAGTGCCAAATAAGCAGGGGGATTGGTCCAACAGTGACCAATCCCCCAGTGCCAAAGGGGGATTGGTCACTGTTGGAAACAGGATACTGTGCTAGATGGACCATTGTTCTGACCCAGTATGGCTATTCTTATGTCCTTAGATAGATAGATAGATAGATAGATAGATAGATAGATAGATAGATAGATAGATCATCTGTATTTCCAATACCTGTATATTTTTGGACTACCCAAACCATACCTAGAACATGCCCTTTTTATTGTTTATTGACAGTTTGCTATACTGCCTAATTTGGAGTCAAGTCTCAGCACTGTACAATAACTTAAATGGGGGAATCTATCATTCAAGACCTCAATTAGCAATTAGAGTATAAAGGTGGTCTCTTGTAAATACTCTCTATCCCTCAGCATACCTTACAGAGGGGAAAATCAAACATTTAATCAAACTAAGTCCCCTGTAAGTTAAAACCAATATTAAATAGATGAGCTTTAAGTGTAACCCTGAATCTTTTATAAGATAACTCCAAGCAAAGCAACGAGGGCAGGTTATTCCAAAGAAAACGTGCAAGAAAAAAGAAGGCACTATTTTAATCTGTGCATCACATAACAGTCCCATGTGTTCTGACATACAGGGACAAATGAATGTTTATGCACCCTTCTCCTCCATCGCTAACTCCAGACACCGTTCCTTTTATCTCGCCGCACCTTATGCCTGGAATAGACTTCCTGAGCCATTACGTCAAGCTCCATCCCTGGCCGCCTTCAAATCCGGGCTAAAGGCCTACCTGTTTGATGCTGCTTTTAATTCCTAACTTGTCACCTGCTCGTAACCTTTATCTTGTCTTCCTCTCTTCATTAGTCCCCTTTCCTTATGTGTCCTATCTGTCTGTCCTACCCTTATCCCTTATTTGTCCTGTC
This sequence comes from Microcaecilia unicolor, assembly GCF_901765095.1. Lineage (NCBI taxonomy): Eukaryota > Metazoa > Chordata > Amphibia > Gymnophiona > Siphonopidae > Microcaecilia > Microcaecilia unicolor. The sequence goes on from NC_044032.1 coordinate 53,699,350, forward strand.
TGTCTGTCTGTCCTGATTTAGATTGTAAGCTCTTTTGAGCAGGGACTGTCTTTCTTCATGTTCAATTGTGAAGTACTGCGTACGACTGGTAGCGCTGTAGAAATGATTTGTAGTAGTAGTACTGTTATGTGTGGCAAAGAACACACATTTTAGAAAAATGTCAGTGGATCAAAAAATAAAATGTCAGTGGATCAAAAGTGGCAACATAGAAATGTTTGTGTCATGTGCTGGCATTGTGCACATGATTTATGAATGTGGTTTAGTCCGCTCATTCTGGAAAGATATTTGGAGTATAATCCAAACCATATTTCATTTGAATGGTGACATTTCATCGTCTATAGTTATTTTTAAATCATATTCTCCCCATGCCTGCTTACCTTGTCAACATAGCAGATTTTTTGATAGTTTCATTACCATAGCTCAAAAACTTGTTCGTGCTAATTGGAAATCTGATAGATTACTTAAATGTACATTTCTGGTGGAATTCTGTACTGAAACATCAAAAAATTTGAACTTGTTATTGCTGAAAAAAATGGCACAGTTCTCAGTAAAAGGAAATTTTGGTCACCTATTGACACTTATATACATGCTGCGACTTCACCTTCTTAAGCAATTGATCATTATCTGCTTATCCTTTGCTGTCTCAAATTTTTATTGTGATTTTTCTGGATTATAATGCTGTATATCTAATGTTTAGTTGCTTGTCCTACCCCCTTTGAGGGTATTATGATATGTTACCATTGTAATTCTCTTGAATTGTATTTCTTTTGTAAATTTCCAATAAAATTTCAGGAAAAAAATATTTGTGTCATGGAAATTCAACATAAGCATTTATCATAGTTATTCTAGAAACAAACATGTATTTTCCTGAAGCCATCAAACAGCCTGTTATCCCTTGCCAGTTTCAATTTTCAGGGGTACATCATACACTGGGGGATTACGGGGTGACCACCCCTCACATCAATTCCTGTGGTAAAGCATTGCCTAATAGGAACACTTCTCTGAAACCTAGACATCCTAGGTAGCAGTTGTAAATCCTAATGTTGATCTATTTCAACATAGATGTTCATTCTCATTCTGAAACAGGAAATAAATGTTCATTTTTTAGGCCCATGCTTGTACCTCCAAAAATACATTCCCTTGCCATTCTTCAATTTTAGATGTGATTATCCTGAGTTAAAAAATGAGAACTAATACTACTACTACTTAACATTTCTAGAGCGCTACTAGGGTTACGCAGCGCTGTACAGTTTAACAAAAAGGACAGTCCCTGCTCAAAACAGCTTACAATCTAATGGGTGAAATGTCAAGTGTCAAGTGGGGGCAGTCTAGATTTCCTGAATAGAGGTATGGTGGTTAGGTGCCGAAGGCGACATTGAAGAGGTGGGCTTTGAGCAAGGCTTTGAAGATGGGCAGGGAGGGAGCCTGGCGTATGGGCTCAGGGAGTTTATTCCAGGCATGGTGTGAGGCGAGGCAGAAAGGGCGGAGCCTGGAGTTGGCAGTGGTGGTGAAGGGTACTGAAAGGAGAGATTTGTCTTGAGAGCGGAGGTTATGGGTAGGGATGTAAGGGGAGATGAGGGTAGAGAGGTAAGGAGGGGCTGCAGATTGAGTGCATTTGTAGGTTAATAGAAGCTTGAACTGTATGCGGTACCTGATCGGAAGCCAGTGAAGTGACTTGAGGAGAGGGGTGATATGAGTATATCGGTCCAGGTGGAAGATAAGACGTGCAGCAGAGTTCTGAACGGACTGAAGGGGGGATAGATGGCAAAGTGGGAGGCCAGTGAGGAGAACTTAGAGTAGACGTTATCAATGTGGACTACCCTTAAGATGTTCTATTTTACTGTTTAATTTTACTCCTGGGCTACCACAGGAGCCCAGTGGTAGTCCTGGCCTCTGCTGTGCACCAACTCTGGCACTAGAAAATGCATTTTTATTTTTTAGCACCGGGGCCTTACCCAGTGGTAATCGGGCAGCGCATTGCCAGGGTAATATAGGAGCCCTTACTGCCTCCTAAATTGGTGGCAGTAAGGGTTCACTCACTGCACGGCCATTTTAATTTTTTTTAAAAGGTTTTTTACCCGCTGCGGTAAAATGGGGCTTTGGCTCACGGCAAATCCACACGCCGATGCTATCACAATGCCCATTTTACCTCTGCTTGCCCCATAGGCACCTAATTCCTTAAGCTTATAGCTAGGTTTTTTGTTCCTCATTTCAGTTACTAAAGCACGCTGAAAGGGTGGCCTGTACTACCTTTAGCATGTGAGTTTACAACATGCTTCAGCCACACTGTAGTTTGTAATGGCCATGTGCTAATTTCCCTATTAGTTTGTGGCCATTACCATGGGAGCCCTTACTGCCACCTACTACTACTACTTATCATTTCTGTAGCACTACTAGACATACGCAGCACTGTACACTTGAACATGAAGAGACAGTCCCTGCTCGACTGAGCTTACAATCTAATTAGGACAGACAAACAAGACAAATAAGAGATAAGGGAATTACTAAGGTGGAGATGATAAAATAAGGGTACTTAGGATGTGGTAAGGGCTCCTGTGCTACTCCTGTGCTAATCATGTAGCATGTGGTAATGTGTCCACACTACCCGATTAGCGCAGGCATACTTCCCATGCTAAAAAATAAAAAAATATTTTTAAATTCAGGAGTAGCGCACGCTGATGGCCAAACTGCCATGGGACGCCTCAATGTGTCCTGTGGTAATGCTCTTTTACCTTGTGGTAGGCCCACGGTAGGCCTACCATTTCTTAGTAAAGAGGCCCCTTAGTAATTTATGTGGTCTGGTTTAATGTAGTTTTCTCTAATTTGCCTCAAGTACCATGGTAGAAAGACAAGTCAAATATCATTCAAAACCAATAACTTTTGCTTCATCTATAAAATACCCATTTTCATCAAGGTAAGGAAAATTCTGTTCCATATTATATTAAACAGAACATAAGGTCCTAAAGTTAGCCCTTTGCACTAGACATTACTTTGATGCCAATGAACTGATAATCTGGCTTCATTATGCATATGGAAAATGAAACTGGTTACATGAAAACCCTTACCTTTTCTTATAATTTTCTGTTCATAATAACTAGATGATTCCTAATTGCAAGATACAAATAATGAGTATTTTGATAAAGGCAACTTGGAAATAAAGCTAAACACTAATAAAATTAGAAAATAAAAACCCTTGGCTTCTTCAAGCTAAATGAGTTGTTTAGATAATGAGGAAAAAAAGTTTAAATTAGCTACAAAGTACCCCAAAATGGAACATGAGTAATCTTTATTACTAGAATTGTGCCGATTCAGAAACTTAACTATCTTACTCTTTTTCTTTAATGCTTAATTTAATGGCTATGCCTGTTAACATCAAAAGCATTTAATGAAAGTATGCTAATCTACATCATGCAATGTTGCCTCAGCATTTTTTCATTGTTTAGACTACAGTCAGATTTTGTTGATATGAATGTTGTAGGGTTAACATTTGGAGATTTTTTTCCCCTTGGGTTGCATCTGAAGTGTTTGAATCAGGAGTTAAAATGGGGAATAAAGGGGGGGGGGGGGGAGAAGAGAGAGAATGCATCCTTTCTGGTCCTCCAATTTCTCATTTCTACTACTTTGTTTCGATCATTTCTTTACGGCCTGCCCCATGTATTCATCTCCCTACCTTATGTAGTCCCTGTTGAATGTTTGTATGTGTTTTTGGAAATGTATTTTTGTTTTGTTTGTTTGTTATATATTGGACTCCTTGTATATGATCTATTTTTGTACACTGCCTTGATGTTAAAATTGAAAGGTGGTATATTAAAACCTTGCAAATAAATACATATTTGCAACCCAGGGTTTCTTGGTAGGTGATATTTGGACTGCCATAATCTCTGAGATCTGGGGCAGTGACCCAATCCCAGGGTCTGAGAGGAGTAAAGGAATCAAGGTTAAAACGCTTTTTAACAATGCTACTTACATAGAAGTACACTCAAGGTCCAGAATCATAAAGGTGGGGAAAACACCAAAGGTAGAGGACCAAAGACACCACTACGAACAGTCGAAAAGCAAAAACAAGGGAGTAGGGTATCTGATGGTACTTTCAACACAGAGTCAAGGCGTCATAAAGTCCAATGTTGTCAAATTTTATTGTAGTCAGTTCACTGCTGAGACTCGACACAGTGCTGCATTTTGGCGTTGTCGCCTGTCTGTTAGAGTGTAGTATGGTAACAAAACCAGGGAGCCTTGAAAGGCTTTTTATATACAAAAAGGGCAAGGCACCTTCAGAACATTGCCTTCAAAATAACTGCACCATGAAGCGAAGTGCCAACATACCCTAGATCCAGGATCATAAAGTACAGGATCTTTCACTCTGCAGCTGCTTCCTATGCTTTCTGCCATTTGCTGCATTACATCATCTTACTTTGAAGCCTTCAAGAAATTTCAGTTTTGGGTGTTCCCTCCTTCAGCTCTTCACTGTCCTGACAGTGGTCTGATAGATTTCTTTTCATCTCAAATTTAACACAACAGGAAAAGTGCCACATGCACACATGCAACAGGCATTCCATAGCAACTCTCCTTGTGGGTCATTCTCCAATGTCCTGGCATTAGAATTATCATTTTTCTAATTTCCATAAATCAGATATTTAAAGAAAATGAGCTCAAGAATATTCACATATATATTTACTTCTAGTACCCAATAGATAAACTCATACATATTTATATCTACTACTCAACAGGTACAATAAAAAGTATTTATAAATAATTAGTAAATAATTTAACTTTGGGAAAAGAAAAATGGAGTAATATGATGGATTGCTGGTCAATATCTGTCCCATGGACACCTGGGTGCTAACTTTGAGACTCTCTGAGTGATTGCATGACCCTACCCTATTCATATATGAGTTTTCCTGCACCATGATCCCTTGTACCACAAGCTACACATATTCAGTCAGTCTTATTTTGGGCCGTTTCATTTTTTGTGTCCATGCATATTTGTTTCAGAAGTATATCTTGGGCAATGGATCTTGATTGTTAAGTGCCAAAACACACTGACAGTACATCAGTAGTTTGGTGCTACAGGGAGCTCTAAAGAGCATAGAAGAACTCTTTTTTTATATTCATAATATCTTTATTGAATTTACATCATGAAAATACAAAGATCAAACTAGGCTGTGATATTATAACTGACACAATTCCCAAAAGTTGAATGATAACACAATTCTGCATTCCCAAATTCCTGCCCCCTCCAGTTATCTACCCTCCCCAGAAACCCCTTCCCTTCCACAGAACCCTCCTGCTTGAGAGAACTATGCATCCACATCATTTAGGATAGTTGAGCGAACTTGTGGAGTTAGACTATCTAAAAAGGGAGTTCAGAGCTTTAAAAATGTATGCTTTGCCCTTGGGCCTCTCAAGTCCACCGAGAGCCTCTCCATTCACAAGAGATTTTGCATATGACCTCTCCATTGTGCTGGTGTTGGTGGATAAGAGGGAACCGACTGCTGTAGGATACAACACTTAGCAATTAAGAAGGCTTTTTGCAAAATGAGACCAGAAATTCCCGTGCCTTCTTTTATCATGGTCTCATTATCCAACAAGGCCACCTGGGGATTCAGGGTCCAAGCATAGCCATGAGTACCACTAAAGACTGCCAGACCTCTGTCCAGAAGCAGTGAATCAAGGTGCAGTCCCAGATACAATGTTTATAGGAGGCAACCTGCTCTCCACATTTCACACATGCTCCATCAGTAGGAAATCCCATCTTCTTAGCACGAGCCAGATGTATGTGCATTCTCTTTAAAAACGTATAATAAAGCTCCTGTAATTGCATACTCTCTGCTAATAGTGAAGTGATTGCAAGCTCACCAAGAATTTATTAATATTTTTTTTGTTACATTTGTACCCCGCGCTTTCCCACTCATGGCAGGCTCAATGCGGCTTACATATTATATACAGGTACTTATTTGTACCTGGGGCAATGGAGGGTTAAGTGACTTGCCCAGAGTCACAAGGAGCTGCCTGTGCCTGAAGTGGGAATCAAACTCAGTTCCTCAGTTCCCCAGGACCAGAGTCCACCACCCTAGCCACTGATAACCAAAGTCTATAATCCAGAGGGAAACAATGTGATACCTTGGATGTAATCCCAAAGGGCACTTCATGATTTTGTAAAAGTGCCATGTCAGGCCTTTCGTGACCTGGAATGTGGCTGGGAATCTTCAAAAGGAAACTCCTTAAAGGCATGAGGGTAGGCCCTGACGAGAGAGGAGATGTAATGCCTCACTTGTAAGTATGCACACCAATCCACAGGTTGTAAATTATACCTTGTGTGGATAATTTCAAAATGTAACAACATTGGTTCATCCTCCTCCAGCAACTGGTGAATGGTGCTCAGGCCACGACTCTTCAAGACTGAAAACGTGGATCTTGTCCCAGAGGAAAAGCAACATTACCCACTATAGGCAGATATCTGCTGCAACAAACAGGAAGATGAAAATGCTATTACCCACTATGGGCAGATATCTGCTGCAACAAACAGGAAGATTAAAATGCCATCTATGAGTCCCATGCCCATCACAAAACTCTCACCAATGGATGGTGCTTCATCGTCCGGGATAACTGATGCATGCAAAGAAATTGGAGAGACACCTCAGCACTGAAAGTGGACTCAAAAAACACATTATGAAATAGTGATGTAGAGAAAATCCAGCCCTTAACAAGTCTCAAATGGCATGCAATCGTACAAGTGTTAAAATCTGGTAAGCCCATGCCCCTCTCCTGCCTAAAAAGTTGAAGCTAAGTGAAGCATGTGGGTGTTCAGCATGCAACAGAAAGTGGTGCGCATGATGACACTTAAAGATATCTACGGGGCACAAAATTAATGGTAGATTTTACAGAATATACATCCATTTTGGCAGTATGATCACTTTAATTAGATGGATTCTACCCCATAAGGAAACTTGCAGTGGAGACCAATGTCTACAAAGCAATTGTGTTGTCTGGAGCAGTGGAGTAACATTGTTATAATATAATTGGTCAATATCTTGGGAAATAATGAAATCCAAATATTTCAAAGCATGTCGAGCCCAGCATAAGGGGAAGTGCCCCCACCAATGGGTAGCAAGATCTCTCCCCAGTCCCAAAGCCTCTGACTTATCATATTAATCCATAGACCAGAGAGGCACCCAAAATTTAATAACAGGGTACGTGCCCTAGAAAGGGAGAGCTGAAGTTCTGTTAATTCTAATAACTAATCATCAGCAAATAGAGCCAATTTGAATTCCACCGGCCCCACCAGTATACCCTGGAAAGCTTGGTCCCCTATCAATTTCAGGACTAAGGCTCAATACAAAGAATAAATAGAGTTGGTGATAATGAGCAGCCTGTCTAGTGCCTCACTGAATTGCAAAGGGAGAGAAGAGTAATTGATCAGCTCTTGTGCCCAGGGATCACAATATAAAAGGAGGATCATAGTGAGAATTGGGCCGCTAAAGCCAAAATTAATAAAAAGAGCATCTAAATGATGCTCTTGCACATATTCCATGGCCATGACGAGTTTACAAACATTGAACACTGCATTCTGACTTTTGAGAAAACCTACTTGATGTGGTGCCACTAGCTTGGGGATAAGATGGAGCAGTCGGGTGGCAAAAATGTTTTTGTAAAGCTTAACATCAACATTTAATAATGATATAGGTCAATAAGAGGCTCATTTTCAAAGCACATAGACTTAAAAAGTTTGTAACCTATGGAACTTTGTAAGTCTAAGTGCTTTGAAAATATGTCTGTAAGTGCTAGTGAGCAAGTGATCCTTCCTTGGCTTCAAAATGGGTATGACCATGGCCTCCTCCATGGTATTCAGAAATTAACCCCTTCGTAAAACCTCATTATAGACCTCTAGCAATAGTGGTGTAATAGTTGGGCTCAGAATCTTTAAAAATTCTAAGGGCATCCCATCAAGCCCCAGAGTTTTGAGTAGCTTTGATGTTTTAATGGCATATTATATCTCCCCCACATGCAATGGTTATTTAAAAACTTCTAGATCCTCTCGGATCACTGTTGGAAAGGTCAAAGTTTCCAAGAAATGAATATGAGAAGGCTCTGGATCTGAAGAGTCTGACTATAGAGTGCAATAAAAGTTTTTTTAAACATCTTGTTAATCGCATGGTTATCGGTGAGCTTAGTCCCAGCCGGGTCTTTCAAAATTGGAACAACATGAGGTCCCATCACAGTGTGGACCAGGTGGACCAAACAAGTACCCATGCAATTTCCATAGTGAAAAAAAAAATCAGTGGTGACTATAATGGAGGCTATTGAAGGTGTGCTTGCTAATCAAACTATTCGGGGCCATCTGTATTTGGCAAAAATCTTCTCCACTGTCAAATTATGGGCCAAGGCAGCTTGGGTTCATCGGAGATAGGCCTGCAGCAATAATATTTGCCTATTTATGTGTTTCCTGTAGGAGGCTAAATATGATATTAGTTCCCCTCTGAGAACTGCCTTCTCGGCTTGCTACAAAAGCCCTGGAGTAGAGCTATGGGTCTTATTATTCATAATACACTCCTCCCATTTCTGGGATAAAAATGTAATAAAATCAGGGTCATTCTGCAAATAATATGGCATATGATATAATGGATGGTGCTCTTGCATCAAATGAACAAGTGTATGATCCAATATTCCCATCTGCACAATATCAATCACGTATCTTGCTAAGGACGTAAAAAGAATCGAAGCGGTGCAAAGAAAAGCTATGAGAATGGTATGGGATTTGCATAACAAGACGTATGAGGAGAGACTTGCTGACCTGAACATGTATACCCTGGAGGAAAGGAGAAACAGGGGTGATATGATACAGACGTTCAAATATTTGAAAGGTATTAATCCGCAAACGTACCTTTTTTTGGAGATACGAAGGCGGTAGAACGAGAGGACATGAAATGAGATTGAAGGGGGGCAGACTCAAGAAAAATGTCAGGAAGTATTTCTTCACGGAGAGAGTGGTAGATGCTTGGAATGCCCTCCCGCGGGAGGTGGTGGAGAGGAAAACGGTAACGGAATTCAAACATGCGTGGGATAAACATAAAGGAATCCTGTTCAGAAGGAAAGGATCCTCAGGAGCTTAACCGAGATTGGATAGCAGAGCCGGTAGTGGGAGGCGGGGCTGGAGGTTGGGAGGCGGGGATAGTGCGGGGCAGACTTATACGGTCTGTGCCAGAGCCAGTGGTGGGAGGCGGGACTGGAGGTTGGGAGGCAGGGATAGCGCTGGGCAGACTTATACGGTCTGTGCCAGAGCCGTTGGTGGGAGGCGGGGATAGTGCTGGGCAGACTTATACGGTCTGTGCCAGAGCCGGTGGTTGGGAGGCGGGGCTGGTGGTTGGGAGGCGGGGCTAGTGCTGGGCAGACTTATACGGTCTGTGCCCTGAAGAGCATAGGTACAAATCAAAGTATGGTATACACAAAAGTAGCACACATGAGTTGTCTTGTTGGGCAGACTGGATGGACCGTGCAGGTCTTTTTCTGCCGTCATCTACTATGTTACTATGTTACTTCCACCTCTGGGAACATCACAGCAGACAACAGTATATAATCTAATCTGCTCCCTGAAAGGTGAGCCTGGGAAATATGTGTGTATGCTTGCTACCCCAGATGGATTGTCCACCAAATGTCTAGCAAATCTAGACTCAGGTAAAATAATTCACCCTCCCCTCTCCTCCCCATTGGTTAGTAGTGCCCCTATCCTGAGCAGCAGATGTTCTGTCAAGAATTGTGACCGCAACTGCATTTTAAAATCTCCACCAATCACCATCCCACAACGCGGTAAGGGCAGTAACAACTGCAAAAGAAGTGGGAAGAAATCCATATATGTTTTGACAACTTTGAATAGTTTTGTGTCATCTGCAAATTTAGGCCCCTGTTTTCAAAACTGCGCAGCAATGCCAACACAGACCATTCAAAGTGAATGGGTTTTGTTAGCAAAACCACACCGTCAGCTGCTAGCGTGGCTTTGTAAGCAGAGGGGTTAATCACCTCACTCATTGTTCCGATTTCCAGATCATTTATAAATGTTCAATAGCACCGGTCCCAGTACAGATCTGTGTGGCACTCTACTATTTACCCTTCTCTATTGAGAAAAATGGCTAACCTTACCCTGTGTTTTCTGTCCAATTACCAATTCTTGATTCACAGAAGGACATTGCTTCCTATCCCATGACTCCTTAATTTTCTTAGGAGTTTCTCATGAGATACTTTGTCAAAAGCTTTATGAAAATCTAGATATACTACATCAACTGGCTCATCTTTACTGACATGTTTATTCATGACTTCAAAGAAATTAAACAAATTTGTGAAGCAAGATCTTCCTTGGCTGAATCCATGTTGACTCTGTCCCATTAAACCATGTTTGTCTACATGTTTTGTAATTTTATTCTTTATAATAGTTTCCACTATTTTGCCCATCACATAAGTCAGACTTATCAGTCAGTAATTTCTCGCATCATCCCTGGAACCCTTTCTAAAAATCAGCATCACATTGGTCACCCTCCAGTCTTCAGGTACTACGGCCATTTGGGAAACCTACATGTCCGCAATTATTTGGCACTATCAGATTTGGAGGTGGGGGAGGGTTACACTGCCCAAAATGTGAACTTTTACAAAACATATATTTGCTTGTAAATCCCAATGTTGATCTCCATCATAGACATACAATTCTCCTTCTGAAATGGAGAAAACGTGGATTTTATGGTTCTACTCTAGTCTCACCCAAACCCCTCCCAACCCTGCCCCCTTGTCGATGAATCATTACAGATTTACATGTGTTAATCCTGACTTTCTAAAATCAGGTTTTCAATATCATCAGAGCCCCCTAAATCATCTGACACTGCTCAGTTGTTCCCTCTAATATCACATTGGATGGTGATGTCAGTGCAGCTCAACTTCATCAAAGCGACTACCTCTGAGGTGTCGGTTTGATACAGTGATTTAAATCAGGATAGGTACAATATCATCAGCACTCCCTAAGTCATCTGGCACTGCTCAGCTGTTCCTGCTACCACCGCGTTGGTTGTTGGCATTAGTGCAGCTCAACTACATCAAAGAGACAGCATTTGAGTTGTACTTGATAGTCAACTTTAACTGCACTAAAACGCTGACACATATTGTTTGTTTTCTAGTAATTAATTCCTTTGTCTTACTGAACTCCACTCAGCATATTCTTATCAAAATAAGCAAAACTCTGTATATTACTTTCAAATCTTGCATCCTCATGAGCAAAACTTTTTTTTCACTCACTATTCTCCTTTATCCCTTAACTGAATCTCTCTAGTTGCAATTGTCTTCTGAAGAGCTGATAATGTTCATTGAATATCCTACTGCATTGGTTATTATATTTCCTTATTTTGTCAACATACATTTTACATTTTACTGAGTGGCCTACTGGTTAGGGTGGTGGACTTTGGTCCTGAGGAACTGAGTTTGATTCCCACTTCAGGCACAGGCAGCTCCTTGTGACTCTGGGCAAGTCACTTAACCCTCCATTGCCCCATGTAAGCCGCATTGAGCCTGCCATGAGTGGGAAAGCGCGAGGTACAAATGTAACAAAAATAAATACATTTATACTATTAGACTCTATCCAAACTGGGTACTAACAGATTCCATCACAATTCTTTGCATTCATTCAAGGTGTCTATCAGGGCACAAACACTACATTCTCCACAAATCACTTTTACAGAAAACATTGAAAGTTGAATCATAATAAACAAAATGTAATCCAAATTCCTCTATCAAAACCAGAGAATATCTTTTATCTACCAATAGCTGTAGGTTTCGTAAATGCATGTTCTGTTGTTAATAAAATGAAACTCATTAGATAAGTGAATCTGAGCTAGGCAAAGTCCTTATTTCAGAAACGTGGCTGCATTTGGTAGATGATCCTAAAATCATTGATATGTGTCCACCTGGATAGTCCATTCTCTGCCATCCAAGATTAAAGAAAAGAGGGAGTGGTCTGGCTATCATTTATGTCATTTTTGAGATAAAAATAATTTCAGAATTCCGATCTCCTCGACTGGAAATTATTACATGCTCTGTAAAAGACTATTCCTTATTTAAATCCATCTGCGTACTTATAATTTACCATCCTCCAGGAAGCTGAAGTCAAGTAGAAGAGAAATTAAAAATGAGTTCATTGCTAATACTTATGTCAATAACGATAATATCATATTGGTTGGAGACATTAACTTACATCTAGAATACACTAATAATCAGAATACAAAACTTTTTCTTGATTTTCTTGATACTTGGCAATTCTCACTTTTTAATGGTTTATTTTCTTATACAAAGGTCATTAATTAGATATAGTAGCAACTAAATTTAGTGATCCAATAAACTTTCTTTTATCAGAACCACAGTGGTCTCCTATTCCATGGTCACATCATAGTAGGCTAATATTCAAACTTAATTGGAAAGAAGCTATAAGTTGTCCCAGTATAGCCAATAAATTAATACCCTTATTTCTAGAGGCAAAATCGATCCATTAAGCTTTTGGTTTAAAGATCAAATGACTGACTTGCTCATCTCTGCTCCTTCCACAGATTTTACACAACAATGGAATGATACATGTAAAGAAGTACTAGATGAGTTGGCTCCACTAAAAGTAAAAAGTAGATCCAGTAAGAAATTATCCCCCTGGTTTAATTACTCTCTTTTAGAAATGAAGCATAAGTGTAGATGACAAGAAAGAGTCTGGACTAAAACTGGAACCATGTACCAACAGATTCTTTAGAAAAAAACTCTTAATAGAATATAAACACTTATGGCCCTGTTTACTAAGGTGTGCTAGCATTTTTAGTGTGTACACAAAATTAGCGTGCACTAACTGTGTAGGCACCCATAGGAATATTGTGGGCACCTACACAGTTAGCATGCGCTAATGGTTAGCGCGTGCTAAAAGCACTAACACACTTCTAGTACGGCTTAGTAAATGTGGCCCTTAATTATTAAGGCTAAAACGACTTATTACTCAAAGTTTATAGGTGAAATAAAAGTCAACCCTAGGAAATTATATTCGTTGGTTAACAACTTATTTAATACTCAATCTGTTTCTAAAATTAATGAATCCCTGCCTTCAGCAGATCAATTGGCAAACTATTTCAAACAGAAAATTAAAATCAGTATGGAACTATATAGCTCCCCCTCTTCAACTGAACAGTTCCTGAATCAACATGATCAGTCATCCCCTTGCTTGCAAGCTGACAGATTTTGGTCTGCATTTCATTATTTTTCAGCGGATCAAGTCAGGCAGTTATTATGCAAATATGCCAAATAGCAATGTCTGCTTGACATTTGTCCCAACTATCTGCTTAGGTCAGCCCCCATACTGTGTTTTAATTATCTACAGTCCTATGTTACTTTAATGCTATCCCTGGGTCTATTTTTTCTTAGAAGTGGTGATATTACCCTGACTGCTATCCCTAAAAATTCTCACACATGCCAAAGCATTGTTTCCAAATACAGAGGTATGTTTACTAAGGTATGCTAGCGTTTCTAACGCACCTTTAAATTTAAGGTGCATTAAACGCTAATGCGCCTATATATTTCTATGGGCATGTTAGCGTTTAATGCGCATAAACCATTTATGTTCGTTAAAAATACTAACTTGCCCATAGCGCACCTTAGTAAACATAGGCGATAGACCTGTACCCTCAGTCCCTTTATTTGTCAAGGTCATGGAAGGACTGGTCTCGCAACAATTAATGGAATATCTCCAGCTCCATTCCATCCTGCACAAATCACAATCTGGATTTAGACCTTCCTAGAACACCAAAACTGTTCTTTACTAGACTCTTAGCCAGCTTCAGATGGGAGCTCAGTAAAATTATAGTACTCTAATTTGATATGTCTAGCATGTTAGATACTGTTGACCACAAATATTCTCTTAAATATTCTTGGCCATTATAGTATTTGTGGTACTCAGGCTTGGTTCTCAGGATTTTTGAAATCTAGATCATACCAAGTTAAACAATTAAACTATCTCTTCATCCTGGCTTTCTAGTTGCGGAGTGCCGTAGGGTTCTCCCTTGTCTCCCATCTTTTTTAACATCATGATGATTCCTCTTGGCAATCTACTTGAGAGCAATGGTCTTTTTACTTTTATTTATGCTGATGATATCACTATTTACATCCCATTTTCCAAGACTCTTTATGATATCACTAACAAAATCAGATTGGGTATCACACTAACTGAATCCTGGACTTCTAATTTTAAATTTAAACTTAATACTGGGAAGGCTAAAATTTTTGTTAATAACAAATCCTTATCATCCAGCTATTCTCAAAGATTTTACAATTGATAATATAACCTATCTTCTTGTATACTCAATTAAAATTTTAGAGGTTACAGTTGATCATTTTTTATCCTTAGAAAGTCAAGTCTTAAATGTTGTCTCTAGTTCCTTCCATATGCTTTGGAAACTAAAGAGATTGTGATCATTTTTCACAAGACCAGTCTTCAGTACCTTAACCCAATCTCTTGTTCTAAGAAAAATCTATTCTATCTATGCTGTAATTCTATCTATGCTGAAATTAAATGTAGCCTTCTTAAAAACCTACAAACTGTTCAAATCATGGCTGCTTGTCTAATTTGTAAATCACCGCACTTTGCTAAAGCTACCCCACTCCTTCATAACCTACACTGGTTACCTATAAAGAGCAGAATTTCTTTCAAACTATGTGCATTGTTCCATCAAATTATATTTGGTATGTCACCATCCTATATGAATGAACTCATTGATTTACCTCCATGTAATGCTTCTGTGTCATCCAGAGAATATCTCATTTTACATTTCCCCAGTTGTAGAAATGTATCTTACAAAACAATCCACAATGCTAACTTTTCTTATCAACGCACCAAAATCTGGAATTCTCTTCCTAAACAAATTAGATATACTAGTGATTATGGGTTATTTCATAATTTATTGAAAACTTACTTTTTTAGCTCAATCTTCAACAATGTTAGAACTCATTGCTGGATATTAATTAGTTCCTTATATTTCACTTCTTCCTGACGCCCAACTGAATTTGCTCCCTATCACTTTCTATATAATATTTTAATGATATATTCTTTAAGGGTCCTTTTTAGAAATGTGCGCCAAAAAGTGGCCTGTGGTAGTGTAGGCATGTGTATTGGATATGCACTGGACCATTTCTCCACCGTGTCTGGAAAAAAGGGGGTTTGGGGGGGGCCTGGAAATGGACGTGCAGCAAAATGAAAACCAGCTTGCATCTATTTATGGCCTGAGCCCTTAACACCGCTCATTGGCTTAGCGGTAAGGGCTCATACATTACCTGCGTGTAACCATCCAGCGCGCACCAAATGCCGACTACCATCAGGAACGCCTCCGCGGTAGAAAATAGAAAATTATTTTCTACTATGGGTTTTTAGCGTGCACCAAACTCAGAATTACCGTCAGGCGCATGCACTAACTGGGCGGTAATGCCGATTTCACATGCGCAGCATGCGTGTAGGCTCTTATGTGCCTTTGTAAAAGGGCCCTTAAATGTAACTCTAATTTATTTATTTTCTTTTTTGTTTATATTGTAAGCCACATTGAACCTGAGATCTTCTTGGGCTAATGTGGGATAGAAATGCCATAAATAAATGCTGGTGTTTACATCTGTAAATCACGCATGGGGCTTCTAAAATAACCACCTGAATTTTAAGAAGGTATTTAGCAAAGTCTTTCATAAAAGACTTCTGAAAATAAAACGCCATAGGATAGGAGGCCATGTCCTAATTTTGATTGTTGACAGGATGAAGGATAAGCAATAAAGCATAGTATTAATTGGTTAGTTTTCCCAAAGAAGAGAGGTAAATAATGGAATGTTCCAGTGGGGTTTAACTTATAATTAACAATCTGGAAAGGCAGCAATCAATCTCTGAGGAATGCTATAGGAGTTTACCAGTCTGGGAAACTGGGCATTTACATTGAAGATTAAGAGGCTCATTTTCAAAGCACATTGACTTACAAAGAGGAGCATTTTCAATATGACATCTAAGTACAACTTTGGGCATTTTACTCATAATGTCCAAAATCAAGCGGGGAATATAGCCATTTTTGAAATAGAAAAAAGTTTATCTTTTTTTTTTCAAAAATGGCTATTTTCTGGATGTTTTCTGCTCAAAACATTTATCTTTTGGTCCATTTTTTAAAAATGTCCATGTGAAAAACACACAAAATCAAGCCATTAGGATGTAGGAGGAACCAGCATCCTTAGTAGACTGGCCACACAAACATCCCAGGAGAGCAGTGGGGCACCATATGGGGCACTGCAGTAGACTTCACATAAAAGGTCCCAGGTATACATCTCACTGAAGCTCTCTTATATTGTCTGCTGAGCCCTCTAAAACCCACCCAAAACTTACTACCACCAAATGTAAACCACTATATTAGCCCTTATGGGTGGAGGGGACATGTTTATGTGGGTTCAGTAGGTTTATGGTGAGCTTAGGGATCACAGTTTCTACCACAAGTGTAACAGAAAGGGGGAGGTATGGGCCTGGGTCCACCTGTCTACAGTGCACTGAACTGACCACTAGACTACTCCATGGACCTACATGCTGCTCTAATAGACCTGGCCATAGCATCTGAAGCTGTCAGAGGTTGGTAAGTAATATTTTTATTCACCTTTTTGGGGGTGGGAGGGGTTCAGTGACCACTGAGTGAGTAGGGGGGTCATCCTTGATTACCTCCAGTGGTCATCTGGTCATTTAGGGCATCTTTTTGTGCCTTATTCATTCTAAAAACAAGCCTAGACCAAAACGTTGAAGTTTCAGCCCTAGACATTTTTGTTTAAACAGGTTTTGAAAATACTGATTTAGAAATTTTTGTGAGAAAAACATCCACATGCTGCTTTATGCCACTTTTTAGACATTTTTCTCTTTTCAAAATGAGCCCCAAAGTTACATAGGTTATTACAGAGCTAATTTTTTGAAAGAGAAAAACATCTAAAAAGTGGTATAAAGCAGCATTCAGACTTTTTTTTTTATTACCAAAAAGTCCAAATCAGTATTTTCTAAACCCATTTTCCAGATGTTTTTCTATGAAGTTCATCTACAGTGCATTAAAATCTCAAGGGGGCATATCAGGGCATGTTAAGGGTGGGTTTTGGATGTTCCTAAGACTTGGATGCTTTTCAGCCATAATGGAACAAAATGAAAATGTCCAGGACTAAAACCAAGATGTTCTAAGCTAGACCCTAATAATGACTAAGCCACAAAAAAGTTCCCTAAATGACCACTGGAGGAATAATGGAATGATACCCCCTTACTCCCTTAGTGGCCACTGACCCCTTCCCACCCCCAACTATGTAAAAGAAACAGTTCATCCCAGCCTCTATGATACCCTCAGATGTTATAGACAGTCCTATTAGAGCAGCAAGCAGGTCCCTAGAGTAGCCTAGTGGTCAGTGCAGTGGTCTATGAAGAAGGAGATCCAGACCCATAATCCACTCTGTTACACTTGTGGTGGAAAGTGCAAGCCCTCCAAAACCCAGCAAAAACCTACTGTACCCACATATAGGTGACACCTGCAGCCATAAAGGCTATTGTAGTGGTGTACAATTGAGTACAGTAGGTTTTTGCTGGGTTTTGGATGTCTCACTATACAACATAAGGGAGCAACAGTGAGTTGTGTACCTGGGACCTTTTATATGAAGTCCACTGCAGTGCCCCCTAGGGTGCCCCACTGCTCTGCTGGGATGTCTGTGTGGCTAGTCTACTATGAATGCTTGCTCCTCCCACATCCCAATCGCTTGATTTTGTACGTTTTTTCACTTGGACTTTTTTTTTTTTAATAGACCAAAAATATAAACACAAGGAGTACAAAAACATCTAGCAAGTGGCCATTATCGGTAAAAAAAAAAGATAGACCTTGTGTTGTTTCAAAAATGGCTATACTTGCTATTCGGATTCTGGACGTTTTGAGCAAAATGTACAAAGTCGGACTTAGACGTCATATTGAAAATGCCCCTCCATGTAACTTTATAAGTCCATGCGCTTCAAAATGAGCACCCATATGGAATGTGCACAAGGGTAAAGTAATGCACCTAGGGCAAATGAAGTTGGCTGTAGCTTCCATAATAGGGGTTATCACACAGGAAAAGGACTTTGGAGTCCTTGTGAACAATATGTTGAAGGTCTCAGTTCAGTATGAATAAAGGAATTTAGAATTATAATGAAAATATCATAATGTTTCTCTATAGATTTATGGCACCTGCAATATTATGTGAAATTCTGGTCACTTTATCTCAATAAAAGTGATATAAGAACTAGAAAATGTACAGAGAAAGGAAACAAAAAATACAAAATAGTCAACAGATCCCTTATGAAGAAAAGTTAAATAAGTCAGTCTTCTTCAGTTTGGAAGAAAGACAACTGAAAAGGGACATAATGCAGGTTCATGAAATCATGACTGATATGGAACAAGTCAATGGGGAATTATTTTAATCCTTTCAAATAGAACTGCAACTAAGGAAAATTCTATGAAACTAACTGGTGTCAGATTTCAAACAAATTTAAGATAGCATTTTTTCAGTTGCTCTACAGTTGGACTTAGAATTTGATGCTGGAGGTTATGGTCCAAGTTAATAGTATAGCTGCTCTAGGGAAACATAGGATTAGGCAAGTTTCTGGCAGAAAAATCTAGCAACAGTTATTGGCCAGACAGTTATCAATCAGAGTCATCCTCTCCTGAATCTGGGAGGGAGTAGCTGGGTAGGGATCTTCCCATTTTGCAGGGTGCTTCCAGAAGGCCTGGAATCAGTGCTCCGAGACAGGATATTGCATTCGAATGACCATTAATCTGGCCATCATTGCACAAGTTGGGGTTGTTCTAGAAAGCTCCAAAAGAAGAGTTTTATTTTCCGGAGATAAGCAGCATATTGCATTTTAAACAATTTTGGGCATGATTATTTGTTTGCTTTTTTTTTTTTAATTATTATTATTTTTTAACAAGTCATTTTACAATAGGTTTCAATTGTAATTTTTTAAGTATTGAATTTAAATAAAGAAACTTTCAGAGCCAAAATAATTAAGATTTCAAGTCACGATACTAGGAACGTTAATTTCTGATCTATAGCTTCTTTATTACTTAAACTTCCTCTGGTCAGATGTTATTGTTTTCTCTAGAGTCCCACTCAGTGCTGGCCAAGGTCTGTGACTGCAGTCCTGGCACTGTGATTGCTGCATTGATTAGAAAGTTATTGCCTTGGTTGGCTTATGTGGAGTTATAACTTGAGGCCAGAGAGGCAGAGAGTCCCAAATTTCAGGGCAAACCATATGTACTTTATAAACTAAATTTCCACTGCTATTCATTTAGGAATTGCTGCAGCAGAATGATGTCTGTAAATTTCCTAGTCTCAACAGCATATAGATTAGTAGCATTTTGGAGCATATTATAATATGCATCTTGCAGTTGCTATTAAACAAAGGCACCTACTCATTTCTCAGCTATGGTAAAAAATAGTCAGTGCAGGTGTTATATATGATGGGGCCCAAGGCTGAAAATTATAGAGGGCCCCAAAGCACACTGGCAGGCAGTATTAGGGCTCCAGCGCTAATCCAGCGTAACCAGGCAGTGTACGGCAATGCCCGACTACTGCCGGGTAACTGCCACACAAGCCATTTCAGGTGGTTTTCTTTTTCCCCAGGAAATGGTGCACGCTCAGGGCAGGACTACCGTTGGCGGCCATGTTGGGCCTGCGGTAGTCTCGGAACAGCTAGCTTTAAGACTGCGTTGGGCTTACTGCCACTCTGTAAAGGAGCCCCTGAATCGCTTGTAAGGGGCTAATTGATCATGTTCAGTGGCACTTAACTGGTTATTGCTACTGAAAATAACCAGTTAGTGCATAACGCAAAACTGGTTATTTTGAGGATGATCCAGGGGTGGAGTCAGCACTTAGTTGGTGAAGTGCCATTATTCAGCACTTAATTGGCCAAGGTCACCACATAAATAGGACCACATAAAAGTCAGTCCTATCTTTATGTGGTACCCTATAGCCAGTTAAGTGCTGAATATTGCTATGGTGTAGCTGGCTCTGTAAATCCAGAAATATAATGCAGGAGCCTGGACATGGCCCATCATTGAATTTCTGGACATAACACTGACAGCAGTCAGCAAAACACTGAGCACTGCTGGCTGAATAATCAAACCCAGATTTTTTTTATAGGTGAAAAATCCTGCTATTCCCACCATTTATACTCTACCAAAACTTCACAAACCTATAATGCCTCCCGTTCAATCCATAGTCTCAGTCATGGATTCAGTCCTCAAATCCTTATCTCTTTTCACTGATATTTTCTTACAGCCTTTTGTCTGCAAGGTGTCCCTACTACATCAGAAACTCAGCACATATCATCAATGTTCTCAACAATTTATCTAACATTTTGCTAGTGACACCAGATATTGAGTTCCTCTACGCAAACATTCCACAAGAGAGTGCACTTTCCATTATCCAATCTGTCCTTACTAGCAGATCTACACAAAGAGTCCCTAATGATTAGTTTGTCAAGTTAGCCTTAACAAAGAGTTATTTTAGGTTTAATGAAAAGTTTTACCAACAAATTAAGGGCATCATCATGGGAGTCACCAAAGCCCCCAACCTTGCTAATTGTACATTGACTATTTTGAGGAAATGTTTTTTAAAAATATCATGATTTCTGTGTAAATGTGGATTGTGGCTAGGGAACTATCAGCAATTAGATAACATTTTTTCAATGTGATGACAATTTTAAAATTCAATGTCTTTTTAAAATATTTGTATCAAAAGAGGAATGACAATTTTTAGTCCAAGATTTTTCAGAAACCTACAATAGGAACAAAATGCTGCCTTAGCAGAGTTTTTATGTATGTAGTTTGAAACAGAATCTACCAGTGAGCCAGTTTTTGAGACATAAAAGGCTGTGCACCACTCCAAAAGAGTTTGAAGCCTAAACAAAAGATATGAGCAGTAGATTCAAAGAGAAAGATTATCCAGATAAAAACATCAAACATGCATACAGCAGAATACCAAAAGGAGCCTTCTTTTTGTTATAAAGAAGCCTGACAATGAGTCTAAATTACTGCACACTATCTAGTTTTCCCTTTTGGCTAAAGAAAATCCTACGAAAACATTGGCATGTACAGATTGTTTTAAAGATAAATGGCTTGTGGTAGCAAACACTGAAGTACACAAGCTTAAAGACAAACTGATCTCTTCAGCTTTATACTCTCCTAAGAAGATTTTAGGTGTGGTAGATGAATCTTTTCTAAGCACATGATCATGACAGATTATTTTGTACCTCTAGAAAAAGATTCAATTATGTGCTTTTTCAGATTGTACCACCGGTAATGTTGTCTATGTAATTATCTGTCCGTGCAATCTTTTGTATATTGACAAGACAAAGGAGACCATCAGAACGTAAAAGTTATTTAAAGAATGACCCCAGACAAAAGGAGCACCTGTGGTTTCTGAACCAAACTTCCCTAATCCCCAGCCTGCTGCTCTAACCATTAGGATGCTCCTAATGGTGGGAATGGGGATGTCAACTAATTGAAAAGCAAAAAGATAGGCAAATCTTCAAGCCACACTGTTTATTTTAGACATAATTTGCATTACCTGACCATCTATCATAGATAATGGCCTGATTTGCTGTTGTAGGCCAAATGAAGAGCTGCTGCAAGCTGGATGTGGTTCTTGGGCCATAGTTTGCTCACCTCTAATATAGATGAACATAATAATAGCCATACTGGGTCAGACAAATGGTCCATCTAGCAAAGTATCCTGTTTCCAACAGTGGCCAATCCAGGTTACAAGTATCTGGCAGAAATCCAAATAGTAGCAACGTTCCATGCTAACAATCCCAGGGAAAGCAGTGGCTTCCCCATGTGTGTCTCAATAGTAGATTATGGACATTTCCTCCAGGAAATTGTCCAAACCTTTTTTTAAACCTAGATACACAAACCACTGTTACTACATCTCCGGCAAAGAGCTCCAGAGCTTAACTATTCATTGAGTGAAAAAATAGTTCCTCCTATTTGTTTTATTATCAAGTAACATAATTGAGTGTCCCCTAGTCTTTGTTCTTTTTAAAAGAGTACAAAATTGATTCACTTCTACTCATTCTACATCACTCAAGATTTTGTAGACCTCAATCATATTTATTTATTTATTTTATTTATTTATTGCATTTGTATCCCACATTTCCCCACCTTTTTGCAGGCTCAATGTGGCTTACAATGTGTCGTTCTTGGTGGTATATAGATTATAGCGTAATCGCTTATTGTTTAAAACGAGTATATGTTATACAAACAGTTCTGAATACAGGTATGGGAGATGTATGCCGTCTCGTCTCTAAGCTGAAGAGCCCTAATCTTCTTAGCCTTTCCATATAAGAGAGGAGTTTCATCCCCTTTATCATTTTGGTTGATCTTCTTTGAACCTTTTCTAATTCCACTATCTGGCTCATTTTCGAAAGAAAAAGGCATCCAAAAAGCGACACAAAAGGCACATGGGCGTCCCCGTGAAAGAAGGTTGCCCAAATTCAATAATCAAAATCGGGCCTGTTATGGGCGGTGTTATGTGATGTGCGCCCCAAGCGTATAACGGCTTGTGAAATGGTTTTGCATGGGTCGGAACATGAGCGTTCTTAATTAGAACTGAAATAAAAGCAAACACAGTAAGGGGGAATTTGTCTTTAGACCTATTAGCGATTTTATGCAGTTGGAGAGTGGCAAGAGCCTTGTTGGGAGAGAAAGCTGAATCATTGTTTGCAGAGAAAGCTGAGAGTTTGTTGAGTACCTGTTACCTTTGTCTGTGCGCCCTAGCCGGAACGCTTTCACCCTCACCTGCCTCATTTGTGTTTTACCTTTTCAGCTTTCCCTACCCCTTCTAGCCCCCAAACCCAGACACCACTACTCCTTCCTCTATCTCCCCCATCCCCTCCCCCTATCCCTCTCCATTCACTGTCCCCAAGTTCATATTCCATTCCCTTACCTGTTTGTAGTCTCTGTTTGCCTCTTTGCCCTGTGTACTGCTGCAATGTGTTTGTGAAGACTGCTTGGAGAGTGAGTAGCTAGAGGGTGTGGCAGGAGTGCTTGCAGTGTGGCTCTGCTGTGTGTGACCGCATTGTTTGTGGGTGGTGGGAGAGTGAGTGTCAGCTTCTGTTTGTTGCTGCTGTGTTTCACCAAGTTGGTAGGGAGAGGCGAGCACTGGTGGCACTGCATTGCACCTCTAGTGTGGGGAAATGGAGGCACAAAATGCACAGCTGGTTTACATGTTGGAGGAAGAGGGGAGGCACCGCAGGAGGTACTCACACCCCAGAGTTTTCAGGCCCCATAGCAGTTTCCTAGACCTCACTGACCTGCAGTGTTTCACTAGGTACTGCTTTGATAGGGCTGCCATTCAGCACCTTTGTGACCAGCTCCAGCACCTCCCACAGCCCAGGACCCGTAGGAACAACCCCATCCCAATGCACCTAAAGATCACTGCTTCTCTCTCATTTCTGGCCACTGGGAGTTTCCAGTCTGTCCTAGCTGTGAACACGGGTCTCACCCAGGCTTCCATTTCTAACTGCCTCACCCAGTTCCTTGATGCCTTCCTTACCCACACCTCTGAGTACATCACCTTCCCCACCACCTCCCAGGCCCTGCAGAACAACATGGCTGACTTCTAAGCTGTAGCTCGCTTCCCCCAGGTCCCTCCAAATGCCAAATCTTCTGCAAGATATAAGTTTGTACACCAGGAGTCAGGGGATGGCCCTTCTTGCCTTCAGCACACAAATTAATTTGGAAATCAAATAGGAGAGACTCACAACACTGATTGGGGGGGGGGGGGGGACATTACATTGGTACAGATGATGTCATTGAGGTGGACATGAGGACAGAGAGTACCGTTTGTGTGCAGTATTGTAGGGATGTGGGAATGTTTTTACTACTACTACTACTTAACATTTCTAGAGCGCTACTAGGGTTACGCAGCGCTGTACAATTTAACAAAGAGAGACAGTCCCTGCTCAAAGAGCTTACAATCTAATAGACAAGTGAACCCTTACCGTTCAGTGAATCCAGACTGCCCCAATTTGACTGCCCCTATCGGACCGACCGTTTACTTGTCTATTAGGGAATGTTTTTCCTTTCTAGTACATGGATTCTATTAATGAATGTGCATGTGCACATATCACTGATTACCCTTGAATGCGGACTACAGTTTGTGCTTACATTGCTGAGGTGTAGCTACAGGAGGGGACCCTGATAACCCAGGAGGGGGAGGGGGAAGCAAACACTTACCTTTCCAACCTGTCCCTTATTTCAGCCCAGGCTTGGATGGATAAAGTCCTGGGGGGCAGGTGGTGGTGGTGCCTGAACAGAAGTGTTCTGTGCTTGATGCACAGCTGCAGCAAGTATGAAATTTCAGCTTCGCTGAAATTGGGCTCTCTTCTTAGTGTCACGTTTCTCAGTGAACAAGCATTGGAAAGCGTGCATCGCCTTATATGGACACCCATGTGTGATGAATGTCCTTACATGCACAGCTCCATATATGGACGACCATTCCATATATGGACAGGTCAGTATGTGCCAGGGGCGTAGCCAGACTTCTGTGGGAGGGGGGTCCAGACGTACAACGTGCAGGACGTCAGCATGCAAGGAAGAAGACTTTTCTCTGCAGCAGAACGGTCGGAGAGGACGTCGGCTGGCGGGGAGTGGGGTCCCCCGCCAGCAAAACGGAAGGTAGGTGGCGGCGGGGGCGGGTTCACTGGGAGGGGGGTCCTGACTGAAATCTACGGGGGCCCAGGCCCCCCCAGGCCCCCCAGGGGACACGTAGCTACGCCACTGGTACGTGCACATCTTGATATCTATAATGGCTCCACACATGGATGGCCATGACGCATGGATGTCGATGGACTGTCGTCACGCGTGTGGGGCCTACATGTGGAGCCTTCCTTATATGGATCATTATCAAGTGTGCGAACTTCATATATACACAATAAAATATGTATGTTCCTTATATTTCCCATAGCTGCATGTTCTGCAAGTACAGTGCATGTAGTTGTGGATATGCAGATACGGGGAAAATATGAGGAACATTGAGAAGTACAGTATCAAGGAAAGTACAGTATCAAGGATGTCTTTGCAGTATTTTTTCCTATACTTTGGGCGTCCATGATTTGGGCGTTTTCAACTGCGATAATGGAATGTCTAAGGGCGTCCTTTTTCCTATACTTTGGCCGTCCCCAATTTGGGCTTTTTCAACTGCGATAATTGAATGTCTAAGGACGGCCATACTATTTTTCCATTATATCTACCTGATTTTGGCTGACTTCGTGAGGGCATCCTCATTCAGACTTGGACGACCTTTCGAAAATGCCCCTCCACATCTTTTTTGAGATACGGCAACCAGAACTGAATGCAATAGTCCAGGTGAGATTGCACCAAGAAGCGATAGAGAGGTACTAAGTGCTGAAAGGCTGAAAAAGTATTATAAAATATATTTAAATAAATCAAGGATTGAAATGTAGGCAAATGTTTTAGTTGTTTTTTTTTCCCTTTAG
The DNA here is from genome assembly GCF_901765095.1 of Microcaecilia unicolor. Lineage (NCBI taxonomy): Eukaryota > Metazoa > Chordata > Amphibia > Gymnophiona > Siphonopidae > Microcaecilia > Microcaecilia unicolor. Next base: position 53,724,917 of record NC_044032.1, read on the forward strand.
TTTTGCTAGCTTTACTGTTAAAGCATGCTTTGTGTGGGTCCTCTGACAGTTTGATGTTGTTAATGCCATCTAAATGACTTTGCAAGCCTCAAAAGAAATAATCAGCTTCAAGCATATTTAAATGATGCAGAAAATGCATTCAGCCCCTATGGAGATGAGCCTGTTGAGTCATACTATAATAGATGTGGTGTATTTAGATTTTAGCAAAGCCTTTGTCACAGTTCCGCATAGACGATTAATAAAGAAACTGAGTGCCCTCTGTATGGCCCTAAAGTGACTGGCTGGGTTAGGAACTGGTTGAGTGGAAGACAACAGAGTATGTTACCAGTGGTGTGCTGCAAACTTTGGTTATTCGACAGGTTCTTTTTAACATTTTTGCAAACGATATTGCTGAAAGGCTGTCTGGCAAAGTTTTCCTCTTTGCAGATGATACCAGAATTTGCAAAAGGGTAGACACCTCTGATGGTGTGGATAATATGAGGAAGGACTTAGCAAAACTAAAGGAATGGTCTGAAATTTAGTAGCTGAGACATTTAAATACTTATGCGGCATAAATTCAAAGGAGGAGTGTCTCTTTCAATTGAAAAGAAATTCTGGAACAAGGGGGCATTGGATGAAGGTGAAAGGGGATAGACTCAGAAGTAAGCTAAGGAAATACTTCTTCATAGAAAGGGTAGTGAACTCGTGGAATGGCCTCCCGATGGAAGTGGTGGCGACGAAAACAGTATCTGAATTTAAGAGAGCTTGGGACAAGTACATAACATCTTTAACGGAGTGATAGGAAGAGCAGATAGCATGGATGAGCAGATTAGATAGTCCATATGGTCTTCATTTGCCTACATTTTTCCTTTCTCTGTTTCTTATTACTAATTTATTCTCGTCAATTAAAGTTCCAAAAGTAATTTTTTAAAACTCTGGATGGTATACAAGTGAAAACGATATTTCTGCACATCACACCCACTACCACATCACAACCTTTACATAACTTTAAATTAGCTATAGAAGGCTCAATAAGGTAAAGCCTCCAGGGACTTCTATGCTTAAAGAAACCCATGCCCCCCAGTTTCAGCTACCTATTAAAATTTCCATCATAATTAATAATTCTGACCACACAGTTGCAAACTGCTATACCTCATACAGCTTATTGTTTTTAGAGGTAAGGGACTTCAGATTCCCGGCGCAGTTTCACTCCATATGGAAAAGCACCGCTCTGCTGTACCATGGGATCTCTGTATTTCCAGTACGGTAACCAGCAGGAATCCTCACTAGTCTTTTATGTAGGAATTAGCACTTATCTTGTACTGCTAATTCCTATATAAAAATATAAAAAAATAGGAGATTTAGCATTTAACAGAGGGAGAAAGACTAGTGAGGATTCCTGCTAGTTACTGCACTGGAAATACAGAGATCCAGTGGTACAGCAGAGCGGTGCTTTTCCATATGGAGTGAAACTGCGCCGGGAATCTGAAGTTCCTTACTTCGAAAAACAATAAGCTGTATGAGGTATAGCAGTTTGCAACTGTGTGGTCAGAATTTGAACATCATAATTAATAGCAATATTCAACAAATTTCTAACATATGGGAATGAAGTTGGATTCTCTACATGATTTGACAGAATGTCAATATAAACCTTGAACCTCCATTTCTGTAACACATACTTCATATTTCCCAGCAACAGGGCTATGCCCCTTCAACTCACCATAAAAAAATACTCAAAGAGTAATTAACATCTCAGGGGATTGCCCCTGTAGATCCACTAAGGTGGTGGAGAGCTCTTTGAAGGGATGGGGGGATTGATGGTGGAGGCTGTTTTTTTTTTGGGGGGGGGGGGGGGGGGGCTTGTGATCAGGTGGGGGGGGGGGATTTGATCAAGTGAGATGTGATCAGGGATGACAGTTTTGATTGGGAAGAGAGAATGGAACCAGATCCTTTAGGCTCCAGACCAGGAGCATTGGAGTGCAAATTTGAGGGAGCTTTTGTCTGGGATTATTTTAAAATCTGTTTTTTGTCATAGTGATTTGCAGCATGCATCCGGTGTACACCGCAAGTTGCATTTTGGTTTTTGCATTGTAATGAGCTGCTTTACATGCATTTGCATGTTTTGCATATTATTATTATGTTACCCACAGTGAACTAAATATCACCTTGGTAGAGTGAGACAAGCTACATTAGAGCCCTTTAAATCAGATGAAGGGGTAAATAAGATGACCTGGGGGAGGGGGTAGAATTTATCAAGCTGCTTGAGGGCTTTAAGTTGCATTATTTGCCTCTTAACACAACGTAAAGGACCCTAATACAGTTTGACCTATTTACCATGGCAATATTTAATTTTGCCTTGGGTTACAAAGTAATGAGATGTAAAACATCCAAATTCTTTACTATATAAAAAACCCTAATGGGACTGTGTGCACCCATTGTGTCAGGTCACATAAATCACATTAAAATAACCCCAGCTATTTCATTGCCTGGGAGCATCTGGCCTCAAAGTTACAACCTGAAGATCCTGGGCTGGCAGAACAGGCAGCTTCTCCCATCTTAAGGCCTACCCCCAAAGACTCCAGCCCCCTTGGCTCTAGAACCCCCCCAAAAGGTCCAGGCCCCTCCCACCCCCTCAAGGTCCAAGTCCCTTAAAATGCACAAGCCCCTTCCACCCCACCAAGGTTCTAGACCCCCAAAGGAGCCAAATCAATCATTGGTGATCCAGGTGGTCTTCAGGCAGAAGTGATGTCCAGTTGGTCCAGCCCAGTCTGGTGCTGTCTTCAAAATGGATTGACTACTATTAGAGGTCATGTTTCTGTGTAAATGCTAAATATTGCATTTAACTACATATAACTACATATATATTGTGACCAAGAGGGGGCGCTCATGCCCCCACTCAATTCTTCAACCTGTCTGGAGTGCTCTCTCTCTGTCCCTGGGGAACCCTTCCCCCCTTCCAGGATTTTTTTGCCCCTGGGAAAAGCTTTTCCTTTTCCAAGCTGCTCTAGTTTAAGACTGAGAGCATCTCAGCTCTCTATCTTCTAGCTTTTTTAGAGTTTTCAAGCCTTTCTATCATTTTCTCTGTCAGTGTAGCAATTGACTTTAACTCAAGGCTTTTTTTTTGAGGGGGTACTTAGGGGTACTGAGTACCAGCACCTTTTCCATTGTCTGCATTGGCCCATGGTCCCCAAGTTTTAATGAAAGAGCTCAGGCTCTACACACCAATTCTGCCTTGTTATAGATTCTGCGACTGGTTGCAGGGGACCTGGCTATTGTGGGGTGGGTCCCTCAATGATCACTCCAACTCTGAAGGGTGGACTGGCATTTGAGTACCGGCACCTTTTATGCTTGAAAAAACGCACTGCTTTAACTGCTCTTTCTCTAGCATCATGTACTGCTGTTAATCACCAGCAGCTGAGAGTACTGCTGACTACTCTGCCCCTCCCTATGGCTGCCTCAGCTCCTCTGCTCCATAGTTCTCCCAGAAGGAAATCTCTATTTCACCTTTCAATGTACCCAATTCTTCCTTCCTGCAGTGACAAACAGTGCTTGCTTGTCAAAATCTCCCAAATTCTATATATGGCACCTAGATTTGCATGGCCAAATTTGTGAGCGTGCCAAAGATGCGTGCGCAAACAAATTGCTTAATGAGTTTAATGACATCAATATTTGGGTGACAACAATTATTAATAACTAGCTCTACCCGGCCATGCGTTGCTGTGGCTCAGTCTGGTTAAATGGAAAAGAAAGAAAAGAGAAAGCGCACGTTTCTAATATGTTTAATTTCACAATGCTTGTGGGTATACAATATGTTTTGTTGTTCCATTGTGTGTGCAGAGATAGAGATTGTCTGGTTTGCCGACTGTAGAACATGCAACATATAATTGTCCATGTGAGAAGCAATCCGTATGTAGATGTAAATGGGTGAATTCTAAAGATTGGCCCTGAGCTTTGTTGATGGTGATTGCAAACGCCAATCGAATTGGGAATTGCAATCTGTTAAATTGAAATGGCATATCTGTTGGAATCATAGGAATGCGAGGAATGAGGACATGTTCACCTTTGAAAGGTCCTGTCAAGATTGTTGCTTGTACGACATTGCTCATTAATTTTTTTACTGCAAGCTGCGTGCGGTTGCAAAGCTTTGGCTGGTTGATATTTCGCAACATGATAATTGGCACGCAGTACGTGCGGTGGCATCCCTGGCAGATCGAGTGAATTGAAAAAGTCTGTTGGATAATTAAGCTCTTCATCTGCTTCCAGAACAGTGTCGACAGACTTGTATTTGAGTGGCTCACTTTGAATGTTAGACTGAATAATATTGTTCAGTTCGTAGACATCTTTGTTCTTGGCCGCAAGAATAGCTCGTTCACTCAGCAAATCGTGATTCTTATAATTGGTTTTTCAACCAATTGTTCTTTTGAGGTCACTAAATTGCAGAAGTTATGAGGCAATGAAATTCTTCCTGAGGTCAGATCAACCGGCACCTTTCCATTCCCAATTTTCAGCAATTGATGTGAGAATATCTGAGCTGATTGATCGTTTTGCAGCTGGACACGCATATTTGTAGTTAAGTTTAACGTCTTTACATGTTGCCACAAAATAGAGTATTTTAGGCAAGCATTTATTTTGTCCGCTGGTGTCGATCGAGGAACTACAGGTAATGTTTGCCTGAAATCTCCTGCAAGCAATATTAATGTGTTCCCAAATGGTCTGATGTTTCCACGCAAATCTTGCAATAATCAATCAAGAGCCTCGAGCGATGTTTTTCGCTGTGTTGTTTCGTCGGCACATATTTGAGCCATTCTTTGTCTGTTTTGCTCATCCGCTGATGCCCGTTCTTCCTCAGTTTGATTTGTAATTGTAGGTATATAAAAACATGCTCATATTCAAATGCAACGTTGTGTCGAAATTTCAAAGCAATTGGTGAAGAACTTTCAGAGACTTAAGCCACTCTCAGCCTGTCGCGTTGATTCTGTTGAGAACAAAGCAGATCTGAAGCTGCGGAACGCGATCGCCGTTCTCGCAACCGTGCATCGTCAAGTCTGGCTGCATGTCGCTCTGCTACTTCGTCGGCACGTATTTGAGCCATTCTTTGTGTGTTTCGCTCGTTCGCTGATGGCCGTTCTTCCTCAGTTTGATTTGCAATTACTCGTCGCACTGCTTCCGCTTCGCGAGTACGACAGCTGTGACATCTATATAATAGTAGGTATATAAAAACATGCGCGTATTCGAACAATGCAATGTTGTGTCCAAATTTGAAAGCAATCGGTGAAAAACGTTTGGAGATTTAAGATTTTGAACAAACGAACATTTACATTTTTATTTATATTTATATAGATTAGCAATTAACAATCATTCATTTTTGTGCATGCATCTGGCTATGCACTGTTCTATAAGGCAGTACTCCTAACTCCCATATAGTGTAACTCAATGGGGGCGTGGCCATGGGAGGAGCGTGGGCATGTCAGAGGTGCTCCAAAAATTTGCGTATATAGTTATAGAATACTGGATAAATGCGCCTAACTGGTGCCCATAGCTAGGCATGAGATCCGTGCTTAAGCGCTATTCTATAAAAGGTGTGGACCCTTTACAGAATAACACTTAGCGCCGATTTTTCCAGCATCTAATTTTGAGTACCATATGTAGAGTCTGGCACAATGTGTTAGCCAGCTGGGTATGTCTGGATATTCAGTGCTGATGCCCGGACATGGCTCAGCACTGAATATTCAGTGATAAAGCCATTTGTAGCCAAAAAAACAAAACACTGACTGCTTTTGGCAGGGCCAGCGATAGAGTGGGGGCAAACAGAGCAGCAGCCCTGGGCTCCACTGCTCCAGGGGTCCCCGTGGTCCAGGCATCTCTTCCCCTTGTCCCCACCACAATCGGTCTCCTCCTCCCTTCCCGATCTCCTTTAAAAATGTATTTCCCTTCTCAGAGGGGCCCTGGCATGGCAGCCACTCTCACAAGCTGCTTGCTTCTGTCTCAAAGCTTTCCCTCTCTGCTGTGATCCACCCTCTCTGATACAATTTGCTGTTTCCCTCTGGGCAAATCCCAGGATTCACAGAAGAGAGGGAAGTTTCTGGACAGCTGGAGGATGGCTGCTGCACCGAGGCCCCTCAGAAAAAAATCACAAGGTGAGGGGAAGGGAGGGAGATTGACTGTGGTGGGGAGAAGGGGAAGAGATGCCCAGACTGCGTAGTAGCAATGCTGGTGGGGAGATCGGGGCAGGTGGGTCGGTGCTTCTCCTTAATTTCTGCCTTGGGCTCTACCGTGTCTAAAACCAGCCCTGGCTGCTGGCTGAATATCTACCATTCAATTTCTATCGCAACATTCTTCATAGTTGTAAAGGCATATTAATGATTGAATGTGCACTAGCGAATGCACATCCTTTTAAATCAGTGTGCTTCCATACTTGTCTGTTTTATATAGTAACTCATTAAGGGGCTTCTACTATGGTGCAGTAGGCCTAATGCAGGCCTACTGCAAGGTAAAAGGGCACTACTACGTCGGGGCGTTCCTTGGTAGTTTGCCATCAGTGCGCGCTACTCCCGCAGGAAGCATCTCAGGGGGGCGGAAAGTATCTGTGCCTGTGCTAATCGGGTATTGTGGGCACATTACTGTGTGAATAGGTAGCGGTAAGGGCTCCCAGTGGTCATGGCCATGTGCTAATGGGAGAAAAAAACTGACCATGGTCATTTTTCAGCCATGCTAGAAAGTGGCCGGAGCATGCGGTAAACCCACACGTTAATGATAGTGCCAGCCACTTTCTAGCGCAGTTGGTAAAAGGACCCCTAAATTTTGTTAGATATTATTATTAACTTTGGGGTGCCAGTGGACTTCTAAATTACCTGCCCATGGATAAAGCATAAAACTGAATCAAATTTAGATTACCAGAGAGAAATGGATGCTTATCGCTTTTTGTGCTTATTCAATGATATTTTGAATCATTTGCTCATTTATTTGGAATTGTTTAACTTGCTATGCACCTTCATGCTGCCATAGCAATGTGATTTTGGCAGGCTTTTCTATTTGTTTGGGGGGGGAGGGGATGGTGACAGATAGATGTACATACATATTTATTGCACTAGTTGAATGCATTTTGTCCCTGATAACAGTGTTATTTGGAGACCAAAATGTTGTATACTAGCTTTGAATAGATTGCTTATTTTCAATTAGATTTTCTCCAAGGAACCTGCTGTACAGTATCTTTTAGTTTTGTTAGTTGTTCTGCTGCATGTGATGACAGCTGGATTTCTTGTTGGCTGTACCCACTTAAATCCTCGGTGCTTGCTAATATCACTGCCAGCACTGTAGTTTTCTGCTAGATAAAGAGAAATCTTAGCCTGCCTCTTGTTTTTAAAGTGATTTAGCCAGGCAGGAGAGCATTCGGCCAGGTTAAATGGCTTGTGATATTTAATAACACTTAACTGAACCCTGCCACTGAACATCATCACTGACCGTCTCTGCATTGTCTGGTTAGTGTTGGGCAGTCCGTGGGCAGAGCTTGGGTGGATCCGGTACTTAATTGGTTAGTGGCGATATTCAGACCACTAAATAGTTAAAAGACTGTCCTAACTTTAGCCACTCAGATAGCCTGGCACCGGTCTGAATATTGGCTGGTGTCGATTAACTTCCAGGTAGTGGCATCGGGGCTTCTGTTACCCCTACCTCCCTTACTGGTCCCAGTCCTCCAGCCTCCATGACAATTGCCTTCTTCAGGCCTACCTGTGATATCACTGATGGTCCAGGTGGTCCTATGGGTAGGAACAATGCCTACTCGCTCCAGCCTGCCATGGCTCTGGCCTCAGAATGGCCACTGCGACTCCTAGCCACAGTCTTGTAGTACTCACAAGTACTGTTTCTGCCCATAGGACCCCCTAAACAACAAGACATAGGCATGAAGGGGAAGGGGCTTGGGCTCAAACTGTCTTCAGGGAGGAGGGAGGGAGGATTGTGACCAGAAAGGAGGGAGGGGGCCGAATCAGAGGGGGTGAGAGCAGCTGCTTCTCCTTATGCAGGTTCCGACCTGTACTCAGCAAGATCCTGCATAAGTTCCAGCGACTAGCACATGCTGGCATGGTCCCAGACATTTAATGTTGGTACCTGGACATGGCCAGGCACTGAATATCCGTGGCTAATTCTACCCACAGCAGTCAGCCTTAAAAAGAAACCACTGACCAAAGCCAGCTGAATATTGACTGGAAAGTAGTTAACAGCTCCTAGTGGTATGCACCTGGTAATGCATATTCAGGGCCCTCTTTACTAAGCAATGTTAAGGGCGTGCTAGCATTTTTAGTGCACTCTAATGATTAGCACACACTAAATTCTAAACTTCCCAGAAGGAACATATGGACACGCTAATTTTAGCATGCGCTAAAAACACTAGTGCACCTTAGTAAACAGGGCCCTCAGTTTGTTAGTGCAGCTCCAACAAATTTGTAAAAACTAAAGTAATTTTAACACACTCTCCAGCTCACAAATTTATGCAGTCACGTCAATTAGTGCATGTTATGCTAGCAGCAGTGCATCTTTTTGCAGTGCACTGAGGAACCTTTTACTCAGAGGATAAAACGGCCAAAAAAAAGAAAATGCCATGTGGTAAGTTTGCACTTCCCGAGTGGCCATTTTGGAAGGGAGCATTTACCACCACCCATTGAGGTGGTGGAAAGGGCTCCTGCGCTAACCCGGTGGTAAAAATATGGAAATAAATATCTATAGTGCTGGAAATGGCGCAGTGGGGGCGAAATTACCGCCAGGCTGCTGTGGTAGCTTGGCGGTAGTTCCATATTGGTATGCGGCAAGTCTATTGACACGCATCAACCCTTTAGTAAAAGGGCCCCTAAGTCATTGGGAGTAGGTGTGAGTAGGTGGGATGTGGGGTATGAGACTTTGGAGGTCTTTTACTAAAGCTTAGTGCCTTTTATCTGCAGCAAGGCCTATAGGAGTAAAATGGATCCTGTGGGAAATAACTTGCACTAATCTTTAGTAAAAGGCCTCCTTTGTGAAGGAACATGGAAAGGGATGGGGAGATGGACCAGAAGGGGCTTGAGATGGGTTGAGAAGCAGCAGAAAGGAGCAAGGGCTGTGAAAGGAATGAGGAACACAGGAAGGGGATGGGGCTTTGCAAAGGTTGAGATGGTAAAAATAGTGAAGATAAAGAGCCAATGGGGAGACTGAGTATAGAGCAACAGACAGAAGAAAAGGGCTACTGACAGGGGTGAGAATGAGTGACAAGGAAGGAACCAAGAGGCAGAAGGTCTGATGGAGAGATGAGTATAATGGGTGGCTATGGGGGACTCAAGAATGGGTGAAAAAGGAAAATAGAACACTAGGATAGTGTGAAAGACAGTGGGGAAAATGAGAGAACTGGAGAAGTGAAAGTGGGGGATAGGAACCTAGTAGGTAGATCAGAAGTTAAGAAAGGGAAATTGAAGGTTGGAGGGTGAGAGGAGAGAAGGAATAAAACTGCCTGTAGGTGGGAAGTGAGTAGAGACAGATAGGAGAAATGAAGAAAACATAAAAGGGAAAGATGTCAGAGGTCAATTTTTGGGAAAGAAAGCAGCAAAAGTGAAGAAACAGAGAGTGGGAAAGAAACCATGGAAAAGGACTTTGGGAAAGGCTGACAAAGCGAAAGTGTTAAAAAAAAAAGTCCAAGACCAATCCAATCAGAAAATAATAATAATAATAATCAAGAAAGGTACAAAATGGTTTGCATTTTAGCGATAGCAATGCCAACTTTGGAAATGTACATTTCTTATATGTTTGTATTTTGCTCAGTACAGAATGAAATACATTTTTCTTTTTTTTTAATTAATTAATCAATTGGTTTCTATGGTGCAACACTGCATGCAGAGTCTGTTTTCTTTGGGTAACTAGTTCAATTTTTTTCTGCATGTTTCTTTTTGTAAAGTGTGGTCCCTTATTCTGTATTTAGTGAGCGCCTGTCTGTGTTCCACATGCGTGTGTGCAATAAAGGATTCTGCTAGCTTATAGTTTCTGTAAAGAGATCTGTCACAGTCTGACATGTTCAATTTTCCCAGTAGGAGATAAATTGATGGACTGGGGCCTGGTATATTGTTTGTGGTGCTGTGTAAGTCCTGGGAGTTGGTGCTGTTTTGTTGTAGCATATTTTCTATACAAGTTCAGAATATTCTTTGCAGTTTTGCTTGTAATCAAAGCAGTGCACAGGCTATTGGGCTATTAAGGAATGGTGGCAGATACACTAATGGGATATAAAGGCAGGGCACAGCTGGCACTTTAAGGAGGATGGGTTTGATAATACCGTCTTTCTGTCAGGGGAGGACTGACAGTGGTCGGGGCCCCCAGGCAGTAAAGGTCATTGGGGAACCCAGCCACCACCTGTCGCTCCACCGCTGTGCTGCTGCCCCTTCCCGCACCACTGCCCTCCTCAAAATGAGAAAAATGGTGAAAAAAAGACTGAAAGGAGCAGCTCGCAGAGTAAAAAACTTGCATCAGGCGTGGATGCTGTTTAAAAACACCATCCTGGAGGTTCAGGACAAATATATTCCACGTATTAGAAAAAAGGGAAAAAAGACTAAACGTCAGCCGGCGTGGCTAAACAGTAAGATAAAGGAAATCATTAGAGCCAAAAAACAATCCTTCAGAAAGTGGAGAAGAGAACCAACTGAAAGTAACAGGATAGATCATAAGGAATGCCAAGCCAAATGCAAAGCGGAGATAAGGAGGGCAAAAAAGGACTTTGAGAAGAAATTAGCGTTGGAAGCAAAAATACATAGTAAAAACTTTTTTAGATACATTAAAAGCAGGAAACCGGCCAAAGAGTCGGTTGGGCCGCTGGACGAAAATGGTGTTAAAGGGGCGATCAAGGAGGACAAAGCCGTAGCGGAGAAATTAAATGAATTCTTTGCTTCGGTCTTCACCGAGGAGGATTTGGGGGGGACACCGGTGCCGGAAAGAATATTTGAAGCGGGGGAGTCGGAGAAACTAAACAAATTCTCTGTAACCTTGGAGGATGTAATGGGTCAGTTCAGCAAGCTGAAGAGTAGTAAATCACCGGGACCTGATGGTATTCATCCCAGAGTATTAATAGAACTAAAAAATGAACTTGCGGAGCTACTGTTAGAAATATGCAATCTGTCCCTAAAATCGAGTGTAATACCGGAAGACTGGAGGGTAGCCAATGTTACTCCGATTTTTAAGAAAGGTTCCAGAGGAGATCCGGGAAATTATAGACCGGTGAGTCTGACGTCGGTGCCGGGCAAGATGGTGGAGGCTATTATTAAGAATAAAATTGCAGAGCATATACAAAAACATGGACTGATGAGACAAAGTCAGCACGGATTTAGTGAAGGGAAGTCTTGCCTCACCAATCTAATGCATTGTTTTGAGGGGGTAAGCAAACATGTGGACAATGGGGAGCCGGTTGATATTGTATATCTGGATTTTCAGAAGGCGTTTGACAAAGTGCCGCACGAAAGACTCCTGAAGAAATTGCAGAGTCATGGAATCGGAGGTAGGGTATTATTATGGATTAAGAACTGGTTGAAAGATAGGAAGCAGAGAGTAGGATTGCGTGGCCAGTATTCTCAGTGGAGGAGGGTAGTTAGTGGGGTCCCGCAGGGGTCTGTGCTGGGTCCGTTGCTTTTTAATGTATTTATAAATGACCTAGAGATGGGAATAACTAGTGAGGTAATTAAATTCGCCGATGACACAAAATTATTCAGGGTCATCAAGTCGCAGGAGGAATGTGAACGATTACAGGAGGACCTTGCGAGACTGGGAGAATGGGCGTGCAAGTGGCAGATGAAGTTCAATGTTGACAAGTGCAAAGTGATGCATGTGGGTAAGAGGAACCCGAATTATAGCTACGTCTTGCAAGGTTCTGCGTTAGGAGTTACGGATCAAGAAAGGGATCTGGGTGTCGTCGTCGATGATACGCTGAAACCTTCTGCTCAGTGTGCTGCTGCGGCTAGGAAAGCGAATAGAATGTTGGGTGTTATTAAGAAGGGTATGGAGTCCAGGTGTGCGGATGTTATAATGCCGTTGTATCGCTCCATGGTGCGACCGCACCTGGAGTATTGTGTTCAGTACTGGTCTCCGTATCTCAAAAAAGATATAGTAGAATTGGAAAAGGTACAGCGAAGGGCGACGAAAATGATAGTGGGGATGGGACGACTTTCCTATGAAGAGAGGCTGAGAAGGCTAGGGCTTTTCAGCTTGGAGAAGAGACGGCTGAGGGGAGATATGATAGAAGTGTATAAAATAATGAGTGGAATGGATCGGGTGGATGTGAAGCGACTGTTCACGCTATCCAAAAATACTAGGACTAGAGGGCATGAGTTGAAGCTACAGTGTGGTAAATTTAAAACGAATCGGAGAAAATTTTTCTTCACCCAACGTGTAATTAGACTCTGGAATTCATTGCCGGAGAACGTGGTACGGGCGGTTAGCTTGACGGAGTTTAAAAAGGGGTTAGATAGATTCCTAAAGGACAAGTCCATAGACCGCTATTAAATGGACTGGAAAAATTCCTCATTTTTAGGTATAACTTGTCTGGAATGTTTTTACGTTTGGGGAGCGTGCCAGGTGCCCTTGACCTGGATTGGCCACTGTCGGTGACAGGATGCTGGGCTAGATGGACCTTTGGTCTTTCCCAGTATGGCACTACTTATGTACTTATGTACTTATGTACTTATGTACTCCCTCCCTGGTCCTACCTTGAAAAGCCTGGTGGTCTAGTGGCTTTATTGGGACAGGAAAAAATCCCACTCTTTCTTGCCCACTGCCAGTACTCTGCATGGTGGTCGTCTTGTGGTTTTTGGCAGTTTCACAAGACTTCCACAGGAAGTCTTGACAGCCATTTTTAAAACACGGTGGCACCAGTGCCACCATGCAGAGTAGCAGGAGCGGGCAGGAAAGAGTGGAATTCTTTCCTACCCACGAAGAGGCCACTAGACCACCAGGCCCTTCAAGGTAGGACTGGGGAGGGTTGCAATGTGCTGCGGTAGCAGCAGGCAACTGGGCAAAGCCTCTGGGCTCCCTAGAGCCTCTGGGCCTCTGGGCACTACCTGGTTGCCCGTATGGTCAGTCCGACCCTGCTTGCTGTGGTTACAATCAAAGCAGTTTAAATATATAACATATAGGTGCTTATTTTGTACCTGAGGCAATGGAGGGTTAAGTGACTTGCCAGAGTCACAAGGAGTTGCAGTGGGAATTGTACTTGGGTCCCCTGGATCTCAGGTCACTGCATTAACAAAAGGTCACTACCACTGTCACTTTTATTATGATCATTCGTTAAATTGTATGCTAATTTTCTATAGTAATCAATGAAGAACACATTATTCTTGCCTATTTTGCAAAAATGTTTGAAGGAAGACAGTCATGTACCACAATTACTGCTATTACCTCTGCCTTTATTGTTTATTGAGCATGTTTTGCCCAAGTAATAGTGCCTATTGGGGAAGATCCATCCGTCTGTCTGTCTCTCCATCTGCACATATAGACCAAACACACGAACATACATACACATACACAAAGACACTTAGAAACACACATACATACCTAGACATACAGACTAAGGGGCCCTTTTACTAAGCTTTGTAGGCGCCTACGCACGCCCGTGTGTCAATTTTGAGTTACCGCCCGGCTATTGTGCGGTCCTTGTGGTAATTTCATTTTTTATGCGTGTCCACTATGTGCGCCTGGAAAATAATTTTTATTTTCTGGCATGCGACAGAAATCAGGCAGTAATCGTCATTCTATGTAAATAGACGGTTACCACGTGAGACCTTACCACTAACTGAATGGCTGATGGTAAGGTCTCAGACCCAAAATGGACACATGCCAATTTTTTCTTTTGCCGCATGTCCATTTTCAGCAAAAATGTAAAAAAGGCCTTTCATACAGGTGCGCTAAAAAAATGGATCTGTGCACGCCCAAAACATGCGCCTACACTATTGCAGCCCATTTTTTGGTGCACCTTAGTAAAAGGGCCCCTTAAATACATATTCATACAAATTCACATACACATATATGCTTCATACAGCCCTTGTCACCTTAACGAGACACATGTTACAATGTTTTTTATTTTCACACCCAGTCCCCAAACAGATATCTATGAATTTTCAAACGGAGAAAGAGGAAACATGCCAATTTGTTACACTATAACGGGGGAATTCTATAATATGATGCTGAACGTTTGGCACTACTTCTGTGCCAAATGTTCAACATGAAAAAAGTGTTCTAATGGACGCAAAGCACCAAAACAAGGTAGAAATGGCAGATCCATGTGAAAATACACTTACGCACCCATATATAGAATCACATGTAAGTATTTTTATGCAGATCTGCAAACAGGGTGTGGCCATGGAAGGGGCATGGACAAATGCATGTAGTGTTATAAAATACTGCAGATTTGCGCCCAGCTTGTACGCCAGGATTTACACCCGGTTTCGGTTGGTATAAGTCCTCATGCCCAAAGTTGAGCGTGGATCGCAGTGCTATGTATGCACTATTCATTATTCTATAAAGGGCACCAATCCTGGATCATCTGTTATATGATACCGTTCAGCACTGAATTTTTTTTGACACTGAATTTTGAGCACCATTTACTGAATCCAGCTATAAGTGTGCACTTTTCAACTTGTATATTATATGCATGTTTATTTATTTTATTTTATTTTTATTTATTGCATTTGTATCCCACATTATCCCACCTATGTGCAGGCTCAATGTGGCTTACATAGTATTGTTAACATAGTTATTCCAATATGTTAGGTACAGTGAGCATTGTGAAGAGATTAATTAAGGGAAGAAAGGAGGAGGAAGGGATTTATTAGGTTAATTATAGGAGGTGGTCTTTCATAACTGAATGGGTTGGTTAAGTGGATTAGTGGGGTTGTAGGTTCTCATTGTAGGCCTTGTTGAAGAAATAAGTCTTCAGAGATTTGCGAAAGATATTTGTTTCGTTGATTGTTTTCAGGTCTCTGGGTAGTGCGTTCCATATCTGCGTGCTCATGTAGGAGAAGGTGGTGGCGTGCATCAGCTTGAATTTTAGTCCTTTACAGCTGGGGAAGTGCAGGTTGAGAAATTTGCACAATGATCTTGTAGCATTTCTGGGAGGTACTGTAGGTCCACGAGGTTTAGCATGTAGGTTGGGGCGTCTGCGTGAATGATTTTGTGCACAATTGTGCAGATCTTGAATGCAATGCGTTCCTTAAGTGGGAGCCAGTGCAGTTTCTTTCTTAAGGGTTTTGCACTTTCATATTTAGTTTTTCCAAATATGAGTCTGGCAGCTGTATTCTGGGCAGTCTGGAGTTTTTTGATAGTTTGCTCTTTGCAGCCGGTGTACAGTGCGTTGCAGTAGTCCAAATGACTTATTACCATTGACTGTACTAAGGTACGGAAGATATATCTCAGGAAGAAAGGTTTTACTCTTGAGTTTCCATATAGAGTGGAACATCTTTTTCGTAGTGTTTTTCACGTGGGCATCAAGAGTGAGGTTTCGATCAATGGTGACTCCGAGAATTTTCAAATTTTTTTGAGACAGGTAGAGAACAGAATGGTGTGGTTATGGAGGAGACGTTTTTTGTGTTATATTGTGAGGTAAGTACAAGACATTGTGTTTTTTCTGCATTAAGTTTTAATTGGAATGCATCCGCCCAGGTGTGCATGATTTGGAGGCTTTGGTTGATCTCGTTGGTAATTTCATTTAGATCATGTTTGAATGGGATGTAGATTGTGACGTCATCTGCATATATGTAGGGGTGGAGGTTTTGATTGGCTAGACGTTTGGCTAAAGGTATCATCATTAGGTTGAATAGAGTTGGTGAGAGGGGGGATCCTTGTTTGCATTGTTGTATGCAGGGGCGTAGCCAGACAACAGATTTTGGGTGGGCCTAGGCCAGAAGTGGGTGGGCACCAAGTATTCTCCACACCACTACCACCAAACAAATATCTAAGCTGGCAGGAAAATGCTTCTTTCCACCTTGGCAGTCTGCAGAAGGCATGCGCTGAAAACTGAGCATGCGTAGGTTCCAGTATTGTTGAGAGTAGCGTTTTTGTTACCATTAGGTGGAAGTCTTCAGCTGACGGAGCTTTGGATCCCCACCAGCTACTGCTACTGTTGGGTGGGCCTGAGCCCTAAGTGGGTGGGCCCTGGCCCACCCAGGCCCACCTGTGGCTATGCCACTGGTTGTATGTAAGGATGTAAGGATGTGGGATAGAAAGAATATATAGTAACATATACAGTAGATGTTGGCAGATAAAGACCAGTTTGGTCCATACAGCTTACCCAACAAATATGGAAAGCTGTAGAGCTTTAGAGTACAATTCATTTCTGAACAGGAGGGGGTAGACAGAACATCAACTTAGACATGAGCAGTGAAGATAAAAATAGAGATCGAAGAAGACTTTTACAGAGATTGATGGAAATTAATAACTGTCAGTGATATAGGTCTACATAGCATACTCATCAGTATGTCTAATTTTGTACTTAAAATCACGTACAAGACAGCATCAACACTCGAGTGTCAGTGAAGCTGTAAAAAGCAAAGATGTCAATCAGATACATTGCTATATTATTATTATATTGTTTCAGCCTGCAGCTCAAGTCAATATGTGTAAGTGATTTTACTTTTGCTACTCAATAACAAAACAACTTTTTTCTCAGAGCATATATTGTTGATCCTCAGTACCACATTTGGAACCAAGGAGGTTTGATTGAGAATAGGAGACGGTATGATGTCAAAACGTTGAAGCCACTTAGGCTAGTCTGTGTTTCCCCTTCTCCACACAACCATCGTTCTGCTTATACTCAAAACAAAGCAAACAAACAAAGAAACAAACAAACCTATGAGCTGCTGAATCCACATTGTCGTTCTTTATTGTTGGTAGCATTTTTATTTAATCTCACTTATATTTTTAAACATGCCAACTTGTGCAGCATATGGATGTATATAGAGGAAGTTTAATAATGGAATAACTTCTCATAGGTAGGGTAATAATTTGTTTTAAATCGTAATCAGTGTGTCATCTGGAGGGGACAACCTAGCATGTGTTATATTCGTGCAGAGATTTTTTTTTTTCTCATAGTAAAGGGCCACTAAAGCAGACATCATGTTATGAGACTCAGGTGGTCAACATTCAGAGTTTCTATCTATCTATCTATCTATTTATTTATTTATTTACCTATTTATGGCAGTTAATTAAATATGGATTAGGTTGAAACCTGGGAGCATTTAAAATCTTTTCTATTTTCATATGCCTAGATCAAAAGAGAAAGATGGTTTGAGGAAACTTGCTCCTTTTGTTTTGTGGAATGCAGTGATATATTATAAAAGTGCATTTAATATTGTATATTACTACTATTTAAAAGAAAGATAATTAATTAATGAGGGCAGAGTTGCCTTCATGTAGAAGTCCAGAGTCAGTGTAAATATAACAACATTTTCCAGTTCTGTAACATATATTTATTTCTTCTTTAAGTCAGTTTCAACAGCATTTTCTCAGTTATTACCCAATGTGAACATAATTATACTGTTAAATAATAAGTTTTGGATATTACTGAATTCTATTAATCTGTCTCACTGTATTTCCAGTTTTTACACAGCGTAAGTCATCACATGGACAAAA
Organism: Microcaecilia unicolor; assembly: GCF_901765095.1. Taxonomy (NCBI): domain Eukaryota; kingdom Metazoa; phylum Chordata; class Amphibia; order Gymnophiona; family Siphonopidae; genus Microcaecilia; species Microcaecilia unicolor. Next base: position 53,742,512 of record NC_044032.1, read on the forward strand.
TATAAGAAAACCAATGGACTGCATTAGGGGCTTATAGCCCATTTAGTTAAACAAATGAGTTTGTTTAGTTCAGATAACACAGTCTTAACCAGGGCCTGCGGCTGACAGGGCCTAAAACACAGTCTGTGGCTGTTGAATGCCTTGCCCCAAACACAGCCTGTAAGTTCTTTCTTCCTTATTCCTTCTCTCTCTCTCTCCTCTCTCTCTCTCTCTCTCTCTCTCTCTCTCTCTCTCTCTCTCTCTCTCTCTCTCTCTCTCTCTCTCTCTCTCTCTCTCTCTCCTCTCTCTCTCTCTCTCCTCTCTCTCTCTCTCTCTCTCTCTCCTCTCTCTCTCTCTCTCCTCTCTCTCTCTCTCTCCTCTCTCTCTCTCTCTCTCTCTCTCTCCTCTCTCTCTCTCTCTCTCTCTCTCTCTCTCTCTCTCTCTCTCTCTCTCTCTCTCTCTCTCTCTCTCTCTCTCTCTCTCTCTCTCTCTCTCTCTCTCTCTCTCTCTCTCCTCTCTCTCTCTCTCTCCTCTCTCTCTCTCTCTCTCCTCTCTCTCCTCTCTCTCTCTCTCTCTCTCTCTCTCTCTCTCTCTCTCTCTCTCTCTCTCTCTCTCTCTCTCTCTCTCTCTCTCTCTCTCTCTCTCTCTCTCTCTCTCTCTCTCTCTCTCTCTCTCTCTCTCTCTCTCTCTCTCTCTCTCTCTCTCTCTCTCTCTCTCTCTCTCTCTCTCTCTCTCTCTCTCTCTCTCTCTCTCTCTCTCTCTCTCTCTCCAGCCACACATCAGAACAGGGCTTACAAGTCTCAACTTCAAAAATTGGCTTACCTCAGCTAGGTCATGGTCACTAGATATAGGTTGTAAAGATATATGCTGGGGATTCAGTTCTTCCTTCCCTGGACCTCCTTAACCCCACTCTAGCCCTGCCTTTTATACTTCCTGGTTCTGACTCCACCCCTTCAGTCTCACTTCCTCCCTGGGTGGGACTAGTGGTTTTAAGGTGGCTCAGACTATCTGAGGGACTATTCTGAAGGGTGAGGGGCAGTATTCTGTATACCCCCTCACAGTCATATAGGGGTAGATTCAAGAAAGGACACATACCCAAATTGCTTGCTCAATTTAATTGAGTAATGAGCCAACTAGTGCTAATAATTGGCTTTTTAACAAGTAATTATTGGAACTAATTTAAATCAATCAGCATGTATGCATGTAAATTTAAGCATGTGACCTACGCCTAAATTTTGCACATGTCCTGGGAAAGGGAGCACAGAAATGGGAAGGTCATGGGCATTTTGGGATAGAGCATGGGCATGAATTCCAGTTATTCACACAATTATAGAATAAAGGGGTTCTGTGTATAAATTTAGGCAGGTTATTTGAACAACATTTTCATTAGTGCAAATGTATGTGCGACCCCTATGCTTAAGTACTATTCTATAAACCACACCTAACTTTAGGCACAGCTTACAGAATAGTACTTAAATGTGTGTGTGTGTGTGTGGGGGGGGGGGGGGGGGGGGGGGGGGGGGGTTGGAACTGATTTTTTAGGCACCATTTATACAATTCACTTCTTAGTACACAGGCCTTGGATTACCACATATTAGTTTTTTTGGTAAGTGTCGGTAAGAAGAGGAACCAAAATGATAAAGAAGATGGAATTCTTCCCATATGAAGAAAGGCTAAAGAGGTTAGGGCTCTTCAGCTTGGAAAAAATCCTGGATGGTGTATAACTGGTAGAAGTGAATCAATTTTTCACTCTTTCAAAAAGTACAAAGACCAGGGGACATTCAATGAAATTATATGGAAATATTTTTAAAACAAACAGGAGGAAATATTTTTTTCACTCCAAGAATGGTTACACTCTGGAACTGCTGCTGGAGGATGTGGCAACAGCAGTTAGCATATATGGGTTTAAAAAAGGTATGGACAAGTTCCTGGAGGAAAAGTCCATTGTCTGTTATTGAGGTAGACATGAGGAAGTCATTGCTTGCCCCGGGATTGGTAGCATGGAATGTTGCTACTAATTGGCTTTCTGCCAGATACTTGTGACCATAGGCGGTCGGTGGCCCAATTGTTTGGGGAGGCTAAAGGGGGCGGGGTTAGGGGTGGGGCCAGGGGTGGAGCTTAAATCCATAATTGTCTGATAACACACACAAAAAATAAATAAATAAAAATAAAAGTCACAATACCTTTTATTAAATTTAGATATTAGATATGTATCATATGTCAAAGAATAAAGTGGTTGCTCAAAGCATATTCTAACCACAATCACTCAACTGCAAAACACTATGCACAACTTTGTGCAAAAACACACTCAGAACCATAAATATTACTCTGGGCAGAACCTAGTACACCAATATAAATGATTAAAAAAAAAAGAATTGTAAGAATTCTAATGGTACTTGTCAACATGCAGCATTTCCTTCATCCCCTTTGACCTATTTGGTTGTTCTCAAACCAGCTTCCAAATCCACTAGCTGTTACAGGAATGTTTTTTCCAAACGGGGAAAATATTCCTTTTTGGTTTTCCAGCTCAGTCTGAACATGCCCTGAGCCATATTACCATGGCTAGTGAAATGATATACCTTTCAAAAAAGATATGAAATCAACAGCAATATTTCTTATGTCATAAATTCTACTGAAACTTTCTACAAATGGCTACCACTTGCTCCAAATAATATTGAAATTACTGCTCAAGCAAGGGTTCACATAGAGCCTTGTATAACATACTGACCAAGTAAAAAAAAAATTAAATATTTTGTTATTTTTGTAAGTTTCATGCAGATGTCTTTGTTTAACTAAGTTATGTTTAAACAAAGAGATCTGCATGAAACTTACAAAAATAACAAAATATTTAATTTTTTTTTACTTCTTTCTTTTGTTTTAAAAAACCTTCCTTCAGTCAGTCAGCACAGCAGAGCAGCACTTACCTCTCTGTCTCCTGAAATCCAAGCGGCCCCCCGGACCCGGGGCAAATTTCTAGAAGGAAGTGGGAGGGATCATCAGACAGAGAGTACTCTCTGTCTTTCTTCTTCTCCTACTACGTGTGCCGTCCCGCGCGTTCCCGCCTATGCGGAACAGTACACCATGGGACGGGAGCGAGCCAGCGCGCGAAGAAGACTGATGTGAGCTGAGGAGGACCTGGGCGAGCCCAGCCGAGGGCGGGGAGAAGAAAGAAAAAGAAGCTGCTAGCCGCACGTCCATCTTGTCTTCTGATTCGCAGTAAGGCAGCAGCACAGGACCAACCGGCGCGCTGGTGAGAGCCCGAGCAGGCGGAAGTTTGGAACTCAAGGGCCTGGGGCTGGGCGGGCTGAATTTAGGATGGTGCATGTGTCCGTCCGTGTGTGGGCATCGTCGTGGTCGCGCGCGTCGGCGGGTCTTAAAAAGACGATGCTGGGGCGAGCGGAACTGGGGGCTGATGCCGATGTGGTGTGTGTCATGTCGGCGTCGTCGTGGTCCGAATCCGACCAGCTGAGCTGTCAATTAAAATCCGACGGACTTTTGGCTGGGGAGGCTTAGCCTCCCCAAGCCTCTTATACCGGGCGCCTATGCTTGTGACCTAGATTGGCTACTGTTGGAAGCAGGATACTGAGCTAGATGGTCCATTGGTCTGACCAGTATGGCTATTCCTATTCCGCCAGAACCGATATACTCATATCACCCCTCTCCTCAGGTCACTTCACTGGCTTCCGATCAGATACCGCATTCAATTCAAGCTTCTCCTTCTTACCTACAAATGCACTCAGTCTGCTGCCCCTCACTACCTCTCTACCCTCATCTCCCCTTACGTTCCCACCCGTAACCTCCGTTCACAGGATAAATCCCTCCTCTCAGTACCCTTCTCCACCACCGCCAACTCCAGGCTCCGCTCATTCTGCCTCGCCTCACCCTATGCTTGGAACAACCTTCCTGAACTCTTACGCCAAGCCCCCTCCCTGCCCGTCTTCAAGTCTTTGCTTAAAGCCCACCTCTTCAATGCTGCGTTCGGCACCTAACCCTTACCGTTCAGTGAATCCAGACTGCCCCAATTTGACTGCCCCTATCGGACCGACCGTTCACTTGTCTATTAGATTGTAAGCTCTTTGAGCAGGGACTGTCTCTCTTTGTTAAATTGTACAGCGCTGCGTAACCCTAGTAGCGCTCTAGAAATGTTAAGTAGTAGTAGTAGTAGTAGTACTGTTGGAAGCAGGATACTGAGCTAGATGGTCCATTGGTCTGACCAGTATGGCTATTCCTATGTTCTTATGTAATTACAAAACACCACACTTTAAGAAAAGGGTCACTTGTTAGTAGTATTACTGGCACTGAAAAGGCTGTTCACTTCTTGAAATCATGGAAAGAAAAGGAAGGACAATTTTTAAGGGAATTTTATGAGTAAATATGGTAAAATGACCTAAACTACAAATATATCTTACTGCCACAGCAGACATATTTTTAGCCACTAGAAAAGTGACATTCGTGTGGGAGTGGGTTGGTAAAGAAGGAAAACAGCAGATGTGCATTTGATTTTCAAATGTACACACATTTCAGTGGTCTACAATTTTGTTTAGAAGTCATCTACTTCAGAGACAAAATGTGCTGTTTATTCTGCTTCCAAAATATTTTTACATTTTCTATATATACATACATTACACATACTTACATACTGTTTAGATAGGATAGTTGCAATAAAAAATTGTAAACCTAGGCCATTTCATTTGTGTATGTTGCTTTACATGATAATATTTCACCTTTCCTCTTTATGTAAAACTTTAAAACCCAGCAAAAGCATTATATAAATAAAATTATGAAAGAAAAGACAAAAAGCTTTTATGTATACAGTTACCATTACAGGGGTTGCCCTAGTGGCTGTTTCTTAATCTCAACAGCAAGCTCAAGTGTACTTGTTCCCTCTCCCTGGGAGTTCTAAGACAGGGACTGCCATACCTTCTCTCTACTGTGTTCATACTAGTCACTTACACTAGAGCAGTGGTTCTCAAACCTAGTTCTGGAGGTACCCCAGCCAGTCAGGATTTTGGATATCCACAATGAATATTCATGAGAGAGATTTGCATGAACTGCCTCCTTTGTATGCAAATCTTTCTCATGAATATTCATTGTGGATATCATGAAAATCTCACAGGGTTGTCCCCAGGACCAGGTTTGGGAACTATTGCAGTAGAGTATTACCAGATGGTCTCACTTTCATGTACTAACCAGGCCCAATTCTGCTTAGCTTAGGAGATTCTCTTATGACCCAAAGTTTTCTGCTGCCCAGAACTCTGTACCTAGCCCTTACCTTTCTGATTCTATCTGTTCAGTCTCTTATAGCTCAATTGGAATACCTCTCTCTTTCCTTCAGTCTACAGTACATGTGACGTAAGGCAGGTATAAATGCCAATGGGAATTTTTTTCTGGATTTCTACATGTATTGCCAATTTAAAATTCAAAATATAAATGTACCTTGAAAATTCACTTAAACCATAGTTAGAACATTCCTCTTTCAAATTTGTGTGTGCGATCTGTATATATTTATTTATGACATTTATATGCTGTATTAGCCCAAGTAGAATTCAGGTTTAATGTGGCTTACATAACAATTAGAAAAGCATGAACATGTTCAAAATATATTAAAGAAAGTAAAATACATCATATAATGTTAGACCAGTAAAACTTGAGTTAGGAACAGATGTAATTAAATACTAAGGGCCTCTTTTTCAAAGTTGCGCTACCGATTTCTGGTACGGCAAATGAGAGGAAGCCCATTCAATTCCTATGGGCTTCCTCTTATTTGCCACACGGGAATCGGTGGTGCAGCTTTGTAAAAGAAGCCCTTAGTGATTTAAGCTAGATAATTGAAATATGAAGGAAAGAGATAAGGTCTAGGATTAGCTGGGATAGACAGGCGTAGTGGGAGGTTGGATGAGGTAAAAATTAATGCCATGAGTTTATTTGAGAAGAATGTTTATTTCCTTACATAGGCTGAAGAAGTGAGTTTTCAATAGACTTCGGAATAACAAATAGTCATCAGTGTAGTTGATAGTTTAAGGTAAGGAGTTCCAAATTTTAGTGCCTTGATATGAAAAGTTAGCAGTATGGATTGCTTTGTAGGTTACTTTCTTACAATTCGGGAAATGTCAAATAAAATATTCTCTAGATGATTAAAGCCATTATGTGAGGATAATTTAATGAGATTGTTCATGTATATTGGGGCCAAACCATACAAAAGTTTGTGAATGAAGGTACATAACTTGAATGATATTCTATCTTTTACTGGCAGTCAATGCAAATTGTACAGAAGGGGGATTGCTTTGGCGAAGTGTGGTAGTCTGAATATGAGACATGCGGCAGCGTTTTGAGCGGTTTGTAGTTTTTGAGGAGATCCCCTTTAAGCCCTACATAAATAGAGTTGCAGCAATCAAATTCTGTTAGGACTAGGGATTGAACTAGGGTTTAGAAGACTGATTTTGAGAAGAATGGTCTTAGTCTCCCCAATTTCCATGATGAATTGAAGACACTTGAGACCACTTTGGAAATTTGGTTATCTAGAGTGAGGAATTGGCCAATTGTGACTCCTAAGATTTTCATAGTTAAGTCAAGGATATATGTGATGTTCTCAGTGGTAAATGATTTAAGATTTATAGCATGATGAGGATTAGTAACTATTAAGAATTTAGTTTTATCGGAGTTGAGTTTTAATTTGAAATTGGATGCCCAAGATTCTATTACAGAGACACCTAATCTGATGATATGATTAATTTCATTTATTTCTTTAGTGAATGGAATATAGATGGTAATATCTTCTACATAAATGAATGTTGGGAAACTATTTTTCTCCAGTAAATTGCCTAATGGAATCAACATGATGTTAAATAGGATGGGGAACAATGGAGAGCCCTGGGGCACTCCACAAACAGGGGGCCATGCTGATGATATTGTCCCTGATTATTTCACTTGGTATGATCTAAACGTTAGGAAGCCTGAAAGCCATTTTAACACAGCTTCACAGATTCCATAATGGTCAAGGATGTTTAGAAGAATATTATGATCAACCTTGTCAAAGGCACTGTACATATCAAATTGGAGTATTAATATTTTATTACCAAAGCCAAGTTCTCATCTACATTTAGCTAGGAGGTTGGTGAGAACAGTTTCAGTATCGTGAGAAGGTCTAAAAACCAAATTGTAAGCTATGTAAAATGGAGTGAATTGGGAGATAGTCCGTTAGTTGGTGCATGTCTAACCCCGCCATTATCTTTACCAATAATGGGACTGAAGCCACTGGTCTTTAGTTAGAGACTACACTTAGGCTGGTTTGGGTATTCTATGGTATGGGAGTCAAAATAGTGTTGCCATTTTGATGGAGGAATAGGCTCTGAGTTATGTTTGAGTGCAAATAGCTTACTAGTAAATTAGGGGGCTGATTTGAGAAGGTAACTAGGGCAGTTATCAAGTAGGTATATGTGATTTAGCGTATTTGTGAAGAGTGCATTTGACTTGATCAGTTGTAAGTGGGTAAAAGGTCAACTAGATTCCGTCTGCTTGGGAGCATAGTGGTAAAGGATCATATAGATTAAGTAAATAATCTAGTAAATGTTAGGGAGCTATTTAGTTCTTGCCTGCTAGAAATATGACACCAATTGGTCAGCAGTTGGAGTAGGTTCATTTGTAGTAGTTATAGGCTGAGTATTCAATAGCTTATTTACTAGTGTGTAAATTTTTCATGGATTAACTGTTTTTTTTCGAACAGTAAGTGGTTTTTGCTTTGATAATCATGCTCTTGTATGATTTTAGGAGTTTTTTCCAATTAGTCCATTGTTCATTGGATTTGTTTTTGATCCAAATTCTTTTTTGTCTTCTACATTTACGTTTCATTGGTAGAAGGTCTTCATTAAACCATGGAGATAACTTATTTTAAAACTTTTGTTATTGGTGTTTCAAGCGAGGCAGGGTGTTGCTCCTGAGTCCTTAGTGCACAGTTTGCAGTCTAATTTATTCAGTGGCGTTCCTAGGGGGGGGGGGCGGTGGGTGCAGTCCGCCCCAGGTGCATGCCGCTGGGGGGGTGCTGCGCGCACCTGTCCTTCGCTCGTTCCATGCTCCCTCTGCTCCGGAACAGGTTACTTCCTGTTCCGGGGCAGAGGGAGCATGGAACGAACGAAGGACAGGCGCGCGCGGCACCCCCCCAGCGGCGTGCACCCGGGGGTTCTTTTGCAGCGGGGTGTCCTTTCACCGGGGGGGGGGGGGTCGCGCTGCATCCGGAGGGGGGGCACTGTACCCGGGGGGGGCGGGGCGCATCGGCAATCTGTCCTGGGTGTCAGCCCCCCTAGGATCGCCACTGAATTTATTGGTTGTTCTATCTTGTCATCTGGTACATTTGGATGAAATTCATATTCAGTTTTTTTTTTATTACTGGTCCTCGTTTGTGGAATTCATTATCATTGGCTATGTACCAGTCAGCATCAATTCCCCAGTTCAAGAAATTGCTAAAAACCTGGGTCTTTTCTAGGGCATTTGGCTGATGGAGGTTCTGAGTTTTTAGAGTTTGTGATTTGTCAGATTGTGTATTATTTGTGCTTTTTATGAATGTTTTATTGTATTTCACCTAGATATTTGGATAGGTGGCTTATAAATGTAATAAATAAAAGTCATCAAAAGCAGGTCACAGGGTGGGGAAAACCAAGGCATTGAAATAAGGATGGATGAAAAGTTTTTATTAGATAAAACCAATCAAGCCAGGTTACACACAATCACAGGAGCACAGGACTCTACATTGTTCATGTTTGGCCAGAGCCTTCGTCAGGAGGATGAGCAGTGGCCAAAAGTGTGGTACAGGCAGCAGCCGAAAATGAGGCAACAGCAGCAATAAGTATCCATGTAATGTCAATGAAAGCAGGGTGCAAGCCATGATCTGGGTGCACCTAAGTGACATTCAAGGGACAAGTCAAGTGATGTAAATCCAGATTCATGGTAACTGATTAAAAACACCTAGTTCTGAAGTGTCCTGGAAGATTTCATATACTGCTAATAGAGCTCCACATGAGCTTGGATAATTGTATAAGAATAACAATTGCACACAAAAAGAAATCATTCTCAGAAAGTATGATATCATTGTAGCATGCTTCTATTAGATTTTTCTATGTAATGTTTCATTTAATGTTATATGTTACAACGTTTTACTTATTGGTTGTATCATTTTGTTTGTTATAGAGTATTGGAATCCTGATCCTGGAATTTCCGAAATGCGGCCATATTGAGTCCACTTCTCCAGGTGCAACTGGTATGTCTTAATGACTGTTTTTTTTTCTGCAATTTAAATAAACATAAATGATTATCCTTGGATGCTCCTTCCTCTCTATGGATTTCACTCCATCTTATACTGTTTGGTTTGCCCATGATGTGTTTGTTCTCCTTTTTGTGCCCATTGCAATTGAGAGCCTATCTCTATAGTATACGTACTTGCCAGTGAAGAAGCACTTTTATCTATGCAGTTAGCTTCATGGAGAACCACTTATTAATCACACTTGCAAGATCACCAAGAAAATTATGAGTTAGAAATTCATAGCCCTAACCTAGATCTCAACACAGAACTCAATCCTCAGAAAAAAAAAGTGTATTTTTGGGGGGTTATGAAAGAGTGCTGGTTATACCAGACATGAATTTAGGGGTCCTTTTATAAAGGCATGCTAGCATGTTTAGTGCACGCCAATGATCAGTGTGCGCTAAATGCAAAAGGCGCCCAAAGGAATATATGGGCATCTCTAGCATTTAGAATGTGCTTATTTTTAGCCTGCGCTAAAAACGCTAATTGCCTTTGTAAAAGGATCCCTTAGTTTTTAAGGAGTAGTTCTTGTTGCATAATACGTGTTGATGTTGCATTCTGTCTGCTGCAGAACCTATGGCTGTGGGTTTTTTTTTTTTTTTTTTTAGGAAAAATGATTTCATCCCTTCTTGTAAATTAATTAGCATTTTAGAATCATCATCTATCACCTATGAACAAATTTTAATTCATCAGGGGTTAGTTTCTGCTGAGATATTAGCAGACAAAGTGAAGGGAATGTCCAAGATTGCAAGATAAAATAATATTTGGACATTTTGGCTAAGCAGGAGAAACTTGTAGGGGTGGTAAAGATGGTTGAGCTGGTAGAATGTATTATAAGTATAACAATTTGATTATTGTAACTCACTTTGAACATTTGAAGATGTACCTCAAGGTAAGCATGCAGCTTTTTGTAAAAATTCTCTAGCATTCTTATAACCCTTTTCTGAACCACCTCTACCGTGCCTACTCCATTGAACATGAGAGTGAGCAAGAGATAGAGACAGACTTTCAGAGACATTGGAACAAGCTGGTGAAAAGAAAAAGATTGGTTTAGAAGAGGGATGTTTAGATGAGGTGATGATGATGCACTATTTCTAAATTGAAATACTCACAAAACTACATATATCGAAACAATGCCCACAACTTTGTGAAAGAAAAAACATGGGGGTCATTTGTTTTGTACACATTTAGAAATGAGAACATGGTGTGTTTTTAATGCTGAACTTTGTATTAATAAACATTATATTGGAAAGGCAAATAATCTTTTCAGGAACCTATCCACCTTATAATTGAAAGAGAAAAACGCCTAGATTTCGACCCAAATCGGGAGATAGACGTTTATCTCACAAAAACGAATAAATCGGTATAATGGAAAGCCGATTTTGGACGTTTTCAACTGCACTCCATCGCGGAAGCGTACAAAGTTGACGGGGGTGTGTCGTAGGCGTGGCGAAGGTGGAACTGGGGCGTGGTTATCGGCCAAACAGAGATGGGCGCCTTTCGCCGATAATGGAAAAAAAGTATGCGTTTGTAGCTAGAATTTAGGGCACTTTTCCTGGACCCTGTTTTTTCACGAATGAGGCCCCAAAAAGTACCCTAAATGACCAGATTACCCCCAGAGGGAATCAGGGATGACCTCCCCTGACTCCCCCAGTGGTCACTAACCCCCTCCCACCACAAAAAATGATGTTTCACAACTTTTTATTTTCACCCTCAAATGTCATACCCACCTCCCTGGCAGCAGTATGCAGGTCCCTGGAGCAGTTGTTAGGGGGTGCAGTGGACTTCAGGCAGGTGGACCCAGGCCCATCCCCCCCTACCTGTTACAATTGTGCTGCTTAATGCTTAGTCGTCCAACCCCCCCAAACCTACTGTACCCACATGTAGGTGCCCCCCTTCACCCCTTAGGGCTATAGTAATGGTGTAGACTTGTGGGCAGTGGGTTTTGAGGGGGATTTGGGGGCTCAACACACAAGGGAAGGGTGCTATGCACCTGGGAGCTCTTTTACCTTTTTTTTTGTTTTTGTAAAAGTGCCCCCTAGGGTGCCCGGTTGGTGTCCTGGCATGTGAGGGGGACCAGTGCACTACGACTCCTGGCCCCTCCCACGAACAAATGCCTTGGATTTATTCGTTTTTGAGCTGGGCGCTTTCATTTTCCATTATCACTGAAAAACAAAAACACCCAGCTCACAAATTGTCAAAAAGAACATGGACGTCTATTTTTTTCGAAAATACGGTTCGGTCCGCCCCTTCACGGACCCATTCTCGGAGATAAATGCCCATGGAGATAGACGTTTTCATTCAATTATGCCCCTCCACGTCAACCATTTATTTATTTATTTTATTAATGAACTTTCCAAGTCACCTAGCCAAGAAAAATCTCTAGGCAGCATACAATAATTAAAAGAGAACGGTTGGAACATTGTTGACATTGTTGAGCTAAAGGCTGCCAGCCTTACAAGTAATTTTGAATATTTTTTTGAAGTTCAATATTCGATTCAATTATTAACTATTATAATAACAGAACACAGATAACAATAGCAAGTAATGTGATTCTAGGCTGAACAAAAGCCTGCATTGTACAGAAATAAACATAGAACAAATAACAATATTTATACCTAGGTATAATGCAGAATAACAACAATCAAAGTATGATCCTAATGGAGAGAGGAGGAGATGTGGAGGGGCATTTTTGATATGAGGTCTAAATCCAATTTTGGACTATTTTCTGAAAACATCCAAAAATCAAGTAGCAAACATGTGATTTTCAACCCTTGTTTCAAAAATAGTCATTTCCTAGACGTTTTGTCATTTTTCTTTTATGAACATAAAAAAAAAAAACCAAAGGAAAAATGTGCAAAAACAAGCCATTGAGACGTATGAGGTTGGGGGGGGGGGGGTCACATAGACATCCCAGTAGAGCAGTGGGGCACCCTAGACATCCCAGGTACACATCTCACCATTACCTCCTTATTTTGTATGGGGAACAGTGCCGTAGCGAGGGTGGCTGCCACCCGGAGCAGTTCGCTGCTGTGCACCCCCCCCCCCGGGTGCAGCACGGCACCCCCCCGGGGTGCATTCTTACCAGTCGCGCGCGTAGGAAAGGGAGCGGGCGGGCGGGCGGGCAGGCGTGCGGTAGGGCTGGGCTGCCCCGAGTGTACGTCGCTGGGAGCTGCGTCAGCTCTGCTGGTTCCCTGCTCTCTCTGCCCGGAACAGGAAGTAACCTGTTCCGGGACAGAGGGAGCGGGGAACCAGCGGAGCCGACATCCCCCAGCGGCGTGCACCCAGGGTGGACCGCCCCTCCCGCCCCCCTTCCTACGCCACTGTTGGGGAGCCTTTCCAAACATACCAAAAACCTTCTGTACCCAATTATGCACTACTACACCGGTGCCCAAACTGTGAACTGTGGCACCCTGGACACTGCAGTGAACTCTCATGGGTGCCATAGCATATTTTCCCCACCTCCCTCAGGCTGCCACCCAAGCCACTGTTGCTGCTTCTCTAGATGAGCAGCAGCAGCAGTGGCAAAACAAGCTGCAGCCACTGCAGGGCCAGACTCTCCATACTTGCAGCTGACGGTCCTGCCCCCTCAGACATCACTTCCTGTTTTGGGGCACAATCTGTAGCTGCATGAATAAAAAGTCCTGCCTTGTAGTGTCTTTAACTTGCTTTGCCACTGCTGTTGGTCTAGAGAAGCAGTAGCGATAGAGATGGGTGTATATATAGGAGAAGGGGGGGACATAGAGAAGGCAGATTCTGGATTGGGAGAAGAAACAGAGAGGGGGCTTAGGCTGGATGGAAGGGGAGAGAGAGAGAAGGCAGAAGCTGGGTGGAAGAGGTAAAGGGGGCAGAGGCTGGATGGAAAGAGGGAGAGAGGAAGGGTAGAGACTGGATGAAAGTGGGGAGAGAAGGAGGGCAGAGGCTGGATGAAAGGGAGATAAAGAAGGGCGGATGCTGGATGCAAAGGTGGAAGGGGGGCATGCATGGGAATGCACATATTGGTGGCTGAAGCATGCCTCTGATTTGCTTGCTGCACAAGCAGCATTGAGCTCGGGCCTCGGGCAGTGGACCTCTTCGACTGGCGGGGCTTGAGCATCCCCACCAGCAAAGATAGAACTCAACACTTTTTTTGGGGGGGGGGGGGCGGGGGAGGATACCTGAGAGGAAATGTGTAGCTAGGGGCACCATGACCCAAAAAAATTTGGGAACCACTGCGCTACTACAATAACCCTTATGACTGCAGGTGTCACCTATATGTGGGTACAGTAGGTTTTTGGTGGATTTTGGAGGGCTCACAATTTCCACCACAAGTGCAACAGTTACAGTGGGATGTGGGCCTTCTCTACAGTGCACTGCATTGACAACTAGGCTACTCCAGGGACCTGCTTGCTGCTTTAATAAGACTGGCTATAACATCTGAAGCTGTTATAGAGGCTGGTATATATTGTTTCTTTCACATCTTTCGGGGTGGGGGTGGGAGGGGGTCAGTGACCACTGGGGAACTATGGAGGGCCTAGATGTTTTTGTGTTGTTCCATTATGGGAGAAAAAAGTCTGTTTTGGGAATGCCCAAATCCCCCGAGGACGTCCTCAGGAAAACTTGGGCTCCCCATTCGATTATGCCCCTCTTGTAATTTGTTTATATTACATAATGCTTTATTGCATATGAATACCTTTTTTTCTAACCATCAGAAGATACTATTACTGCTTCTATTTAATGTAAATACTTGTATATACACTGAGCCTACATTTTTCCTTTTATGATTTAAATGACTATTACTTGGGCGCGAAGGGGCGGAGAAACCCGTATTATCGAAACAAGATGGGCAACCATCTTTCATTTCAATAATAAGGTCGGGGACGGCCAAATCTCAACATTTAGATCTTAGAGATGGTCATCCTTAGAGATGGTCGTCCCCGGTTTTCGGCGATAATGGAAACCGAGGACGCCCATCTCAGAAATGACCAAATCCGAGCCATTTGGTCGTGGGAGGAGCCAGCATTCATAGTGCACTGGTCCCCCTCACATTCCAGGACACCAACCGGGCACCCTAGGGGGCACTGCAGTGGACTTCAGAAATTGCTCCCAGGTGCATAGCTCCCTTACCATGGATGCTGAGCCCCCCCCCCCCCCAAAACCCACTCCCCACAACTGTACAACACTACCATAGCCCTAAGGGGTGAAGGGGGGCACCTACATGTGAGTACAGTGGGTTTCTGGTGGGTTTTGGAGGGCTCACATTTACCACAACAAGTGTAACAGGTGGGAGGGATGGGCCTGGGTCCACCTGCCTGAAGTGCACTGCACCCACTAAAACTGCTCCAGGGACCTGCATACTGCTGTCAGGGAGCTGGGTATGACATTTGAGGCTGGCATAGAGGCTGGCAAAAAAATGATTTTTAAGTTTTTTTTTTAGGGTGGGAGGGGGTTAGTGACCACTGGGGGAGTAAGGGGAGGTCATCCCTGATTTCCTCCAGTGGTCATCTGGTCAGTTTGGGCACCTTTCTGAGGCTTGGTCGCAAGAAAAAAGGACCAAGTAAAGTCAGCCAAGTTCTCGTCAGGGACGCCCTTCTTTTTTCCATTATGGGTCGAGGACACCCAAGTGTTAAGCACTCCCCAGTCCCGCCTTCGCTATGCTTCCGACACCCCCCCAGGAACTTTGGTCATCCCCGTGATGGAAAGCAGTTGAGGGCGCCCAAAATCGGCTTTCGATTATGCCGATTTGGGCGACCCTGGGAGAAGGACGCCCATCTCCCGATTTGTATCGGAAGATGGGCGCCCTTCTCTTTCGAAAATGAGCCCAATAATGTACCAACCATGAGATGGTGAGATCAATAGATCACAACTATCAGAACTGATTCATAATTACATGACATGAATTAAGTCATCTGCCATGAAGCTGAATAATACACAAAACAAATGCAATCTAGTATCAGACTAGAAAATGGAGAAACATGCACATGGAATCATAACATTATGATTAAAAGAAATAAACTTTTTAAAAATATAGACAGAAAAGTTCTGATTAAGATAAGCTGAAGTAACCATTTTACATAGTCATACAGCAAAATTAGCAATAAAGAGGTGAAGCAATGCATCTGACATAATCAGGCAAAGCAAGAGAAAATATACTGCAGTGAACAGTATATGCAACACCATTATAAGAAGGAGATTATAGATAGGTATTGTATCATGTTCAGGTTGCATCAATTGTGCTGGGCAACATTTCATCAATAAATGAATTCAAGGCATTTGGGTTGGTAAAATCTTTGGTGTGGTTGTTAATTGTGACCTGTAAGTGCACAGGATAGAACATAGCAAAGCAAGCATTAATTTCCTTAAGTTTAAGGCGGTTTGCCAAGAGATGTTTACAAATTTTCACAGTTTTTATTGAAATCTGGTAAAAATTGAATTGTATTGCCTTTATATTTAATGGGCGCTCAGAAACATGCTCTCTGTATTATATCAACTACCTGGGTGTAACGAAGAATCTTCAGAATGAAAGGCCTTGGATACTTCTCTTGCATCTGACAATAGGAAGGAACACGATGAGCCGTTTCTATTTCAAACCTACTGAGCAGTGATGGTGTATATCTATCAAAGAAGGTATGAAGTGTGTTCTGTAACAATCTGGCTAATGTACTAAAGAGGGTTTTTAATTAGATTTAGTGGGGACGGGTGAGAAAAGCCCCAAAGTCATTAACAACTCTGAGGAATGTAAGATATATATCTGGAGTGCACTGTACACCAATGTCCATAGTATGGGAAACAAATTTATGGATCTGGAGGCAGTAATGGTAGAAGCCAACTTAGATTTAGTGGCAGTCACGGAGATGTGAATCACAGACAATAATGACTGGTATAAAGTTATACCTGGCTATAATCTATTCAGGAAAATCAGGATAGAAAAAAAAGGTGGGGGAGTGGCATTCTATGTTAGAAACAATATTAAAGTGACACAATTGCAGGACATAAGGGGTAAGGAAGAAGTACTGTGGGTTAATCTGGAAAGAGGGAATGGAAAATGTATTTACATTGGTGTGATATACAGGTCTCCCACACAATCAGAAAAAATGGACAGAGATTTAATTGAAGACATTCACAAGATAGCCAGAAAAGGGGAAGTACTACTGATAGGTGAATTCAATATACTGGACGTTGATTGGGGTATGTGTCCTAGCTGAGGGGTCATCTAGAAGCAGGGGGATCTTGGATTCTCTACAGGAAGAATTGTTCCAGCAGTTGGTAATGGAACATACATGGAACAAAGATATTCTGGACCTAGTTCTTACAAATGGGGAGTGTTTCTGATGTTACGGTGGGTGATCATTTGGCATCTAGCAATCACCAAATGGTGTGGTTCAATATTAATACACAGAAGAAAAGGCCTTATTCAGGATTGAAGGTTCTAGACTTCAAAAGAACTAACTTTGCCAAGGAGGAGCTAGTTGGCTTGGAACAACTGGAGGAAGTAGAACAGCATTGGGCAAAACTGAAAGGAGCTCTTAAAAAGGCGACAAACCTTCATGTTAGAAAAGTACATAAAAGTAAGAGGAAAAAAAGGCCACTCTAGTTCTCAAATGTAGTAGCTGAAAAGGAAAGGGGAAAAAAAGGTTAGCTTTCATAAGTTATGTTAATATGTGTTCTAGCTTGAGACCTATCCACTGGAATGGTGGTGGGCCAAGCTACACGGCTCTAACCAGCTGAAAAGCACTGACTAGGCCTGATAACCAGCTGATGGCCTTATAGCAGAGAGCCTGCATGAGCAGGACTGCTTGGTGAGTCTTAAGGAAACCTGGTACAACTTTCAAATTGAGTGTAACACTCAAGATGAGGAAATTAGAGACAAAAATGGTAAAGAGTTTGGTTTTTAAGAAGGAGAATGTCTTTATAAAATGGCTCTCAGTATCACAAGATATAAAGACACAGATATCTCTCTTAGGATTGGAAAAGAGGAAGTGAAAGTGTTGAAATTGGCACTATTAAGCAATCTTTGAGAGGAGGGGCAGGTGGGCACCTGACCGGCGGTTAAATATGATTCACTGATTAAGCAAGATTAGAAAAAAAAAAGTCCCTGTCCATAGACTTGTATGGGGACCAGATACTATATAAGAAGTGGGCATCCGAGCAATCCTCGGAAGATTTCCCCAACGCATCTTAGGGAGCGGAGCTCTGGCCAGTTGGATCCAGAATCTGTCCATTGAATGTACCACATTAAAGCTTGACTTTGGTAAGAATAAAAAGACTATTTCTGTTACTAAGCTGTTTTCTGTCTTTGTTTCAATTTATTCTCTATCTGTCTTCTATTTTACAAAGTAACACACACACACAAGTAAGATTCCTCATGGAAACAGTCTTATAGATTTTTCATAGATTTTATGTGGGAACATAAATGGCCAAAGGTTCACTTAGATCCAAATAGACAGAAAGCTGTGGTCATGGGAATAAGATTTGAACTGCGCTTTCTGATGCCTCCCCAGCGCCGATACCCATGGGAAGGGGTGTCACTGGAATTCAGGGAGGCGGTTAAAAAGATCTTAGAAGCACAAACCCTCTATACACCTCCGTGTGGAAGGATCCCGCGGGGGTCTAGAGAGGGGTAGATTAAAAACAGTTACAAGACAACGCAGAAAGAGGAAGACAGGCAAAAATACCTAGAAAAGCTAAGAGAAGCTGGAAAAGCTGCCAGGAAAGCAAACATACAAATGGAAGAAAAGATAACCAGTACAGTAAAACTAGGATACAGGATATTTTTTAGATATGTAAATGATAGGAGGAAGTGCAAAAATGTAATAGTGAGGCTCAAGGGTGAAGGAGAGGAATATGCAGAAACTGATAAGGAAAAAGCTGAACTACTTAACAGCTATTTCTGCTCTGTGCTCACAGATGAAAGGCTGGGAGCAGGGCCACAGAAAACAATTGCTAATGGTAGTGGATGTTTGGTAAGCCCAGGACCAATTTTCAGAAGACTCATGAGATATCATGGGATAGGAGGCAAGGTTTGGTTATGGATTAGAAATTGATTATTGGACAGAAAACAGAGGGTAGGGTTAAATGGTCATTTCTCTGAATGGAGGAAGGTACTGAGACTGGTGCTATTTATCATATTTGTAAATGATATGGAAATCGGAACGACGAGTGAGGTGATTAAATTTGCACAACACAATACTATTCAAGGTTGTTAAAACACATGCAGACTGTGAAAAATTGCAGGAAAACCCTAGGAAACTGGAAGACTGGGCATCCAAATGGTAGAAGAAATTCAATGTGGACAAATTCAAATGCACATTGAAAAGAATAATCCAAATCATAGTTACCTGATACTAGGGTCCACCTTGGGGGTCAGCACCCAAGAAAAAGATCTAGGTGTCGTTGTAGATAATACACTGAAATGTTTTGTCTAGTGTGCTGCGGCAGCCAAAAAAGCAAACACGATGCTAGAAAATATTAGGAAAAGGATGGTGAATAGGACTGAAAATACTGTAATGACTCTGTATTTCACTCCATGGTGCGATTTCACCTTGAGTATTACATTCAGCTCCAATCGCCGTATCTTAAAAAAGATATAGCGGAATTAGAAAAGGTTCAAAGAAGAGTGACAAAAATAATAAAGGGGCTGGGACTCTTCTTGTATGAGGAAAGGCTAAAGAGGTTGGGACTCTTCAGCTTGGAAAAGAGAAGGATGAGAGGAGATATGATTGAGATCTACAAAATCCTGAGTGGTGTATAACATGTAGAAGTGAATCAACTTTTTACTTGTTCCAAATGTACAAAGACTAGGGAACACTCAAGGAAGTAAAATGGAAATACTTTTGAAACAAATAGGAGGGCATATTTTTCCACTCAACAAATAGTTAAGCTCTGGAACACTTTGCCCGGAGGATGTAGTAATAGCTGTTAGCATATCTGGGTTTAAAAAAGGTTTGGACAAGTTCCTGGAGGGAAAGTCCATAGTCTGCTCTGCAATTGGTAGCATGGAATATTGCCACTATTTGGGTTTCTTCCAGATTGACCATTGTTGGAAACAGGATACTGGGCTAGATGGACCATTAGTCTGACCAGGTTTGTCTATTCTTATATTCTTATGTTCATATCTCTAGTTGTGTAATACACTTGATGTTACGTAGTAGGCTGCTGACATTTTCTTTGGTCAAGGCTTGTTTTAGTTTTGATGATTCAATTCTGTCTTTATACTGAGTGACCTCACTTTTCAGTACAACTAGATCTTCTTTTATTTTACTAGTGTCTTCCTTTGTTTCAGTGAGCAGATCTTTTAGGGCACATATCTCATCCAATATAGCGGAGGAAGCAGCGTCCTCAGACTTTCCAACTATTGCTTTTTGAAGTGAGACAGGTTCAATTCTATGTCTCTTGCTGCTCTATCCAGATGACATACTATTCGCATTAGTGAATTAAATGCTTCTATGGTTAAATCAGCTATTGACGTGGACAGATGAACTATTTTAAGAATGGGTCATAGGGAGCTGTCATCTAGTTTGGAGCTCACCAGCTCCCCCAGTAGTTTTGAATATTGACTTTTTTAATTTTATTTTTATACTTTCAGAATATAAATCAAGAATATTCTTGATACAGAAAAGATAGGTAATATTAACATCATATTACTCAATATATAACAGGAAATATATAATCTATCTGATCTCTAGTCCACAATTAAGGAGGAGAACAAGGTACAATTCTAGGAAATATAAGTTTCACTTACTAAAGTTAAGCAAATTGAAGAGAGACTCAGACCATATTATTAATTACGGAGTAGACGATGATATTACTACTGATTGCATAATTGGAGTTATAGCAGTCTTCGAATCGAAGAAAGAGGTCAAATGCATAGGATCATGAAAAACATATTTTACCGAATTTACTTTCAATACACATTTGCAAGGAAAATTCAACCAAAACAAACCACCCATTTGCAAAACCCGAGGGCGGAGCTTAAGAAAAAGTTGACGCCACTTTTGGGTTACTCTAGCAATATCTGGAAACATATCTTAAAGACCAGTGGATAAGCTTGTTCAGGAATCTTTAAAATCTCTGTTAGATATTTTTTAAAGGTGATAAGAGGAGCAATAGAAGACATTTTAGGAAAGTTTATCAAGTGTAAAGTTTTAGCTCTTTGTTGGTTTTCCAGATTTTCAGTCTTATATTGTAAGAACTTATTTTCTTTAATCAAGTTCACATGAGTTTGTTGAAGGTTGCCTATATTACTGGTGTAAGACTTACTGAGAGAAGCAAATTCGGTCTCTGTTCCTTCCGAAGAGTGTTTCTCCATTGCATCTTTGGAGTCCAGCAAAACGCTGACTCCTGTCTGTACCTCAGCTTCCTGGATGGAACAAGCC
This sequence comes from Microcaecilia unicolor, assembly GCF_901765095.1. Classification (NCBI taxonomy): domain Eukaryota; kingdom Metazoa; phylum Chordata; class Amphibia; order Gymnophiona; family Siphonopidae; genus Microcaecilia; species Microcaecilia unicolor. The sequence continues at coordinate 53,763,137 of NC_044032.1, forward strand.
AGCGAACCTGTACCGTGACCCACCCCCGCAACAGAAAGCACTCCCTGGACGTCAGTGCAAGGGGCCTCCAAGGCACGTCACAGGTCCGTTGCCGACATGAGCGGAGGGCTCCGATTGTCAGGGCTGAGCGAGATTTCAGCCTCAAGCTGGGGGAGTGGATCACCTCCCACCGCTCCCTCCAGCAGCGAGGATTCCAGCCCCGAAGAACGTCTGAGGGTGGCAAAACGGTCCATCAGTCCCACCACCGGTACTGCAGGTGTTGTAGGGCCTACACGCTGCTTAACCCTCCTTTTAGGCATAGGGGAGCAGGAAAATCGATTCCAATAATAAGTAAAGGTAGGAGAGAGAGCTGCTTAACCGCGTTCTCTTCATGACGCCATCTTGTTCTCCTCTCTATCTATTCATTGACTTTTTTTTTGTTATGTCTGGTTCATTATAAAAAGGGAAGTAGGGGAGGACCAGAACAATTCCAACTCAAGGATAAAAAGCAATTTTGTTAGTCAGATTTGACTTTTTCAGCATTACTGTTTCTTTTGACTACGTTTATTTGGAAACCTGCAATTTAGTTGCATACAATATTTCACTCAGTTCGTATTTGGATTACCAAGGACACTGTTGTTTAACTCGCCTTGTAAAGTGTCTGCATGAGTTTGTGTGCACTGTTACCCACACACATCTGGATTGATTTGTTGACTCCTAAGGGAGGTGCCCTCGCACCAAAATGCAGATGTGTGTCAAGTCTGACTAGTAAAATTGATTTTTTACCCTTGAATTGGAACTGTATTGGTCCTCCCTACTTCTTTTTTTGTTTTCATCTGACTCACTAATCCATGCACGGTAGCCAGTGTTAAAACTAGTGTAAACTTCACGGAGGCTAGCATTAGTTACTTCACTTCAGTGAATAGTTCTCTAAATGTGGAATACAAATATTACTTTCAAGATTTGAACACTTTTGCTGATATTTTAATAACAGTCTCTAAATTATAATTGATTTATTACTTTTATAACTCAATGGGAACATTTGGTAATTAAAAATGGTACCATTAGTTATTTATTGAATTGGAAGCATGAATCATAATTCTAAAACTGTGGTATGTGCAGCAAATTATGGTGAATTAAATATTTTGAGAGTTGTAGAAAAGGATGCCGCCACTTTTGTAGAGAAGGCTAGACGATATTTAATATAAACAGTGTATTTACAATTGTTCTGCATAGCTCAATGGGCTATTGCAGGAAGCATTTTTTTATAAGCAATATACAAGCCAGAATGAATGATCAAAACAAAGCAATGTAAAGCAAAGAAATCAGAATGCTATATGCAGAGAGAGAAATCTATATACAGACAAAGACAAATTCAAAATGCTTACTTATTTCTTTGTTCCCTCTCCTTATAATCTTCTCCTGATATCACGTGCTTGCAGGCTGTATGCAGGCAGGCTGTAACATACCATAAATCCTACAGCAGAACATATGCTGCATCTGGTTCCCATTATCCCACAGACTTTCTGGAGCCTGCCTTTGGCTGATGTGGGCCTCATGTCTCAGGAGATTTAGTTTAGTGTTGAAACAGATTGTTCTGCATGATCTTTGAAGCTTTCCACTTCTATTATTTTATACTTTTATTCAACATTTTTATGCTTTTATTCAACATCCTCCCTTTGAGGACTGATATTCCAGGCCTCAACACATCTGTTTCAGCTCCAGTCTGTTTCCTTACCTCCCTTCTAAATCTCCTCCTCCTTGTTATTTATGATATGCTGTGCCTGCAAGCTCTGCCTTCTCATCATCTTTATACATCTTTCAATATTTTTGCTGACATATTAACGTTCTATTCATTCCTGATTTCAGTTACCATTATCATTTTAAAAGCATCCTGGCACATCTTTGCAAACATGCTAATACATGTTGCATTAAACAGATTCAATTGTACTAGGGTACAAAATTTATATCTCTTGAGGTATATAATTTATAGGACAGTGAGCTTCATTAAAGGGAAGTGCACTGTCATTCATTCTTACTTTTCATTAGCTGATGTGGCATTAAAAATTACACAAATTAAAAGCATAACATTCATTGAATCAGTTGTTACAACATTCTGCATGTAAGTGCACTTTATCGGGGGAATGTGTTCAGTTGTCATACTATTAATCAGACACCAACATGATGTCTGTGGGTACTTGTCCATAAGCAAGGCTTGCTTGTAAATAGTCTCATTTGTCCAATGAAGGTTTTCATCATCTCTTACACAGGTATTATTGGGATCACAGTCATGGTGCCCACTCAATTTTATCATTGTAGTCCCATATATCATAGCTGGCAAGGACAAGGATGTGGGCACATATGATACAATCAGTCAGATTCAACATCTTGGCCGCTGTAACAAGTCTATTATCATATGTGTTCATTGTCCATTAACAAACAACAACATCCCAATACCATCATGTTTCGGGACATGTTTGTTTATTCTTTGTCCATTTCAATATTATTAGTTCGTCGAATATCTGATAAGTGTATCCAAGAAGTATGACCTTCCAGACAAGCAGCGGTCTGAGTAAGGGCCGTGATAGCAAAAGGCCCTACATACACAGGATCCTTCCATGTTTTATGTGTAAAGTTCTTTCGCAGTACTAGATCACCTACTTTAAAAGCACAAACATCATTAGTAGTCCCTGCCTGTGATGCTACATTTGTTCGGATCATATCACTTGTCAGGTTCAACATAGGTTGTAGCTTTTGCCAGTACTGAGCTGTGCTATCAGTACTTGCTGTCTGCATCGGGAAAAAATGACGTCCTGTCTGAATTTGGAATGGGGTCAATTTAGTACGCCCATTAGGTTGGGCCCTTATAACCATCAAAGCTAATGGTAACAAATCAAGCCAGGTATATGGTTTACCTGCTGTTTCCTTGTTTAAAGCCTTCAGTAATACTCTCAATTTAGTTTTTAAAATACCATTGTAGCGTTCCACCAAACCATTGGAGGTGGGGCGATACACTGATACTTTTCTGTGTGTTAAACCCATAATCGTTGCCATTTCTTTCAAAACACTGTTATTAAAATGTGTCCCGTTATCAGAAATTATTCTAGATGGACACCCATGTCTTGGCATAATATGAGTTACCAGGCATTGTACCACTTCATGTGCTGTCTCCCTTTTACATGGAAATGCTTCTACCCACCTTGAGAAAGCATCCACCCAAACTAACAAATACCTTTTTCCCTGCACTGGAACAATCATATCAGTGAAATCCATATACCATTCTTTTGCTGGGCCTTCTGGTATTGGAAGTGTCCCAGGCGATATTTTAGGACCTCGTTTAGGTATGTTAATATTACATACCATGCAATTCTGCACAACCTGTTGAATCAAGTTATCAATTTTTAAAGTCCAAAATCTTTGCTCAAACTGTTGCCTCATTGTTTCCTTATTCCAATGCATGGTTGCATGCCACTCAGCCAATACCTTAATCGCCTGGCTCATTGGCATGCAAGGTAATCCTTCTTCTGCATTAAACCATTCACTTCCCAATTTCATACATCCTCTCTTCAACCATTTTTCACTTTCCTGTCCCTCTGGCTGCCACATTTCAATCTTATCTACATTCGTAAGTGGCCCTTCCTGTGTCTGTCTAGTATTATACAAAATCTTTTCACTTTGCTTAACCACCTCCGTTGCTGCTGCATTAGCCATTGCATTACCTAGTGCCTCAAAGGTTGGCCTTTCAGTGTGGGCCGGGGTCCACACAACTGCAGTTTTTCTACCTTCACGTTCCCTTCTTGCCAAAATTTCAAACAGCAATTTCCAATATGTGTAATGTAAATTTTTACCTGCACTGGTTATCATCCCCCTACGCTGCCATTTTAATATATGATACTGTAGTGAACTTGCAACATAACCACTATCAGTATATATAGTGACATTTTGAGTCATATCAGTGTGTTGTAAGGCCGTAATAACGGCTAAAAGTTCAGCATGCTGTGCAGTCTGGTTAGGAGGGGTTTTATATTGTACTTGCATTATCTTTCTTAGATTCTCATCTACCTGCACGCAGGCAAAGCCTGCAACAGTCCTTTCACAAGCTCCATCTGTAAACCATATTAACCCATCAGATAAGGGTTCAAAAGTAAGACAGTGAAATGTAGGGATTTCTATAGTATCAATCTCACTCTCTTGATCGACAGGAAAAAGCAGATCTATCTTATTTCTCTGTTCTTTAGTTAATGGTATTATTCTTATATCTTGTCCTAAAAGTACTGCTTGATATTTTCCAAATCTAGTGGCTGTCAATGCTGTTTGGCTAGGGCTCAACAGCGTTTTAATCGTGTGGTTGGTATGTATTACAATAGGAACAAAAGGCATTTGTGCTCTCCATTTGCCTATTGCTGCCACAATAGCTGTCAGTAACTTTGGTATTTCTTTCATTCCCTTTTCCACATGATTAAAAGAGCCTGACAAAAAAGCTACTGGTGCATTTACTTCATTGTTTTGATTAATCATAGCTGCCCAACTATTTCCCATGTCTTTTACCCACAAATGCACAGGTGATTGGATATCTATTACTGCTAACGGTCCTGGAGATAATAAATCCCTCACAATCTTAGCCAATATTATCTTATCCTGCTCTTCCAATACAATTAGTGTATTCTTTGGTGTGGCTGCGGGCAGTTTCAAATGTTTATAAAGTCTCATTACTTTTTGTGTATAATTTGGTATCCATTGTCTGCAGTAATTTAACATTCCCAAAACAGCACGTAACTGGGTAACTGTTTGCGGTACCGGAGTCTCATTTAAAATAGATATAACCTCCGGTATAATTACCTTATGTTCTGCTGAAACATTTTGTCCTAAAAAGGTGACAGTAGACTGAGCTATAACACATTTTTCCCTGTTACATTTATATCCTAACTCTCCTAATAACAAAAATAATTTTCTAGTCCACTCTAGGCATTCTGCTTCAGTCTCAGCAGACAGTAGAATATCATCTACATAGACAAACAATGACACCGTGTCAGGCAATTGACTCCTGAAATCCTTTAAATCCATCATTAGTTGTTTTGAGAATACCGATGGACTATCAGTAAAGCCTTGAGGCATCCTAGTCCACCTGTATGCCTCACTCTGTACTATAAATGACGTCAAATCCCTAGACTCTGGATGAAGAGGTATTGAAAAGAATGCATTAGACAAGTCAATAACAGTGTTATATGCATATATATTCTGAGTGTGCAGAAGTGTAGCAGGATTTGCACAAATCGGAAATTGATTTTTTGTAACCTCATTTAGCTCTCTTAAATCATGTACTATCCTTACATTGTTCTCTCCTTTCGGGACCGGAAACAATGGGGTATTGTACGGGGATACTGAAGGTTCAATAATACCACATTTCAATAATTTATCAATGTGTTCCAAGGTTTTGGATACTAATTTAGGTCGTATGGGGTAAGGGTCTTGCTTCGGCCCCTTTGCCCCTTCTATTAATTCTATCTTATGGGGTTTTGCATTTATGGCTAGTCCATATGGTGAATCACTTGTACTCCAAATATGTTGTGGTAATTCTTCCATAACCCTTACTTTATTTTCATTATTCAACTGTTGAACCATGGTGAGCAAACTTGGTATTTCTTTATTTCCAAAATCTAAACACAATCCTAATTGAGACAATAAGTCTCTACCACACAAATTTACTGGGCAATCAGGTGCCACTAAGAAGGGTACCACAGCCTCCCTTGAACCGTGCGGTTGGCATTCCAAGCGCACCAGAGTGGGTTCTGTTAGCCTTTTTCTTTGTTCTATCCCCGTAAATCCCACTGTTGTTCTATACTGATTTGAAAGCTTAACTCCCAGTGGTTTTGCACACAACACAGAGGTACTCGCCCCTGTATCTATCAAAAATCTCACAGGAGTTCCATATTTGCCAATTGTCAATGTAATAAAGGGTTCCCTTGTGTCTAACCTGAAAATCATTCCCTCTTCCTGACACTGGTCTGCTTCCAGTCAATAGCATTGGTCTGGAGTATTCTGCCAAGTTGGAAAAGCATTTACAGTACCCTGTCTCTGTACTGCAGCCCCTGGTCCCTGTGATTGCGTCGCTGGCTGCTGTATTGCAGTCTGCGGGGCACTCACAGGCATCCCTATTACTTGTGGCATCAATCCTTGCTGCGTCTGCATTTGTACTTGGGGCATTCCTGCATTCTGATAACATTCTGAAGCATAGTGACCATATTGCTGACAAATCATATTGTTCAGAGGTTATTAGAGATTTTAAATCACCTCTTTCCCTATTAGCCCTACACACAAAACTAGCTAGGACTGTGACTAATTTAAGCCAGATGATCTCTTAACACTGCAGGAATCTCACTTAAAAAAGAGTCAAACAAAGTTAAATTGCAAAGACATTCCACATAGAGAACTAGAAACAGAATAACACATATTTTAAAATAAACAGAGATCAGAATTCCCTATAAGACAAAGAACTTATTTAAATCTAATCTAAAACAATCTTTTAAAAGGAACAAAAAAAAATTTCAGTTCTTCCTGACCTTTTGTAACCTGTAAAGCCAGACACCCGAGAAATCAAAAACAGATGACATTCCTCAACCTTCAGGCTGAACCCAAGGCTGCTTTTTTTTTCTACATCTGCATTCTAAGCTTTTCTTCTTCTTTTTATTTTGTTGTAAGTATTCCAGGAGAGATAATAATTTTGGACGATCAAACGATCCATCCTGAGACCAGCTCAAAACAGAATCTTTTCCTCCATATTTGACCCATTTCTCATGTATTTTTTCAATCTGTTTTTTTTCTAATGGGAATAATTCTATGACATGCTGCAAAGGGGAGCATTTTTTTGAACTATCTAAATCTAAATACATAGCATACACAGGAGGCTTTTCTTTCTTATCTGCCCCTTTCCCTTTCATTTTATTCTGACTATTACAATTTCTCCTATAGAGCCACAATCTACAAAAATATACTAATGCACTTAAACAAAGAAAATATACAAAAAAGAAAACTACAAAGCTAAACAAATATATCGGTAATAAGGCCACAGTGTAAGCTTACTCACGCGTCTTCTTATTTTTCTTTTTAGCAAGCCCAGGAGTTATCACCTGTATGTCCACGTCAGTAGTTTGATCAATCCCACATCAGTGGAGCACAGAAATCATCAGGTTTAAACAACGCTTGCTTTACTTTCAATCCTGTAAAAAACTTCATTAACAACAACTTAATCTCGCCTTCTCTTTTCCGTGTGCGGCCTACTCCTACTCCTACTCCTGGCTGGCTCGCCACTTTGTAGAAAAGGATGCCGCCACTTTTGTAGAGAAGGCTAGACGATATTTAATATAAACAGTGTATTTACAATTGTTCTGCATAGCTCAATGGGCTATTGCAGGAAGCATTTTTTTATAAGCAATATACAAGCCAGAATGAATGATCAAAACAAAGCAATGTAAAGCAAAGAAATCAGAATGCTATATGCAGAGAGAGAAATCTATATACAGACAAAGACAAATTCAAAATGCTTACTTATTTCTTTGTTCCCTCTCCTTATAATCTTCTCCTGATATCACGTGCTTGCAGGCTGTATGCAGGCAGGCTGTAACATACCATAAATCCTACAGCAGAACATATGCTGCATCTGGTTCCCATTATCCCACAGACTTTCTGGAGCCTGCCTTTGGCTGATGTGGGCCTCATGTCTCAGGAGATTTAGTTTAGTGTTGAAACAGCTTGTTCTGCATGATCTTTGAAGCTTTCCACTTCTATTATTTTATACTTTTATTCAACATTTTTATGCTTTTATTCAACAGAGTTTATATTAACATACTAATGAGAAAGATGGGCATACTGAGATGCAGAAGGCTGAGGTAAGACATACTAACATGGTTTTCCAACTGAGGTGGGGGAACGGAATTCAAAAGTTGTTTCTATCCCTAAGGGTGAGGCTTTGTAATGATTCACTTATTTCAAATGTTTCTGGAGGGCTCAGGATTTTAAAAAAAAGTTGATTTAAAGTGGGATTTGAATCAGGGTCCCTTGGTTTAAAATCCACTGCATTAACCACTAGGCTACTCCTTACACTTGCGTTCAGCTTTTGTCAGAATGCCTGTAATACCTGATGCTATCATAGAATCTGGTTTTCCTTTTCAGATAAACTTTCAGGGGAGAGGGACAGGGACAGTAACCACTGAGGAATTATGGAGGGGGTCATGCCTTGCATGCCTTAATTCCTGCTGTGGTCAGCTGCTCAGTCAGAGCTTCTTTTTTTTAAAATTTACCCAGGATGATATTGAAAAAGATCTAACTTAGGGCGTCCTAAATTTAAGACTTTGGAGGTTTCTTCCTCTTCAGTTATCACTGTTGGATGTCCTATTTTTGGGCCCTCCCTAGTCCCGCCCAAAGCATACCTCCTACCTGCCTCCAACATGCTACTTTGCTATTTGGACAAACTGCAGTGTTGGACTTAATTTATTTTTTTTCCTGCCTTTCCAAAATTGCTATTTGGATGATGTTTTGACAGATGCACCTTTGGGGATTTTGAGATGTCTATGTTCTTTGAAAAGGAGCCTTTCTTGCCCTTTAAACCTAGAGCCCTGTTATAAATTTATATCCTTTGAGAAGAATGTGGACAGCATAATTTTTTTCAGGTAAATGAACTATTACAAATGTAATGATGGCTGCTTTATTTATTGTATATGTTTTGATTTATTAACTGTATTTAGGAAGAGGTTTACCCACTTTTTAGGTATACAACTGAATTGTAGGTAAGGAATTTTTTTGTTTGTTACATTTGTACCCTATGCTTTCCCACTCATGGCAGGCTCAATGTGGCTTACATGGGGCAATGGAGGGTTAAGTGACTTACCCAGAGTCACAAGGAGCTGCCTGTGCCTGAAGTGGGAATTGAACTCAGTTCCTCCATTTGCCAGGATCAAAGACCACCACCCTAACCACTAGGCCACTCCTCCACTCTGACTTTATTTTCACAGAATACTTTGGGAAGTATGAGTGGTTGCTTTTGACTTTATGCCTTTTCTTTAGAGATGATTTCAGAAAGTGGGACATGCTCAATATGCTTATGTCACAAACTTAACCACTACCCCCTCCCCAGGACGATCCCTTGGCACAGGAAGGGAGTGCAGCCTATATCTTCATTTTTTACTGCTCCTAATAGCAGCCTGCTGATGCTGCTTGCCCCAAATGGCTCACTGGTCTGGCTTGACTAGTTCTTAGGAATATATCTTATCTGAATGGCTCCTCATGCATATTTAAACCCTGAAACTCCCATTCTATTTTGCCCATGAAAAGGACTCATTTGTGAGTTATACTTCTTCTGCTGATCTTCAATATCTTCTACAAATGAACCTCCTCTACCAGCCTGTACTTTAGCTTGTTTTAAACCCGTCTCACACCTCTAAGTTTCTCTTTTCTTTCTTATTGTAGTTGTAGTTCATTTCTGATCCCTGTGTTAATTATTACACACTGCCATGCCATTCCTAATGAAAGGTGGTATATTAAATCAAATAAACCAATAGACCAAAAGCTACTTTTATGCCTGTATTTTTTTGTGGTGTATGTTTTACAAGTCTGCGATGTTGAGTCTGACCAGTTGTTCTTGCATCCAACCCATCTCCTGCTTCCTTTCATAAGAGCATAAGAGTAGCCATACTGGGTCAGACCAATGGGCCATCTAGCCCAGTATCCTGTTTCCAACAGTGGCCAATCCAGGTCATAAGTACCTGAGAGAAACCTAAATAGTGGCAACATTCTATGCTACCAACCCAGGGCAACCACATGTCTGTCTGAAAAGCAGACTATTTCTCTCTCTCTCTCTTTCTCTGTATATATATATATATATATATATATATATATATATATATATATATATATAGACACACACACAATGCACTCCATTTACGTGCATGTCGGATAAGCGCATGCTCTGTTTAACTACATGCCGTACTTCGGTCCCGTTTTTGGCACCATCAATTTCTATGGGGACAAACTTCGGTTTAGCGCACCACTGATGAGTGCAAGATTCGGTTATATGCTTGGTTTAAGACCACTCCTCTGCAGGAAAGACTCCGCATAAGCGCACGCGCGGAATATGGAAGATGATTGGCGTGTGACAAAGGGGCGGTAAATTTGAAATCTCGTTGGTTAACTGCCACAGGCAGAAGAAGCAAAAGAATGTTGTTAGAGTGTACACTGGAGTCATCATCGTTGCTCAACTGTAAGACTTTAACACTGGCTGAACGAATAGAAGTTCTTAAAAAATTAGAAAACAAACAAAGTCAAGCATCTATTGCTAAAGAATATGGTGTCAATCCCAATCAAATTTCACGTATCTTGAAGCAGAAAGACCAGCTTCTGGAAGACTGGCAAAACAATACAAATCCACACCGGAAACATAAACAGGCGGGAAAAGCTGAGGAGGTAGAAGATGCTCTTCTTCGTTGGTTTTCTCATGTCAGGAGCAGACAGTTTTGTTGCTTTGTGATAATTGTGCTGCACACAGTGATGATGTCAGGCTGTCTAACATCAAGGTGGTTTTCCTGCCACCAAACACTACCTCTCTGATCCAACCTATGGATCAGGGCATTAAAGCCAATTTCAAACAACATTATCGGGCTCTTGTGCTACGTCGTCTGATGAGTGTTATGGATGACCAGACTGGCAAGGATAAACGTGCTGTTGAACTGGCTCGTAATCTATCACTATTGGATTCCCTACATATGCAGAAAGAAGCCTGGAATCATGTTACACAGGCAACCGTTGTGGACTGCTACAAGTGGGCAAGCTTTGTTAGGGATGTGGAAAGGGACACAACAGATGCAGCTGTTGCAAACGCATCGGATGAACAGGCTATTGACATCCCAGCCGGTGTTACTGAAGAGGAGTTTCATCACTATGTAGCTGTTGATTACGATCTACAAACAGATGACGACAGCAATGATGTCCAGATATGTGCCTACATGTAGGCAACGGCTGCTGCTGCTGCTGCTGAAACAGATGATGAAATGAGCAGCGAGGCACATGCTGACAAAATTCAACAACCTCCTGTCACTTTTGCAAGAGCACTGGAGAGTCTCAACACTGTGCGGGCCTATCTGGAGGCCACTGGATGTCAGTGCTATGACAGTTTTTACCGTCTGGCAGACGTAGTCTACGGAACTCACAGACACAAGAGTGTACAGAGGACTATGACTGATTACTTCAAGTAAGCCTAATGTCAGTTAACGGAGACTGTATAACATCAGTTAACGGAGACTGTATACTGTACGTATAATAAATAGTACTGTACATATGTTTATCAGATGTCAAGCTTCTTTGAGTCACAACAGTTAAGTGCATGCTCCGGTTAACTGCATGTATTTCTTTGGTCCCAGACCCTTGCACTTAAGTGGATTGCACTGTATACATCTCTATATATCCATATCTATTGATATAGATATATATTGGCATACCCATGAATTTGATAGAATTGAACATCTTATAGTGTTAAGATGAAAACATATATTCATGTATCATAATAGTCTTTAGGAGAAATGTTAATTATTATCAAAAAATAACATCTCTGGTACTTTTGTTTCAGCAAAAGGTAATAGAACCAATGTGGGATGGAGCTATTCTAGACCTGGTGCTTATAAATGAGAAGAATGTTTCTGATGTTACAGTGGAAGATCATCTAGCATCTAGTGATCACCAAATGGTGTGGTTCAATATTAAGACACAGGAGGAGAGGGCTTATTCAAGATTGAAGGTCCTAGATTTCAAAAGAACTAACTTTGCTGAAATGGGGGAATTTCTCAAGGAAGATTTAGTTACATAGGAACAGCTGAACGAAGCAGAATAGCAGTGGGCAAAACTGAAATGAACTATTTTAAAGGCAATAAACCTTTATGTTAGAAAGTTATATAAAAGTAAGAACAAAAGAAGGCCTCTCTAGTTCCCAAATGAAGTGGCTGAAATGGTAAGAGAAAGAAGGTTAGACTTCAGAAGTTACAAGATGACTCAGAAAGATGAAGACAGGCACAAATATCTTGAAAAGCTAAGAGAAGCTGGGAAAGCTATCATGAAAGTGAAGAGGCAAATGGAAGAAAAGATAGATGATACAATAAAATTGGGGAGCAAGATATTTTTCAGATATATAAGTGACAGCAGGAAGTGCCAAAATAGCATTGTGAGGCTAAAAAGCTGAGGGGGAGGAATATGTAGAAGCTGATAAGGATAAAGCTGAACTGCTTAACAATTATTTCTGTTCTGTGTTCATGGATAAAAGGGCAGGCATAGGACCACAAAAAACATATGCTAATGGGGATGGATGTATGGTAGACCAGGACCGATTTTCAGAAGACTGTGTTCGTGTGGAGCTTGCTAAACTAAAAGTAGACAAAGCGATGAGGCCTGATGGGATACATCCAAGGGCACTCAAGGAACTCAAAGAAGTTCTGGCGGCTCCACTGTCTTCAATGCTTCCTTAGAGTCTGGAGTGGTCCCAGAGGACTGGAGAAGGGCGGATGCAGTCCCTCTGCACAAGAGCGGAAGTAAGGAGGAGGTTGGGAATTACAGACTTGTCAGTCTGACCCTAGTGGTGAGTAAACTAATGGAAACACTTCTAAACCATTCTCTTCAAAAAGTCCTACCCCAACGACCCCACATAAACCTCTTCACCCAGCAACACAGCATAACTTTGATTGTACTGGACAACATGCAATCTTCATCCTTCCCGACCCTCCACATATACCTCATACGATCACATTTCAACCTTGTACTTGTTATCAACCGACTGGGCAAACTCCATTGATGGTACTATATAAGCCACATTGAACCTGCAAATAGGTGAGAAATGGGTACAAATGCAACAAATAAATAAATAAAGTGGAGGATTGTGAAGTTTTTTGAATCAAATGGACTGTAGGACTCGAGGCAGCATGATTTCACTAGAGGCAGGTCAAGTCAGATAAATCTTGTTGATTTTTTTTGACTGGATGACCAAACAGTTGGACGTGGGAAGGGCACTAGATGTGGTGTACTTGGATTTTAGCAAAGCCTTTGACAAGGTTCTGCATAGGCGACTTTTAAATCAACTGAGTGCCCTTGGTATGGGATCTAAAGTGGGGTTCTCCAGGGTTCTATACTTTCACCTCTTCTATTTAATTTGTTTTTAAGTCCCTTGGCCACACTCATTCAATCTAAAGGCATATCTGGCTATTTTTATCAGATGATATCCTTTTACTCTATCCAACAGACCATTTTCCACCACACCTAGGCCCACTTCAGGATTGTTTAGATTGTGTAGTAGACTGGTTAGTTGATCGTAGATTGTCTCTTCTAATAACCACTATTTCATTGTTCAGTAATACTATAGTGCCAGTTGAATCCTATAAAGATCTTGGAGTGATACTCGATTCTAGGTTATCTTTTGCATCACAAGTTTCACAACTTTTTTTAACATCTTTGTGAGTGATATTGCGGAAGGACTTTCTGGTAAGCTTTGTCTCTTTGTGGATGATACCAAACTCTGTAATGGGGTGGACACCCCAGAGGATATGGATGGCATGAGGAAGGATCTAATGAAGCTTGAAGAGTGGTCCAATAATTGGCAACGAAGATTTAATGCTAAGAAATGCAGGGTCATACACTTGGGTTACAAAAATCTGAGGGAACGATACATATAGGGGGTATGAAAGAAGAGCAAGACTTGGGTGTGATTGTATCTGATGATCTTAAGATGGCCAAACAGGTAAAAAAGGTAACGGTCAAAGCCAGAAGGATGCTCGGGTACATAAGGAGAAGGATGACCAGCAGGAAAAATGAGGTGATAGTGCCCTTGTATAAGTGTCTGGTAAGGCCCCATTTAGAGTACTGTATGCAATTCTAGAGACCGGACCTACAGAAAGATGTAAACAGGATGGAGTCGGTCCAGAGGGCGGCTACAAAATTAGTAAGTGGTCTCTTTCATAAAACATACAGTGACAGGCTTATGAACCTCAACATGTGTACACTGGAAGAGAGGCGGGAGAAGGGATATGATAGAGAGGTTTAAATACCTCATTGGCATTAATGTATAGGAGGTGAGCCTTTTCAAATGAAGGAAAACTCTGGAATGAGAGAGTATAGCATGAAGATAAGAGGAAACAGGCTTAGGAGGAATCTAAGAAAATGCTCTTTCACAGAAAGAGTGGTGAATGCACGAAATGGCCTCCTGATGGAGGTCGTGAGGACTGTGTCAGAATTTAAGAAAGCGTGGGGCAGACACATGGAATCTCCAAGGAAAAGAAGGTGTTAGGGGTTACTGAGGATAGGCAGACTGGATGAATCATTTGGTCCTTATCTGCCGTCATGTTTCTTAATTTACAGAGTTTCTTTGATTTTCTTGGTGTGCAGAAAGAATAGATTTAATACAGAAGATAAGTGGATGAATTTCAAATCCTTTTTTTTTTTTGTCTACTCCTTGAGCTAGTAGAAACAAATTGCTCAAATGCTTGAAGAGGGTTGAACTTGATGAAGTGCTGTTTTCTTTCAGCTGTATTAATTCTACTAGTAAATATTTAGAGACAATTTTGCTTATGCATTCTTGTCAGTGATGATAAGCAATGCCAGCCATTCTTGGTTGTGAAAGATGATACTGCAGAGCCAAAGCTGAGCATGACAGAAGTTTTCATCCCTTCCTCTCCTCAGAGAAACAACAGAAACAAACCAAAGGCATTAATGGGCATTACACTTACTATGAAACCTTTAATTAAACAACATTTTTTGCAAAAGAGAAAAGGTGTGTGATTAACCTTTTAAAAGGTTATTCATTTAAAACCACCATATAGCATTTGTTACAACCCTGAAGCCCATTCAGAAGGAAAACATCTGAAATGTAAGAGATTGATGGTTAATTGATGGCAGGACAGCATGGTTTAGAATTATAATGGGTCTTTGCTGATTGCATCCCTGCCAAACATTGATATAATCATGTATTTATACAGAATAAAAGATAGAAACTGAATATTTATCTGCAATTACAGCTAGGGTTTCTAGTCACATCTTAAGCAGCCTGTTCCTTACTGGCATTCCATGATCTTCCTGATATAATTAGCTCCTTGAAATTCTTAATCGGCCATCGATTATTCTGCTTATAGTTTACAATCTACCTGCTAGATCACTGCCCAGTATTAAAAAAGTGTCAAAGAAAACCAATGTAACCAGTAGACTGAGGTGCTGTAATTAGGATAATGAATGCCATGTTCATTAGCTTAATAAAAGTATCATCTGTACCCAACTACTTTTTTGGTTTTTAACATATTTTAGTTTTGGCAGACTACCAGTGTACTCTTTCTATTTTCTGGCATCTGCCCACTTTTTAGAGTACATATTTTGTCCTCTGATTTCAAACCTGCCTGAAATAATGATGTTCTCATAATTTTTACCCTGCCTTTTCTTGCTTTCATGTCTGAATTCACACATCTTTTTTTTTCTCTGAATCATTCCATATTGGTGGAATTAATTTGAAATCAACATTAGGGGCCAAGAGACAACATGAATAAGATCCTGATTTTTCCCCTATTTTGTGTCTGTGAGATAAGACCTTGAAGGATCAAGCCCTAGATGAGGTGGTCTGCTTTTTGTGCCTATTGAACTTTAGGTAAAAAAAATAAACCACAATGAGAAAGACAATTGATTAAAAGAGTACTTGTATAATGTTCCTAATTAAAAGCTGTGGCTGTGAATCATTCTGCTATCAACGGAAAAAGAAGCCTGTGAGATTTTGAAAGCTCTACCGCATCTGTTTATTGCTTCTTTAAAGTGTATAACAAAGACTTAATTATGCTATTGAGGAAGAAATATATTGGTATGATAAATCATCTGTGATGTACTTTGCAATAAATATTGCTACATTTTTGAAACATTTAGAGGCCCTTTTTCTAAAGTGTGTTAGGTACTTAACACGTGAATTGGCGTACATTAATTGCTACCGCAGAAATGCGGCAACAGCTTTTGCATTATTTTTGCAATTAGAACACGCTGATTTACACATTATTCCCGGGATTCCATATATTGCACCTTGATTTCTGCATAGAAATCGAAGCGTATTCCATAACAATGCACATAACTTAATTAGTTAGCAAGCTAATTTGTTAACTTGGATGTTAACAAGCAATTATCAGCCTAATTGGCATTAATTAGCATTTATGAGAAATACTTGCTAAGGGTAATCTGTAACGCGGTGCACGTAAATTCTAAGTTGCATAGTTGAAAAGTGGGTGTGGTTATGGGAGTGGAATGGGCGGGTCATGAGCATTTATAAAATCTACGCTCATTGTTACAGAATATGCCCAGTCTGATCCTAATTTAGGTATCGGGATTTACACCAGGTTTTAGTTGACGTAATTGACCATGACTAAATTTAGTCATGCAGAACAGCACTCGGTGTATTCTATAATGTATGCCTAAATAAAAGCGTACTTCATAGAATACACTTTGATTTCCATGTGGAAATAGAGATGCGATATATAGAATCTAGCCCTAAGGACTCGATTCACAAAATGGCTCTCAAAATTCAGTCCTGAATAAAATTAGCGCTGATCTGTATTCTCAAACAGGTGTTCCAGGATTGGCTTCCTTTATAGAACAGCATGCAGCACTGGGATCTGCACTCAACTTTGGGCACGAGGAGTTACACTAACTGAAACCAGGTATAAATCCTAGCAACCAAGTTATTCTATAACACTGTGTGCATTTTAAAGGTATACCCCTAACCCGCCCATGCTCCTCCTATGGCTACACCCCCTTTGCAGATCTGTGCGAAAACACTTAGACGCTATTCTATAAATGGGCGCATACAAGCATTTTCGTTCAAATATGTCATTTCTGCAGTGTTTTGGCACCTTCCATCCATTAGAACACTTTTCTGTACCGAATTTGGTGTGGAAGTAGTGCTTAACGTTCAGCACCATATATAGAATTCCCCTGTAAAGATATGCTGTGCCTCAATTCATGATCTACTGTCTTCAAAAAGATCTGTTTGTATATTAATACCTTTCAAGTATTTACATGTCTGTCTCATAGCTCTCATCTCCCTCATTTCCTCTAGGGTATACAATTTCTAGTCTTCAAATCTCTTCTTATATGTGTTTTGGTACAAAATCCATACCATTTACTTGACTTCCTCTGAACCGCTTCTAGATTAACAAAGGTGGAAAGAAGAGCAAATGACAGCTAGCATGGTTAAAAGGTGAAATAAAAGAGGCTATTAGAACCAAAAGAACATCCTTCTAAGAATGGAAAAAAATCCAAATGAAGAATATAAGAAGCTTACATAAGTACATAAGTATTGCCATACTGGGAAAGACCAAAGGTCCATCAAGCCCAGCATCCTGTTTCCAACAGTGGCCAATCCAGGTCACAAGTACCTGGCAAGATCCCAAAAAAGAACAAAACATTTTATACTGCTTATCCCAGAAATAGTGGATTTCCCCCAAGTCCATTTAATAACGGTCTATGAACTTTTCCTTTAGGAAGCCATACAAACCTTTTTAAAACTCAGCTAAGCTAACCGCCTTTAGCACATTCTCTGGCAACAAATTCCAGAGTTTAATTACCAGTTGAGTGAAGAAACCTTTTCTCCGATTAATTTTAAATTTACTGCATTGTAGCTTCATCGCATGCCCCCTAGTCTTAGTATTTTTGGAAAGTGTAAACAGACGCTTCACATCTACCCGTTCAACTCCACTCATTATTTTATAGACCTCTATCATATCTTCCCTTAGCCGCATTTTCTCCAAGAAGTGTTTTGTTTCCTGCAGAATTTTCAATCTATTTGATTCAAGGCTCTTGTTAATATACAATGCTACCTCTCCACCAATTCAATCCAACCTATCACTACGATATAATTTGTACCCCGTTATGACAGTGTCCCACTGGTTATCCTCCTTCCACCAGGTCTCAGAAATGCCTATTATATCTAATTTTTCATTTAGTGCAATATATTCTAACTCTCCCATCTTATTTCTTAGGCTCCTGGCATTCGCATATGGACATTTCAAACTATGTTTGTTGTTTCTATTTACATCATGCTTAGTACTTGACAGTATTAATTTGCAATCTTTCGTCTGATTTTTATTTTTATTTAAGGACACATGATCTACTACGGTCTCTTTTGCAACCTCACTATCAGGATACCCTATCTTCCCTGTTTTGGTGATATCTTTGAAAGATACCTTATCCCGAACCATGTGCTTTTGAGCGACTGTCAGCCTTCCCCCCATTTCTAGTTTAAAAGCTGCTCTATCTCCTTTTTAAATGCCGATGCCAGCAGCCTGGTCCTACCCTGGTTAAGGTCAAGCCCATCCTTTCAGAATAGGCTCCCCCTTTCCCAGAATGTTGCCCAGTTCCTAACAAATCTAAAACCCTCCTCCCTGCACCATCGTCTCATCCATGCATTGAGACTCCGGAGCTCTGCCTGTTTCTTGGGCCCTGTACGTGGAACGGGTAGCATTTCAGAAAATGCTACCCTAGAGGATCTGGATTTGAGCTTTCTACCTAAGAGCCTAAATTTGGCTTCCAGAACCTCTCTCCCACATTTTCCTATGTCATAGGTACCCACATATACCAAGACAGCCGGCTTGTCCCCAGCACTATCTAAAATCCTATCTAGGTGATGCGTGAGGTCCACCACCTTCGCACCAGGCAGGCAAGTCACCAGGCGATCCTCACGTCCACCAGCAACCCAGCTATCTATATGCCTAATGATTGAATCACCAACTAAAACAGCTGTCCTAACCTTTCCCTCCCAGGCAGCACTTGGAGACATATCCTCAGTGGGAGAGGATAGTACATCCTTTGGTGGGCAGGTCCTGGCTACAGGAGTACTTCCAACTTCAGCACGGTGATGCTCTCCTAAGAAACCTCCCTCCTCCTAGGTAGCACAGGGGCTTCCAGACTGGAAGTGGGACAATATAAGCACTGTCAAGTTACAGTAGATACAAAGCATTGGTAAAGAAAGCTAAAAGAGAATATGAAGATAAACTTGCCACACAGACAAAAACTCATAGTAACACGTTGCTTAGGTACAACAGAAACAGAAAGCCTGCTTGGGACTGTTAGATAATGAAGGAGCAAATGGAGTATTCAGAGAGGACAAAGCCATATCTGAGAGAATGAATGAATTATTTGCTTCTGTCTTTATGGAAAAAGATGTAAGAGACTATGGGGCTCATTTTCAAAGCACTTAGACTTACAAAGTTCCATAGCTTACTATCAGGCTCGTTTTTGAAAGAGAAGGATGTCCAAAAAGCGACATAAGAGGCACATGGACGTCTTTGTAAAAGAAAGACGTCCAAATCTAATAATCGAAACGGAGACAAAAAGACATCTGGCCACAAGGATGTCCATCTATGGATGTCTACGCAGGGGGCATGTTAGAAGCGTGTTTTGAGCATTGTTACAAAATGGACGTCTCCAGAGTATAACGGATAGCAAAATGCTTTCACCTTGGCGGGACCATGGAGTCCATAGTTAGACCTGATATAAAAGCGCCTAGGGTGAGAGGTAAGGTCTTTAGACCCACTAGCAATTTTGTGGAGTTGGAGAGTGGAGGAATAGTTGAGAGTTCTTCAGAGCCCTGTTATCTTTGTCTGTGTGCCTGGTTTCCTGTGCAGGCACACTTCCAAAGCGCATTGGTTTGCTGCTCTATCTGCCCTTCAGTGTGCTGGGGCTGGTGGCCACTAGGACCAGCTTTTGCATCTGACTGGTGTCATCACCTGCATAGCAAAAGGGAAGGAAGTGTGCTGGTCAAAATAATCCACTTTTGTTTTGCCTCATTCATATACATAGCCCCACATGTGAAGACCCAGCAAACAGATAGTGAGGAATGGCATTGGCAGGCAACCCACAGATGTCATTGTACATGGTACAGAGCTGGAGATGAGGAGCACAGTGTACTTCACAGACTGATGTGCAAGAGAGCCACACAGGCAGGTGGGTAGACATAGAACTGTGGAAGGAGAGCAGAGGACACAGTAAAATTACCCTTGCGGGTGGGTGCCTATTTTGGTGCCATTCTGACAATGGTATCCAAAAATTCAAAAATACTGAGGATGTTTAAATACTGCCCCAAAGACTTCCAAATAATAGCGGAGCAGACGTCCTCAAGATGGACATCATTTTCGATTATGGGCAAAATCCATAAACTTCCCCAGCTGCTCTGCTGATTTGGACATCCTAATTTCGATTATGGGTGGAAACTATAGACGTCCCCAACTGCTCTATGGATTGGATGTCCTAATTTCAATTATGGTTTTAAATTATAAATGTACATAGTTGCTCTGCCGGTTTGGAAGTTTGCATTCCCATTCTTGGCACATCTTTAAAACGTCTTTCTCTGTGCTGCCACTTTAGATGTTTTTCTTTAGATTTTGGGGTGGTATTTCTAAGCATTTTAGCTTCAGTTATAGTAAACCTTCTTTTTGCCACTGTATGCTTATGTGTACGCCTTTGGGCAATTCTTGAAAAATAAGTGCTGTGTGGGCTGTTTACCTTTCCTTTCAAACAATTTCAGACTGGGTGTTAGCTGGCAGCTTAGCATATATTCTGCATTTTCTGCATCTGACCAACTCTCCATTCTCCACCCTCCAGGAACTGCTTGCTGTGTCTCATGCGGTCCCTCACTGCCCCCCATTCTTTCTCCTTAGCTGGAGCAAACAAATTGGTGTTCCTTTTGGCAGTTTCTTGCACCAGAAGTTCAAGGTAAGCTCATACCTCTCAGCCACTTCTTCACTTTCTGCTATGTAGGTGCTAAACAGACACTTCTTGCATCTTGCACTGCAGCTGTTCAACAGGATTGCAAGGGACAGCAGTGGACTCTAATACACTGGACTCTGATAGTGATGATTGTTTCTACCCAATTCAATGTAAAGATGTCTTGTTCTCTATTGGACACACTCAGTTGTGGCTGCCTGTGGGGAGGGGGGAGGGGAAGAGGCCCTGAGAATGGATGTGTGCATCCCTCATGGTCAAGGGCTCCCCATTCTGTGTATGTCCTCTGGATTCAAATGTTACCTCTATTTTCACCAGGTTCACAGGTATCCAAATCTGGTAGCTTTTCTCCCGCTTAGCACCTCATGTGTCTCCCCAGTAGGTTCTATCCTTCTTTATGTGGTGAACCCCAGTCCCCTTTTATGAAGTGCCCACCCATTCTCAAGGTTGGTGGGGGTGGGGAGGGGGGAAAGCATATATGCACTGAAAGTCTTTTCCACATTATTGAACACAGTCCTACAATCCTCCAAAGTTATAGAACAACAACATTTCTAAATTCTATCCTGCAAACCATTTTCTAGGTGGCCACAGGTGCGTGCTTACCACGGACTTGAGCCCTTAAGCCATGGTGAGGGAGAGGGGTTCTCGTTACAGTTCCTATTCTAAATTACCTGCAGGTGGCTACAGCGTGGTGCCTATATAATTCCCCTAGCCTGTTCCTTTCTGTACCTGATGTATTATATTGCAATTGTGATGAAGTAAACATCCATCTAATCCTTTCACTGTTGTCTTCCCTTTTCTCCTCAACCGTATATAACATTGCTGATATATTCAATGTGAAAAGATGACCCAGCTGTTTGTAGCTCCTTCCTGGCTCTCACCAATGTTGTTTGGTTGTGGGCAAGGTTGTCTGCTGAACAGAGAGCAAACAATAGTCTAGGCACTGCCTATGCTTATCTGCAAGTTTGTACTTGGCAGATCACTAGTGCTAGACAACAAACCTATTATTTAGACAGCTCTGTGCTGTGGGGCTGTATGTTAAGGGGGGAGAGGCTGGATGGGCATTTCTGTTCCTCAACAGAAATGCCCACCCAGCCTCCCCCCCCTTACCCTACAGCCATGCAGCTTGGAAGGAACTGGTGGCCTTCTACATGGCCACACTTATGACACATATGTCCCAAAGTTTCAGTGTCACAGTTGACCTGTCATGCAACCCAGATTGCTGACTCCTCTCACATCAACCCCAGCATTTGATAATACTACATATGTAGTGTACAAAGTAGAGACACACACCCTGGTATGTGAAAAAGTTAAACCTTGTAATATATAATAAAAACAAATTTTTTCAACAATCATTGAGGATTCTACCTTCCCTCCATGACCCTTCTTAAAAACTGTATCATCAGCAGCAGGAGATGATCCTGTATTCCCAGCCGCCGCTGTACAGAGTGCCGCAATGCTGCCACCTCCAGCAGCAACTGGTGTAGCATAGCACCCTGTTGCTGCAGGAGTTGTAGTTCTGCGGCACTGTTGTCCAGTGGTGGTGCTGGTGCTGCTGGTGGTGGTGGTGCTGCTGGGGCTGGTGGGTGCTGCTGTTCCTGCTCTTCCTCTCCCTCCAGAGGAGGCATAGCTGCCCATTCGTTGGGCCCATGTGGCACCTCCCATTCCCCACCTTCTATGAGGACCACCTTCTATGAGGACCACCTGTTCCTCTGCCTTCTCATCAGGGGTGGTCCTCTCTTCCACTTCCTCCTCTGCCTCCTCCTCCTTCTGCTCCTCAGCCTCAGCCTCCTCCTCCTGCTTCTCAGCCTCCTCCTCCTCCTGCTGCCCTGTGCATGTAAAATGATTGTCCTTGAGATCAGCACATCCATGGCTTGCATAGTGCAGGAGCTGGCTGGCATGAGGCAGAGATGGGGAAAGGTGTGGTCAGTGGTGAGACCTGGGGTATACGCCTGGGATGTGAGATGCATGAGATGACATGATAGGGAACCCTGGAAGCTGGTCTGACAAGGAATACAAAGGATGTGTTGGCAGGGCACACTCATTCCTCAGCAACATGTTCGCATTTTGAGTTGTGACTATAGTTAGATGACCAGTTTTTTTGGGGGGGGGTTGGGAGGGGGAAACACTATTTCTTTTTATTACTTTAAAATCATGCTATGAAATCCACTAATAGCAGGACCTCAGGCAGGAATACCATGAAACAGTATCCACCCAGAAAGGGGAATACAGAAGTGAGGCACCCTTCTCTGCCGTATCTGTTCCAATGTGAGCCATTCCTTTGCATGTCATCTCATTCATCTCAGAGGAGGTTTGTTGGAAGTTGCAGCCACACTTATGGGAGGGTAGCTACAACCTCAGGCCTTGATCTTGGACAGAGGTGTTATGACTTACTATTTGCTTATTAGCCACATAGAAACTGATATTGTACATGTAATTTGCATTATTAAATAAATACATTTACAAATGACTACAGGTGCCCTGTTTACAATACTTACGTTGAGCCCTGAGGCGCTGTTGTACGCTCCTTATTGTTTCAGGGCTCTCCCTCCGAATTCAGGGGAATCTCCGCCATAGGGATTCTAGGTCCCTCCGTATGCCATATCTTCTGCAAGATACAAGTTTGTATACCAGGAGTGAGGGGATGGCCCTTCTTGCCTTCACAACACAAATTCCTATGGAAGCCAAATTGGAGAGACACACACAACACTGATTGGGGAGGGGGCATTATATTGGTACAGGTGATGTCATTGAGGTGGATGTGAATGTGAATGTGCACATATGACTGATTACACTTGAATGCAGACTACAGTTAGTGCTTACATTGCTGAGGGAGCGCTTATATGTGGTGCTACAGGAAGGGGACCTGATAGCCCATGCCCAGTGCTGGGGGGGGGGAGCATTCCCAAACAGTTACCTTTCCAATGTGCCCCTTATTAGAGTCCACACTCTAATGCAGACTGTCCTTGGGGGCAGATGGTGGTGGTGCATGAAGAGGACTAGGCACAGGCTTTCTCCTAGGCTATAGTTAGGCTCTCGTCTCAGTGCCATGTTTCTCAGTGAATAAGCATTGTAAAATGTGCATCACCTTATATGGACATCCAACACGTATGGACATCGTTACATACACAGCTCCATATGTGGACGTCCAGTCCATATATGGATGGTCAGCACATGGATGTCCAAGCCCATATATGGCCGGTCAGCACATGGACGTCCATCCTGTGCATGGACGTCTATGGATGTCTTCACACATGCGGGGCCTTATATGGATGATTACGTCTTCACACGTGCGGGACCTTATAAGGATGATTATCAAGTATGTGAACGTTTTCATATATACAATGTAAAATATGAATGTTCCTTACATTTCCAGTACCTGGATGTCCCGCAAGTACAGTGAATGTTTGTAGTTGGCAACATTTGCCTTATGGACGTCCTTCAGCGGTTCTGTAAGATGGACGTCCTTCGGCGGTTCTGCGAGAAAGACGTTCTTTTTACTTTGGACATCTCTGATTTAGTCATTTTGCACTGCGA
Organism: Microcaecilia unicolor; assembly: GCF_901765095.1. Taxonomy (NCBI): domain Eukaryota; kingdom Metazoa; phylum Chordata; class Amphibia; order Gymnophiona; family Siphonopidae; genus Microcaecilia; species Microcaecilia unicolor. The sequence goes on from NC_044032.1 coordinate 53,787,419, forward strand.
TTTTGGAATGTCTAAGGACGTCTATACTATCTTTTGATTATACCTACCCGATTTTGGACGTCTTTGTGAGGACATCCAAATTCAGACTTGGATGTCATTTCAAAAATGCCCCTCCATGGAACTTTGTAAGACTATGAGGCATATTTTCAAAGCACTTTGGGAGGCTAAGTTCCATAGGTTTCTATGGAACTTTGGGAGGCTAAGTGCTTTGAAAATGAGCCTCTAAGTGCTTTGAAAATACTGTTTTCAAGGGTAACAATGTGGAGGAAGTGCAAAAGATCTCAGTGAACAGATACAGAAAGTGAAAGTGCCTTGGTGCTTTGTAGCTTTTACTATATGAGACGTGGGGTAAGGAATAATATATTGTAGAGGAATACATTCGAGTTATTCCCAAAGTTTTCCACGTCATCACTGTGACCCCTGACGCAGGTGCTAGTCACCGAAACACGGCCCGTGTCGGGTCTTTTTGTCAAGGTTCATTCATTAAAGAACTGTGTTCCATTTTTAAAGGCCCGTGGTGCTGTTTTTTTTGTTAGTGATCTATAACCTGTCATTAAAATCATCTGTAGTACTTGAAGATTGGAGGGTAATGCCGATTAAGAAAAAAAGGTTCCAGGGGTGATCCAGAAAATTACAGACCAGTAAGCCTGACTTCAGTGCGGGCAAAATAGTGGAAACTATTATAAAGAATAAAATTTCGGAACACATAGAGAAACGTGGTTTAATGGGACAGAGTCTGAATGGGTTCAGCCAAGGGATGTCTTTCCTTACCAATTTGCTTCATTTCTTTGAAGGCATGAATAAACATGTGGATAAAGGTTAGCCTGTTGATGTAGTGATTCTAGATTTTCAGAAAGTTTTTGACAAAGTTCCTCATGAAAGACTCCTGAGAAAATTAGAGTTATGGGCTAGGAGACAATGGCTCATAAGTTGAAGTCTCTCTATCATAACAAATAGTTTCTACAAAGTCTTGCAGCAGTTGGTATGGAGTTACAAATATCGAGTGCTTACCAGTGCTTATTAAAAGGGCCCCTAAAATTTTAGCTGAAATTTATAACTCCATACCAACCGCTGCAAGACTTCGTAGAAACTAGTTGGAGTTCCAGAAAAAGCTGAGAACCTACCTGCACTGTAAATTTGGTTTATTGAGTGATGTTTAATACATTTTGATTATTATTTTCATTGAACTTGCATTCCTAGACAAATTGGTTCTAGCCTCTTAAAATTGTAATTCGTCTCAAACGGATAAGGTATTAGTGGAATATAAGACTAGAATATATGTATGTATGTTTGTATCAGAAAGAAGGTTATACTGAAGGGGGATCCGAAGTAGAGGGATCTGCTCGGTGGAGGAATTGGAAGGGGAGGCGACTGCTCAGGAGTGATGGAGGTTCTATTTGGGGAAATCAGAGAGGTTCGTCTCGCAGAGGGGGGATTAGAAAGGGTGTTTTGCCAGGGGAAATTGGTGGAGGGTTTTGGTGGGTGGGAAGATAAGGGGGTTGCTGGGCTCCTAATCTTTTCTAATTTTTAGCACATGGGTAGCACACACAGAACTACCATGGGACACACTTGAGCGTGCCCCACGGTAGTGGATTTTAACCTGTGGTGAACAAATGTGAGTGCTCACTGCAGCTTAGTAAAAGAAGAAAATAGAGTGCAATCCCTTCGAAGAAGCAAAGAAGTTCTTGATGTACATTAGGCGACTATGATAAATTGAGCCTTTTAATTATGATAAATCATTACACTGAAGAGACCTGCTATATTTTATATTCTTTCCTGTTGTAGTAATGTCAACGGAATTCCTGTTGAATTCCTCCTTTAGCATTTCTTATCTCTTCACTCTAGAGCATATGTGAAAATTTCTACTGCAGTAATATATCAAATACGAAAAGGATTTAGAATCTGCTTAGTGCTTATCTGGAGACCACTTGTTTTCTATTAAAATATGCATGGTAGAGGTTATGGTAGAAAATACACACTAACATTTTCTAATTAACAATCTAAAAGAACCCTCCTTGAACAGACATTTTCAAGTTGTAGCATAATTAGAGGCCCTTTTACAATGTCGCAGAAAAACGTGGCCTGCACTAGTTTTGTACATGAAATTGGTATGCACTGGGCCACTTGTCACTGAGGCGGGAAAGAAGCCTTTTTTTAAACACGGGGCAGTAAATGGCCATGTGCTGATATTAAAATTAGCATGTGGCTATTTATTGTCAGAGCCCTTACTGCCACCTATTCAGGAGGCGGTAAGGGCTCATACGCTAACCCTGCAGTAATTGGGCAGTGTGCTGCAATGTGGCTGTGCTGCCAATTACCACGAGAGCACCCCTCATGGTAGAAAATTATTTTCTACACACAATGAATAGTGGTTGTGGAAGTAGCCACTAAATACCTTATACACAATCAATACCTCCCACTGCTTTATGTAGAAAGGGAACGCTGAAAAAGCCACAAAATGTGACTACACATTGAAATTTTAAGGGGGGGGGGGGGGAAGCCTCAAGGTGCTTAGGATCTATACGATCTTACAAGTATCCATCGATCCTGGTGACCAATCACTCGGTCTTAAGAGGATCCATTCCTCATCATAGGCTGAAAAAAACCCCCACCCCAAAGTTCTCAATGCAAAGATTGACACAAAAATGGAACATTAGTGAGGTAAAGTGTTAGAAACCTTACTGGTATATCTTAACATTTAATCCTCAATTTTCATTGTCCATATCTCAATCAAAAGTGATATTTAACAAATGACTTAGCTTGTATATAAGTCCCTCGTGATTGCCACAGCCTCCTCTTCCTCTACCGACGTTGGCCAGCGTTTCACTATATTGGTTGCTGATTCTAGCTGCGTCAGGGTCCATTTAGGAAGGAGCATAACTTCGCTGTGGAAAAATTCTACATGTAAGTATAATTGCATGATTCTCCTAGTTTCTATAGAAAATCGTTAACCTTGCTTATGTAAGCAAGTTTATGTACAGGAAGATATTTATAAATTTCCAGAGCTAATGCAATGGTAGTTGAGCCTTGTATCTCTCTCCACCAGCCCTAATTTCCTTTATAGACTAGGTGCCACATAGGTACCCCCTGGGCTCCTAAATAGTTACCCTGTTAGAGAAATTACTCTACATATGCTGCAGGACTAAAGACACAAACATTTAAACGTGTTATTTTTATCATTGTCAAACACTTGTACACTAATGAAGTCACAAGTTGTGTTTATTGAAAAAAACAACTTGGACCCAACAGGGAACCATGTTTCAGCAGAAGAACCTGCCTCAGGGATCTAAAATATAGCAAATACAAACAATAAATATATAAACCAGATATATTTATACACATTTCAAATTATATGTCAGGTCCCAGCTGTTTTTTCAGTAAACATGACTTGTGACTTCACTAATGTATGATTGATTGATTGATTGATGTTAGAAGATCTATCTACAACCCTACTTTCCCTGTGATTATCGTAGTGGTGTTGCGCTGTTCTTCCAGCTCGGCGATCACTTTGCTGTTACTTTTATCATTCATCTGTGTGCTGTAAGAGATCCAATAGCTCTTGTCATATACTTATCTGATGCCTCTAGTATCCCTGCTACTTCTTTAGCTCTACTTCACTTTTACTTTTTAATCTTTTCCTGTGGGAGTACGATGTCTTATATTTTCTCCATTTGCTTTTGGTGTATATGTTACTTTTATCATTGGCATAGTGGAGATTTTTAAGATGTGCTGGGGCCTCCAATACCTTTCAATGACTCTTATTTTATAGTGCCACCTGGCAAATGTATATCACATGGTTCTAAAGGTTCAAGGTTGAGAGGAGGCATGCAGGTGCAGGGCTTTGGAGGAATAGAAAGAGCAGAAAGGGCAAAACAAATCTATCCCATCTTCACTTTTTCCAAACCCCATGGTTGGTGTCATCATGAATGCAAGACCAGTACCATTTTATTGCCATATACCTTTTGAATTTCAGAGGAGCACAAGCTTGTATTATGAAGGTGTTAGGATCAGAGGGTACAGAGGTGAAGTTGATCAGACTTGGAGACAGAGATAAAATAAAGAACTCATACAGCAGTGACGTAGCCAAGGGTGGGCCTAGGTGGGCCAGCAGCACACCTATGAAGTGTCTGACAGGGATTCCCAAGCCCCACCAGCCGAAAATTCCTGTCCTTCCTGCATACCAGCCTTCCCTCTGATGTATTCCTGCCTATGCGGAAACAGGAAGTTGCATCAGAGGGAAGGCTGTGGAGCCAACATGAGCAGTGTGTATTATTTGCTGCTTGATGCCAGTGAAAATCTGCTATTTAAAAGGTATGGGGGGAGGGGATATTTGAGAGACCATATGGCATGCAGGCAAGAGAGGGAGAGACCAAATCACTTGTGGGACAGGGTGGAGTTCTTTTGCCCACCCATCTTGGGCCCAGGCCCACCCAAAATTGGGTGTCTGGCTACGCCCCTGTCGTACAGAGAAGCTAGTAATTGAGTTTGTATGTCAGAGAAAAATCAGGCTCTGTGATGTAAAGCATACAGATCAGATAAAAGAGCACGATGAGCCTTCAGAGTTAGGTAATGTAGAAGATTTGTTTATTAAGGGACCCTACACAGTGAGGAAACGGAGTCTCCTTCTAGAACCAAACACTCAAATGTAGCAATCAGATTCACAAATTATATGGTGAAGCCTCAGAGAGCCTCAAAGACATCTTTGTGGTTCTTTGAGGCTTCACAATATCCTTTGTGAATCTAATTGCTATGTTTGAGTGATTTTTAAGGGTGACACTGCCCTATTACACCAGCAGTCCATGTTATCCTGACACAGGCATTATTCTTGTCAAAACACGGCCCGTGTTGTGTCATCTCTTTTGTGCTACCTATTCTGGTTGGAATAGAAACTGGTTCTATAAGTTGACTCCATTTCCTTACTGTATTTTTGTCATTCTTACTTGTCTTCTTTTTATTAAGGGACCCAACATGGGCTTTGAAAGCATTGTGTATGAAGGGCTGAGCTCCAGGGCGAAATATAATATATGTTAGATTAAGTAATCCCTTGACTGATCGTTATTGATTTCATCTTGAGATGAGTATTTTTACTAAATTAATTTTGCTAAAGAGCTAAAGAGAAAAAAAATGAAACATATTTAATAAAAAAGTTGAAAAGGTTTTGGAAAAATTAAATATAAATTGAATATAAAAAAAGATTTAAAAATTTTCATACCTTTAGACCGATGAGGAGGTGGGTGTATAGATTCTTACTGATTTGCAAATCTAAGTTCAGTAAGTGGCACAACTGAGGTCTATGGTATATTTGAAATGTATGGTAGGAGTGCATTTATTGGACAAATATCAATAAAACTTCATAAAAACTTTCCCCCTGTCTTGATATGTGTACGGAGCAAGTATAGAAAGATACTGAAATGGATAAATCATCATGTAGAGGATTTCTGGTACTTTGAGGTATTCCTGCCAATGATGAGGCCACTGTAACCCTCTCTTAATGACACAGTGCCCCTTTACCAAGCTGCTGCAAAAGGGGGACAGTACTTGAATCGGCGCATGTGTACAACGTGCCAAGGCCCCCTTTTACTGCAGCTGGTAAAAGGGAAATCTCACCTGCCTGCAGGAAATGGCTGTGCAGCAAGTAAAGCACTTGCCATGCAGCCATTTTGGGGTGGGGGAGAGCCCTTACTGTGACCCACTTAGGCAGCGGTAAGGGCTCCTGCATTTAGGGGTCCTTTTACAAAGGCGTGCTGAAAATGACCTGCGGTAGTGTAGGCTTGGGTTTTGGGCGTGCACAGAATCATTTTTCAACGCAGCTGTAAAAAAGGCCTTTTTTTTCCGAAACTGGACATGCGGCAAAATCAAAATTGCCGCGTATCCATTTTGGATTTGAGACCTTACCGCTAGCCATAGACCTAGTGGTAAAGAATTTGGGCGGTAATGACCTACGTGCGTCAGATACCACTTGGCGTGCATCTGCTACAACCTCCAGAAAATATCAAATATTCTTCAGGTGTGCGTATCGGACGCATGCCAAAAATTAAATTACGGCAAGGCCCATGTGGTAGTTGGGCAATAAGTTCATTTTGGTGCATGTTGGGTGTGTGTAGGTGCCTACGCGGCTTAGTAAAAGAAGCCCTAACCCAGCAGTAACCAATTACCGCCAGATATACTCTGGCGCTACAAAATAAATACATTTTTGTAGCACCGGAAAAGATGGCTACTAGGGGTGGGACATACCGCCGGGCTGCTGCGGTAGCCTGGCGATACTTCCTGTATAGTGAGCACTAAGCCCGCATTGGGCTTACCGTCGCTTATTTATTTATTTATTGCATTTGTATCCCACATTTTCCCACCTATTTGCAGGCTCAATGTGGCTTACATAGTATCGTGTTGGCAATCGCCAATTCCAGTATGAGAAATACAGTGTGGCATTACGTCATGAGTGACAAAGTGGATTGGTAATCAAAGAGGAGGAGTTAAGTTTTGTCCAGTTATGGTCTAAGTTTCTTTGTGTTGCAATGTTCAGGTGTTTAAGTTGGATCGTTATGGTATGCCTTTTTGAACAAGTTGGTTTTTAATGATTTCCGGAAGTTTTAGGTCATGCATTGTTTTCAAGACGTTGGGTAGTTGGGTAATGCTTAGTAAAAGGAGCCCACAGTGTGTTCTGTTATGGAAGGCAGCAACAGCAATAATAATAAAATATATATATATAAGAAGAACCAAAGCCTAAAAGATACATAGAGGCATAGGAAGTTTTTTCTTTGGCCTGAGTGCTGCAGATTATTGTCAGAAGCAACTTGTAACAGTTGGGTCTGGGGACATTTGCTGATATTAACTGGTGGCACAACCTGTTTCAGAACCTGACTCAGTTCTCCTTTCTGCTTGACCTTTTGCCATTTGTAAATCATCTGATCGCGCTAAAGGGTGGTATCTCAGAGAGCTGGGTCAGAGAACATTCTAGCAAGGGACAGTCAGTCCTATACACATAGGATATATGTATCATGCAGTTGCTAGCACTGGCAAGGCAGACATGATGAACTGAGGAATTAGCTCATTCCTTCTCCCTTACCATAACCTTCTGTCTTTATCTTAACTATCTAGGATCCTTTTATTTCTTTTACACTGTTTGGCTTGCTGTTTTTTTTGTGCTGAATAAAGAAGATGAGAAAACTCAATTTGGTACCTCTGGAGTTTACGTTTGGTATAGTATAAATATTTGCAAACCTCCATAAGGGTGAGTGTATGGAGTTCTTGAGAGTGGGAAACTTGGGGTTTTCTCAGGTCCCCTTCCTTAAGGGATACAGTTCCTACAAATATTTTTGCTGCTTTGCCCCTGTGATGCCTTAAGATCTTCCTGCCAAAGATGGTGTTGCTATGTCCCTTTCCTGGTTCTTTAGTTTAAATTAGCTACACACGATTTAAGCAGAAGTCTCTGCATACAATGTTTTTTGATTGTCTTTCTATCTCCTGCTTTTGGGATCTTGCTGTATTTTGTCTAGTTGCCCATATTTTTAAATGAGACATTGTGGACTAGATTCTATATATGAAGCCTAAAAAATCGGCGCTGAAATGACAAACACCTAGGTGTATTTTATAAAGTATGCCTAAATTAGAATAAGCCTAAATTTCTGTGTGGTTTATAGAATGCACCGAGTGCCTGCCTGTGTGACCAAATTTAGTTGTGGCCAGTTATGCCAAGTAAAACTCGGTGAAATGCCATCTCCTAAATTAAATGCGGACCGGGTGTATTCTATAAACGTGCATAGATTTTCAAATCTCCCATGACCTGCCCATTCCACACCCCATGGCCATGCCCCCTTTTCAATTATGTGACTTAGAATTTATGTGCATCATGTTATAGACAGTTCTGTGCTTAAATTCTAATTAATGCCAATTCGTGTCAATAATTACTTGTTAAGTGGCCATTATCGGTGCTGATTGGGCTGTTAACTAATTAAGTTGCACGTGCAAATACAAAATAAGACTGGATTTGCATTCACAACTTAAGTCGCACTATATAGAATTCCAGGGTGTATGTATTAAAGCTTTGATTTATGTATATGTTACCTATGATGAGCAGTATTTTGTTTTTTTTAAATATTTTTTTCTAGTATTGTTGGCTTTAGGCCACATTTTATTGGTTTTGTGAGACCACGGATTTTGCTTATCATTTCTCCATCTTTTTTCCCTTTGTCTTTTATTACTATTTTTATCTTTAAGTCTCTTGTTTTCATACTTCCCTCTCACCTACGCTAGTATTTATTTAAATTTAAAGTCCTTGGCGCATTCTTTTTCAATCATATACTTATTTTACCAGGGGTTGTATCTTAATCCTTGGAGAACAGCAAACATTTATTTTGTCTATCATATTACCATAAAGATGTACTTTTTTTGTCTTTCAATTCACATTTACAATTTAAGGTTCTAGATACACTTATATCAATGGTTGTATTTTGCCTTTTGGATCACAGCACACATTTTATTCTGTTTGTTACATGGTCTTATATATGTCTTATTACGATATTTAATATGTTTTTGTCGCGTGCTCGAGGACCTTGGCATACTGTCAGGCTTCTTCCCCGGGAGCACTGGGTTCGTGAGCCCATGGGCCACTACCGTGGAGCAGCAGTGGCAGGCAAGATCACCGCCAAGGTAGAGATGAGACAAAACTGGACCGGAACCCCGGACTGGAGTTCTACACCGGAATACACGGAACTGGAACGCACCGGACGGGTGCGCACTGGAGTGGAGCCCACTGGACTGGAACACACTGGAGGGCCCCACAGGACTGGAACATACAGGAGTGAAACCCGCTGGACTGGAACACACTGGACCTAGGCTTCACCTACGCTTGACCACCTTTCCCCGAGGGTTAAGCCCTAAGGTTCTGGCAGCCGGTAGGACTTACAGGAAAACCCGGAACTGGAACTTGCAAGCAGGAACAGCAGGAATGAAGATCCAGGAGTGCCCCCTGGCACCTAGGCGCAGGCAAGGCCGACAGGCAGGGACTGTCCGGGTTCTGGCAGTCGGCAGGTTTAAACACAATGACTAGTAAACTGTACCTAGGCTAATAGAAACGCTATACCCAGGCAAACCAATCATACACAAGAAACATACACAGAGCACACTCAGGAGACTTGAAAGCTATACACCAGCTAACAACAAAGCTGTGCCCAAGCTAACAAGTCATGCACTGGAAACAAACACAGAGCACTAGCAAAGCTATACACAGGCTAACAAGCCACACAGTGCCTAAGCTGGCTAGTCTAAACAAACACAGAGCACTAGCAAAGCTATACACAGGCTAACAAGCCACACGGTGCCTAAGCTGGCTAGTCTAAACAAACACAGAGCACTAGCAAAGCTATACACAGGCTAACAAGCCACACGGTGCCTAAGCTATCTAGTCTAAACAATACACAGAGCACTAGCAAAGCTATACACAGGCTAACAAGCCACACGGTGCCTAAGCTGGCTAGTCTAAACAAACACAGAGCACTAGCAAAGCTATACACAGGCTAACAAGCCACACGGTGCCTAAGCTATCTAGTCAAACATAGAAACTCACACAGAGCAAACACTGAAACAGTGTACAGAGCACTCTATACACCAGGGCCCTAGATGAACAATGCAAAGGCCAGGGCTGTAGTCTCTAAGTGATTAATAAAGCCCTTCCACACCACAGACACAGCTGCAGCAATCACCTTGCATCCAAACAGAGGCTTGACACACAGAGCAGTCAGCCCAGCGGGAGCCATCTTGGATACTGGCATAGAGGAGTCGGCGGCAGCCATCTTGGAAAAGGCATAGCCCACACAGGTGAGGTTCAGTAGGGCAATCAGCACACAGAGCCAGAGAGAAACTAAGACAGAGACAGAGACAAGCAGAAGCCAGCACAGCCACTGACTCCCAGAAACAGGGTAAGTCTGAGGGTGGTCACGGCCACAGACGTAACAGTTTTGCATTTACATCATGGGTCTTTTTGGGTGAATTTTGTACATGTAGATACTCTGACTCCTGGAGCAGGCATATTTTTGCTGAAACATGGACCATGTCGAGTCCATTGTATCTGGTATTCCAATAAATAATTTCTACTACAATCTACCTCTGGAGTTCAACCTGGTTTGGTTGTCCTATGTCCCTTCCCTACTTTTTTTGGACATTTTGGCACAGTGTGTTCCTACCAATGTTTTTTGCTGTTTTGTCCCTCTTCTGGTACCTTAAGGTTTTCTTACCAAAGATGGTGCTGCTATGACCCTTTCCTGGTACATTAGAAACTTCATTCCTCTATCTGTGCCACGTTATTCTTTTTGAAGTCATTATGTCACTGTTCGAGCTCTTTGCCCATTTTTTGTGCCTTTGGATCTTCATATAACTCAGTATCTTATAGTACTGTTGCTACTCTGGCAGATGCCTAGCAGCAAGCTTTTAGCAATTCTCATTGAGAAGAGATGGAAAACATCACTATCACTATCAAAACTGTTTGCCCCAAAGACAAAAATGAAAAGAATAAAACAAATAATTCAGAATCTAAAAATGAACACCATGGTGATTGATTTGATAATGAACTGAACTGAAAACTTTTCCCATGTGATCCTTCCATTTTTCTACCTGCATTACTGAAAAAAGTAACTACTGCAACAAACTTGCCAAAATGCAAGTATTATACAAAGCTACGCACTTTCATCCTCATTAAGCTAACGTGGAGAGCAGTCAATAGTCATTAGGAGAGAGCTGATGGCCTCTCAGTTGTGGATACCGTACAGTAGGCATTACAGATATAGCATGCCTGCATGCTAACATAATTTTTCACCTCTTGCATTAAAACAATAAAAATGAATAGATGTGACATAAAAAAGTATTCTTTATTCTGTTTAAATTGTTGTTATTAGTTTGCAAAAATAAAAGCAAAAACCTTCTTATAAGGTTAGGAATCAAGCTATTGCATCAGAGAGACGTAATCCCAGCTTAGTGCAGTTCATTTGTTTTGCTTTAATAAGCTCTAATCACTTTGCTGTTTCAGCTCCTTTTTTCTGGCTTGTCCATAAAATGTCAAGGACATTGGTTATCATAATGGTGAACCACGATAGCAATTTTAAACAGTTTTAAATGGTCGGGAATGACTTAGCATAATAGTTTGTAATATAGGATGCTCATGGCTGATGAAAACAGCATTAGGCAACCTTTGTTAACATTTAGGATTGGGCACTTTTCAGTGCTTCTCAACCCGGTCCTCAGGGCACACTCAACCAGTCAGGTTTTCAGGATATCCATAATGAATACGAATGAGAGACATCTGCATTCCAAAAAGGAAGAACATGCAAAGATATTTTATGCATACTCATTGTAGATATCCTGGAAACCTGACTGGTTGGGTCTGCCCTAAGAACTATCACTGTAGTGTCTCCCCCCCTCCCCCCCGTGATTTTTATAATTACACTCAGAAATCATGATCATCCCAATAATAGCCCTCCCATCATAATCCTGTAAAAATGGATGAATGGACATCATTCTTTAAAATATTTTACTTTGTTTCTTATATATATGTATATGATGAGATTAATTATATAGAGCAGGTGTATATACACATAAATTAGATGCACCAAAAAATATAGCATCTACTGGTACATCTACTGGTAGATGTGAAGCGTCTGTTCACGCTTTCCAAAAATACTAGGACTAGGGGGCATGCGATTAAGCTACAATGTAGTAAATTTAAAATGAATTGGAAAGAAAAGTTTCTTCACTCAACGTGTAATTAAACTCTGGAATTCGTTGCCAGAGAATGTGGTAAAGGCGGTTAGCTTAGCGGAGTTTTAAAAAGGTTTGGACGGCTTCCTAAAGGAAAAGTCCATAGACCGTTATTAAATGGACTTGGGGAAAATCCACTATTTCTGGGATAAGCAGTATAAAATGTTTTGTACATTTTTGGGATCTTGCCGGGTATTTGTGACCTGGATTGGCCACTGTTGGAAACAGGATGCTGGGCTCGATGGACCTTTGGTCTTTCCCAGTATGGCAATACTTATGTACTTATGACCTGCACATAGACATTCTAATAAGCATATTGTGGGCAAAGTTGCAATATATATGCATACTTTAGAATACATTTATTTATTTATTTATTTATTTAGATTTTGCTCACAGCTTTTTCAGTAGTAGCTCAAGGTGAGTTACATTCAGGTACACTGGATATTTCTCTGTCCCAGGAGGGCTCACAATCTAAGTTTGTATAAAATATAAGCCTAGCCATACTGGATCAGACCAATGGTCCAACTACCCCAATATCCTGCTTTCCAAACAGTGGCCAAGCCAGGTCACAAGTACCTGGCAGAAACCCAATTAGCAGCAACATTCATGCTACCAATCCTGGGGCAAGCAGTTGCTTTCCCATGTCTGTCTCTATAGCAGACTATGAACTTTTTCTCCAGGAATTTGTCCAAATCTTTTTCAAACCCACATACACTAACCGCTGTTACTACATCCTCTGACAAACAGTTCCAGAGCTTAACTATTCATTGAGTGAAAACAAATTTCCTCCTATTTGTTTTAAAAGTATTTCCATGTAACTTCCTCAAGTGTCCCTTAGTCTTCACACTTTTGGAACAAGTAAAAAATCAATTTACTTCTTCTCGTTCTACACTACTCAGGATTTTGTAGACCTCAATCATCTATCTCTTTTCCAGGCTGAAGAGCCCTAACTTCTTTAGCCTTTCCTCATATGAGAGGAGTTCCATCCCCTTTATCATTTTGGTCGCTCTTCTTTGAACCTTTTCTAATTCCACTATATCTTTTTTGAAATACTGTGACCAGAACTGAACGCAATACTCAAGATGCGGTCACACCATGGAGTGATACAAAGGCATTATAGTATTTTTGGTCTTATTCACCATCCCTTTCCTAATAATTCCTAGCATCCTGTTTGCTTTTTTGGCCACCACCGCACACTGAGCAGAAGATTTCAGCGTATTATCTACAATGACACCTGAATCTTTTTTTTGAGTGTTGACCCCCCTCAAGGTGGAACCTAGCATCAAGTAACTATGATTCAGATCATTCTTTCCAATGTACATCTCCTTGCATTTATCCACATTAAATTTCATCTGCCATTTGGATGCCCAGGCTTCCAATTTCCAAAGGTCTTCCTGCAATATTCCACAGTCCGCATGTGTTTTAGCAACCTTGAATAGTTTTGTATCATGTGACAATTTAATCACCTCACTCGTCATTTCGATTTCCATATCATTTATAAATATGTTAAATATCACCAGTCCCAACACAGATCCCTGTGGCACTCCACTGTTCACCCTCCTCCATTGAGAGAAATTACCATTTAACCCTACCCTCTGTTTTCTAATCCAATAACCAATTCCTAATCCACACCATAACCTTGCCTCCTACCTCATGACGCTTTAATTTTCTCAGGAATCTCTCATGAGGAACTTTATCAAAAGCTTTCTGAAAATCTAGATACACTACATCAACTAGCCCATGTTTATCCACATGTTTATTCATGCCTTCAAATAAATGATGTAAATTGGTGAGACAAATCTTCCCTTGGCTGAACCCATGCTGACTCTATCCCATTAAACCATGTTTGTAATTTTATTTTTTATAATAGTTTCCACTATTTTGCCTGGCACCAGTGTCAAGCTTACCGGTCTGTAATTTCCCAGATCACCCCTGGAACCCTTTAAAAAAAACTGTGTCACATTGGCCACCCTCCAATCTCAGGTACTGTGGATGATTTTTAACAACAGGTTACATATTACTAACTGGAGATCAGCAATTTCATGCTTGAGTTCTTTGAGTACCCTGGGATGTATTCCATCCAGTCCATGTGATTTACTATTCTTTAATTTGTCAATTTGGCTCAGTACATCTTCCAGGTTCATGGAGATTTGCTTCAGTTCCTTCACATCATCAGCCTTGAAAACCATTTGTGGTACATGCAGATCTCCTATATCTTCTTTAGGCAAAGAATTCATTCAGTTTCTCTGCTATGGCCTTGTCCTCCCTGAGTGCTCCTTTGCTCCTTCGTGATCTAAGGGTCCCACGGAGTATAAATATGCATGCATACTCATCTGTGGCAGGTAGAAATTAGTGACACAGGGAAGTTAGGGTACCCCAATAAAGATGTTACAACAAAAGTAAAATTAAGTCATAAGACTTTACGGGAAGAACTATGGAACAACCTTCCCTGCCATATTAGGAATCAGTCCTCTCTCACAGCTTTCAAGAAAGCACTCAAAACACATTTCTCCACTGAATCTTTCCCTTCCACTGATTGATAACCATCTATGTTTTTCTCTTTCTTTCTTTCTTCTCTTCTTAGTCCCCTTCCCCTCTCCTTTCCTCATTTTCTTCTGCTTGTTGTTAGCAGGCCCTTAGTGGTATATCAAATGCAATAAATAAATACAATTTTAAAAACAGAAGAAAGACTGAAATTTATTCCTGTCAACTGCTAAGCAGCTTGTATATACTGTCAGGTTCTCAGGTTCAGAGCCCGCGGGGCTGGGCTCTGGAGCAAACGTGAACCCTTGGGCTGCTGACTAGGAGCAGCAGCAGCAGGCAAAACCCACCAACCAACACTGGGCAAGCACCCCGGCAGGGACTGCAGGCACTGCCCAGCGAACCGGAACACATGGACTGGAATCCCCCGGACTGGAGGACACAGAACTGGAACACTGGACTGCAATCCCCTGGATTGGAGGACACAGGACTGGAACACACACCGGACCGGAACACACTGGACCGGAGCACACTGGACTGGTCCGCACAGCTTCACCTGCGCTTAGCTACTAAGCCCCCCAGGAGTTGAGCTCCTGGGTTCGAGTAGCCGGCAGGACTTACTGGATACCGGATGACACAGGGACCAGGACTGTAAACAGAAGTACTCCTAACCCTAAACTGATCTACGTGCTCCCAAGCCCTAAACCAGCAGGAGTGTTCCTAACAGTAAACTGACAAAAGGACTTCCTAAGCCCTATACTAAACAGGAACTCCTAAGCCCTGCTCAAGAAAGGGACTTCCTAAGCCCTAAACTAACAGAGCAGGGAACTAAACACAAAGCTAACACAAGTGCTACTAAGCACCAAGCTACAAGCAGAGCTCTACACTAATAAGCTAAACACAAAACTAACAAGCTACCTAAGCACTGCTCTAGCAAGCTAGATACAACTAACAAGGTGCTTCCCAAGCACTACTCTGGCAAGCAACCAGAAGAGCTCCTAGCACTAAAAGGAAAGACAGGGGAGCCACAAGGAAAAAGAAGGGAAGCTAACACATAAGCCAAAAGTGATTCTAAATCACCAAACACCAACAGCAAAGACTGCAATGCTCCCAATAGCACAAACACCAGAAGTACTTCTAACAGCAAACTCTGCAGTGTTCCTAACAACACCAAACCCTGAAGTACTTCTATCAGCAACAGAGCTTCCAAAGCCCTACACACAGCAATGCTTCCAAAACCAAGAGGGAACAGCAGGGGAACCAAAAGGGAAAAGCAGGAAAGCTAAACACACAGTCACTAATGCACACTGCACTAACACTAACCTGGCCCTTAGCAAAAGCAAGCAGGGAAACTAGACACAAAGTCAGAAGTGCACACTGCACCACCCTACCTAAAGCAAACACCACTGTTGTAAAGGCACTGAAGGAAACAACACCACTTCCTTATCAAGGCCCTCCCTGATGATGTCACACTCCCTAGACCTAGGCAAAAGCACACTGACCCAGAGAGGCCCAACCCACACCAATGCAAAACCGTGAAGCACTTGAAGCCAGTACACCCAAAGACAGGTAGAGCTAACTCAGTCCACCCACACAGCTGTGGTAAAATGAAACAATTAACCCCATGCTGCTGGAAGCTGCCAACACAGAGAGACAGAGCCAGCTCAGACGGGACAGACAAAAGAAACAGAAGCCAGCTAAGAAGCTGACCCCCAGGAAAGAGGTAAGTTTGAGAGGGGTTCTGACCCCAATCATAACATATACAAGCAAAAACACACACTTTGAGATGCTTGTACACAAATAATAGAAACCTGAAATATAAGAAAACCTGGTTCTCCTACAAGCCCTTAATACATGTGGTGACTGACTTTTCATTCAGCATCTGGATTACCTTGCCACATACCTTGTAACTAAGACTAGTTCCGTATACCTTATTCAACTGTACATATGATTTGCCTTTAATTTAGCCACTCATCTTTTAATCCCAACAGCTTTGTTCTACCCATCTTTCTATGCAATTGGATTTATCTGCTGCATTTTATTTGGTTCATATTGAGTGCTTGTTGGATAAGCTGAGGGACTTTGGCGTCTCTGGAAGGGTTTGGTGCTGGTTCTCTGGTTTCTTAAAAAAACCCAAAAAAAACAGAGTTGTTCAGGTTAATTGGCAAGGAGAACAATCAAAGGAATGGGGTTTAATGCAGGGCATAACTCAGGGATCTCCTCTTTCCCCATCTTATTTAATACTAGTAAAAAAGCCCCGTTTCTGATGCAAATGAAACGGGGGGCTAGCAAGGTTTTCTTCAGAGTGTGCATGTGGGAGTGTGTATCCCTGTCCTCTGCCCTCTCTCCCTCCCCCTCCGAGTCCAGTCCTTCAGTGTTACGTTTCCTGCTGTTCTGTGTTTGTGTTACAGAGAGAGTGAGGGCATCTCTCTCCCCTCGCCCCTCTGAGTCCTTCACTGTTACAGAGAGAGGGATTTCGTGCTGTGCTGTTTTCCTTCACTCATAGGGAAACCGGATATCTCTGGCGCTTCACACTTCCGGCTGGAGGCTTCATAGAGCGTTAGTGGTGCCTTTTATATATATAGATTTATCTTAGTGGTCTGGGAGGCTACTTCAGTCTTTAAAAATCCAGTATATGCTGATGATATTGTTCTTTTGTTTCTTAGGCATTTGGATTTGTATGCACTTTATACTGTGATGAACAATGTTTTTCATTCTACATATGGGCTTCTTTTACAAAGCCGTGCTAGTGATTCCCATGCGATGAGAGGAAGCGCATAGGATTTGAATGGGCTTCCTCTCATTTGCAGTGCCGGGAATCACTAGTGCGGTTTAGTAAAAGAGGCCCTATATTCGAATGTCTGTGAATCATATTACGATTAATCCTGCCAAAACAGATGATGCCTCAATAATCCAAAATTAGCTGGAGTTGAGGTTTTGTTGAAATCAAATATTAAACTATTAGAAGTTATTTTTGACTCCAGGTTATCCATGCATTTGTATATTAGTTGCACTGTTCAGAAACGTTTCTTTAAACTAAAATTGTTGAGGAGACTTAAGTGGTATTTTGAAGAATATCAGTTTAAATGGATTGTTCAGTATCTGGTTCTTTTTTTTTTTGTTACATTTGTACCCCGTGCTTTCCCACTCATGGCAGGCTCAATGCGGCTTACATATTGTATACAGGTTCTTATTACATTAGATTATTGCAATGTGGTTTTTCTGGGCCTTTCACAAAAACAAATATGTAGACTGCAGCAGTTCAAAATGCTGCAGCAAAACAAATTTTAAGTGGTAGGAGATTTGATCACGTGACACTTTATTTGATTCAGTACATTGGTTGTCCTTAAGGGCTAGAATCGAGTTTAAAATGTTAGGTTTTTTTTTTATTTGCAAGAAGTCTTTATTATGCAGTAAAACTGAACAGTTACAGCAAAAGAAGAAAAAGAAAGAAGAAAAAAGTGTTACACAAGATTGTCAGTCAAGAGGCAGTAGTCAACTGCTATTGCATAACATTGAATAATCCGCCTTACATTGTGGCATTCTTCAGTTTCAACTCTTCTTCAGTAACATTACAGAACTTCAAATTTTTTCAGTTTTTAAGTTTGCCCCCCTCCCCCAATCCCTCATCCCATCCCCTCTCCCACCCCCTCACCTAGAGGACACAGCTACCTAAGCGCATTCAGTTCTACCACTCCACTAACAAGTAAGATATCACAGAGTCCCATCAGGAATTTGATTCCACACAAGTTGCCATTTCCCCATTTGGTGTTTACGCTCAGCAATTAATCTCTCCATCTCTGTCACATACCTCAGTTTATGAAGCCACTGAGCCACCGAGGGTTCTCCCTCACGTTAACAATAGGAAGCTACTACCACCCGCGCTGTGCCGACCACTTGATTCACCAACTTCTGCTGGTATTTTGCTAGGCTTGCAATTCGAGTGGAAAATAGGAACACCTCGGGAGCCCATGGAATAGTGCACCCCAGCCAGTTCTGAAGCCTAAAGTGGACTGCCCTCCAGAATGCTCGAACTTTGACACATCCCCACCATATGTGCCCCATGGTGCCCCTATGTCCACACTTCCTCCAGCATCCACCCGAACAGTTCGGGAATATCCTCTGCAGGCGGGCAGGTGTAAGATACCACCTATATAGCACCTTCACTGCATTCTCCTGCAGAGGAGTGTGATTAAACACCCCCATCACTCCTTTTTCTATTCTCTCCCACTCGGACTCTCCCAGACTCCTCCCAAGTTCCTTCTCCCATCCCCCCCCCCCTATGGACACCACTGTAGACCGACTGCTGACTTATGCTTTGATATAGATGACTTATCAAGCCACGAGAGGAGAGAAGCTTCTCACAAATCTCCTCTAAATCCAACTTCTTACGCTGCATCACATCACGCACCGCCTTAGTCTGCAGGAAGTGTGCCAGTTGACAGTACGCAAACTCCCCTCCCTCAACTCCAGGATATCTATCCTTTAAAGCCCCAAAAGACAACAAAGAGTCATCTTCAAATAACTGACCCCATGTTCTCACCCCTACCTCATGCCATTTGGTGAACACCCCCCTAGTGTTGCCCGGGAGGAACAGAGGATTACATGCTATAGGAGTACTCTGGGTCAGAATACAGTGTCTCTGAGGGGAAAAGTAGCGAAGTGTTACAGCCACCAAGGGGCATGTTCCTTCTCCCATGTTACGAAAGGATCTAGGTAACCACATTAACGCGCTCAGCGGGGTCTCTCCCAGTCAGCATTGCTCTTTTTGCACCCATTGTCGGTCTGGGTAATCTTGATACCATTCGAGTGCAGCCTTCCCCTGCGCTGCTCTATAGTACCAGGCAAGATTGGGGACACCCAGCCCTCCCCTTTTCCTGTCCCTTTTGTTTATTAATCAGTTAATTATTTGTGATATTTGTGTAGTGGAAGGAAGGGTGGGGGTGGGGTAGGTACACTGTAGAGAGTTGGAAACAGGTGTTGAACAGTTGTAATTGGTGGGCTGATGATAAACAGTGCTGAGGCAAGAGAGCTGAGGAGGAAAGTTTTGGCGGGCTGAAGTTTTTAGTTTTGGGAGCCTGGGGCTGGGAAGATCACGGTTTTTCTTCTTACCATTTAGTCCTGGTTCCTTGGCAGTAATCAGCAGTCTAAGGCCTTCTCTACAGGTGTCCATATTTTTTATCTTTAGTTCTGCATGCCAAGTCAGTTTTTGGTTCATCTCCACAGTTAGGACCATGTTCCGGCTCTCCTCTCTTTGCCGGGTAGGCTTGCATTCTCTCATTATAATTGGGGACTGGTGTTTGAGGTGGTGAAGCAAGCAGTGGCTCAGCGTTGCCTGCAGCCATAGCACCATTCCTTTTTAGGGCACTTGGTTTATAATTCTTAGGGTGCTGAAAGTGGGGGACAGCTGGGGGGTTTGGGGACTGGTAAGAGACTTTGGGATACTTGTTTAAATAAGTTTTAAAAAATTACCTTGGAGGTTGGCTGGAGTGGTCCCAATCTTCTTTGGGCTGTTGGCCCATTTGTATCATTGGTGGCCCATGTTGGGACCCATTTTGGGTCCAAGATGGCTCTGGGGCTCTGGCAGCAGCAGGCACGACTTGCCAAATCACCACTTAGCTGTGGAATAAAGCTGGAAGAGTGGGAACAGGAGTCAGGAAAAGGTCCAGTCAGGGCCTAGGCTGCCAGAGCTCTGGTGCATGTGTAATTTTCCGCTCATGTGCATTAGGCGTCTTGGAGCTTTGGAAGGCCACATTTGAAATTAGGGCTGGTTCAAGCTGCCTACTTTAAGCCTGTGCTATAAAAAAAAGTTGATTTCTACTTTTCTTTACAGAATACTAGTGTAACTTGCAGAGAAAAGACATACACATCTAGGTGCATGGATGCAAGGAAATTATGGTACACTATAATTTACATGCGTATACGTGTGCTTCACCCATACTCTGCCCAAACACCACTCATGCGAATGCCCACTGGCAAAGTAAGAGCCATCAAAGCATAGCATGCATTTTTCTGCTAGTCAGTATTCTGTAAGATGTCATTTTTGCACAAAATTATCCACTTATACATATAAATGACTAGAATACTGCTGTATGAGGTGCCTAAAATACAAATCTTCATGCTCAACCAGCTTCACTTACATCTGTCCCACGATATGGAACACAATACCAAAAGTACTAAAATGCACGACTGTCTACCTAACTTTCCAATAACACCTGAAAGCCCACTTCTTCAGAAAATCTTTATTTGATGATCTCACACAGCAAAACTGAACACCAACCAACACACTATCCAGCTTATAATCGAAACAGAAAAACACCTATATTGCGACCCAAATCAGGAGATGGGCGTCTTTCTCCCGTGGGCGCCCAAATCGGTATAATCAAAAGCCGATTTTGGGCGTTTCCAACTGCAATCCGTCGCGGAAACGGGTAAAGTTGACGGGGGCGTGTTGGAGGCGTGATGAAGGCGGAACTGGGGCGTGGTTATCGACCGAGGAGAGATGGGCGTCTATAGCTGATAATCAAAAAAAAGGCGTTTTTACCGCGATTTGGGGGTCACTTTTTTTTGGACCCTTTTTTTTCACGAACAGGTCCCAAAAAAGTACCCCAACTGACCAGATGACCACTGGAGGGAATCGGGGATGACCTCACCGGACTCCCCCAGTGGTCACTAACCCCCTCCCACCAAAAAAAAAAACACTTTACAAACTTTTTTTCCAGCCTCTATGCCAGCCTCAAATGCCTTACCCACCTCCATGACAGCAGAATGTGTTCTATCCTCTGACAGCCTTTCCTTGGTTCTGATGTGGCTCTCGGGTGAGTGTGACACCTTATCTGTTAAGGGCACTGCAGAGTCACATCAGCAATGCATTGTGGTGGGTGTAGGGTAAGGGCGCCGTGATTCCACTAGCTTGTGGCAAATGCTCACGATGTTGGTAGGCTCTACTCCCATGGTGCTTTTCCCCCTGCTTACTGGGTCAGAGTGTGCCCTGTTTTGTTTCCGGTAGTCCATGAGGTAGTGGCCATTTTTGCAAGCCAGTTTTAGATCCCTTTCACGTGTTAGCCACGCTACAGAACTTAGTTCTTACCTTGAATGTGGCTGAAAGAGGGCATTGTACAGCATTCTGCCAGCTCTGACCTACTGCTCATCTCAGTACCAGGGAGACTCGTTGCCAGTGGGGCATAACCTCTGATCTGCAGTTAACTGTGAGTAAGCGTGCTTATTCCAATAAAGGACGTTTTTGGAGAGATTAGTCTTCAGGTGTCAACTGGTGTGCCAATGTTATATAGCAGCAACAAGTCCTAGAGGCCTGCGTGTATGCAGGTCCCTGGAGCACTTTTAGTGTGTACCGCAGTGCACTTCAGCCAGGCGGACCCAGGCCCATCCCCCCCTACTTGTAACACTTGTGCTGGTAAATGGGAGGTCTGAAAAACCCATTGTACCCACATGTAGGTGCCCCCTTCACCCCTAAGAGCTATGGTAGTGTTGTACATTTGTGGGTAGTGGGTTTTAGGGGAGGGGGTTGGGGGCTCAGACACCCGTGGTAAGGGAGCTATACATGTGGGAGCGTTGTCTGAAGTCCACCGCACTGACCTCTAGGGTGCCCAGTTGGTGTGCAGGCATGTCAGGGGGGCGAGTGTACTACGAATCGTGGCCCCTCCCACGACCAAATGACTTGGATTAGGACATTTTTGAGCTGGGCGTTTTTAGTTTCCATTATCGCTAAAAAAAACAAATGCCCAGCTGAAAAAATCCATTTTTTCGAAAATACGGTCTGTCCTGCCTCTTCACGTACCCGTTTTTGGGCATAGATGCCCCTGGAGATAGGCGTTCGCGTTCGATTATGCCCCTCCACGAAACTCAAATCACTAACAGAAACTGAGCAAAGCGCACGTCAACTTCTAATGACAATGTAATATGTTTTACTGTTGTAAACTGTAAGCCATGTTGAACCAACAATTTGATTGGAAAATGCAGTAAATAAATACATAAATAAAAATCCACACTGTAGACATTTCCGCTTAAATGTATATAGGGAAAGGGGAAAGGGAAAGGGAATTGGGACTTGATATACCGCCTTTCTGAGGTTTTTGCAACTACATTCAAAGTGGTTTACATATATTCAGGTACTTATTTTGTACCAGGGGCAATGGAGGGTTAAGTGACTTGCCCAGAGTCATGCTTAGTTGATATCCCAGCACCTAAAACTATATGCCTCCATTTACACCAACGAAAACGTAGTGTAAATCCCAGTGCATAGATTTACAAGCACTGGGCCATATTCTATAACTACAGATAAATTTGGAAACACCCACAGAATGCCCATTTCCCTACCCGTAGCTATGCCATTTTTGAACTGCATGCATTATAATTTTGGTGCAGTTTATTACAGAACAAGCTTAGCGAGTTGTGCATGTAAATTCTAATTATTGCCAATTAGTACTCATTATTGCTTGTTAAGTGCTGTTCAAAATGCTGATTAGCTTGTTAAACCAATTAAGTTGCATGTGTTGTTACAGAATACGCCTGAATTTCAGCACGGATCTCTAGGTGCTATATAGAATCCGGCATTATATGGCCAAAGTTATCCTTTCAAAATGGAATAGGATTTGATGCAGTTCAAGTTACAACTACAAGTTATATAGAGAGTGGCAACATTTAGCTTTCCATTTAACTTATGCATTCATTGACAGCATAAATTAACATCTGCTTGAGCGGGCTTGTTAAATTCCTTCAGATGTTGTTGACTCCTGATGCAGACATTTCCACTGAATCATAGCACCCTGCTGAGTCCTTATTTTTATCTGTTGGAACATCTCTTGATTTTGATTTTGAGAGCATCACTTTTACAGACTGGACTTTTAATAAACTGTAACATAACAACATATTTTTGTCTTGTGGAACCCTTTTTTTTTTTTTTTTTTAGTTTTCTTCTTTTTTTGGTGTTCACTTTGCTTTTTTTGTGCACTTTTCCAAGATCACCAGGATTATTTGATGGATCCTGGCTTCCCTGGTTCTCAGCCCACCGATCTAACCATTTCATCTGCACTCCAGAGGGAGAAGTGAAGGAAGAGCTGAGAGAAACAGGTGAAGGTTGAGACAATTATGAAGAGGCGGGGACGGATGAGTATATGGGGAGGTGAGGGGCAAGGTATATGTGTGTGAGAACAAGAAATGGAAGCATAGGAGAATAGAGGATTATAAGGGAAAGAGGATGGGATTTGAAATACTGCCTTTATGTGGACACAATCGGTTTATATTTTCTACATAGGTAATTATTTTGTACCTGGGGAAATGGAGAGTTAAGTGACTTGCCAAGAGTCACAAGGAGCTGTAATGGAAATTGAACCCAGCTCCCCTGGCTACTCCTCCACTAGTAGGATAATGAAAATCACAAGGAAAAGGGAAAAGAAGAAATGCAACATATAACATAGAAAAAGATCTCAACAATATGGGAAACAATAGAAATGCTGAAAGAATAAAATGACTAAAGGAAGCAGGTAACTTAGAAGTCAGAAAGAAGAGAAAATGTGGAACAATGAATTAATAAGGAAAGGCTGGAGAAAATAAAATGAATCTATATAAAAGAGTAAAAAAGAAACATAAGAAAAGACTTGCCCCATCCTTGGCCACCTTTAAATCTAGACTGAAAGCCCACCTCTTTAACATTGCTTTTGACTCGTAACCACTTGTAACCATTCGCCTCCACCTACCCTCCTCTCTTCCTTCCCGTTCAGATTAATTGATTTGATTTGCTTACTTTATTTATTTTTTGTCTATTAGATTGTAAGCTCTTTGAGCAGGGACTGTCTTTCTTCTATGTTTGTGCAGCGCTGCGTATGCCTTGTAGCGCTATAGAAATGCTAAATAGTAGTAGTACAGTAAGAACAGATAAAGAACTGCAAAGTTTTGAAAATATTTTACTGTACTACTTTGCAGCATCTACAATTGATCAGATGGGAAGATTGTTATGATTGGGGTGAGCTTCTTAGCTGGCTTCTGTTTCTTTTGTCTGTCTTTTCTGAGCTGGCTCTGTCTCTCTGTGCTGGCAGCTTCCAGCAGCATGGGGTTAATTGTTTTACTTTACTACAGCTGTGTGGGTGGACTGAATTAGCTCTACCTCTCTTTGGGTGTACTGGCTTCAAGTGCTTCACGGTGTTGCATTGGTGTGGGTTGGGCCTCTCTGGGTCAGTGTGCTTTTGCCTAGGTCTAGGGAGTGTGACATCATCAGGGAGGGCCTTGATAAGGAAGTGGTGTTGTTTCCTTCAGGGCCTTTTGCAACAGTGGTGTTTGCTTTAGGTAGGGTGGTGCAGTGTGCACTTCTGACATTGTGTCTAGTTTCCCTGCTTTCTTTTGCTAAGGGCCAGGTTAGTGTTAGTGCAGTGTGCACTGGTGACTGTGTGTTTAGCTTTCCTGCTTTTCCCTTATGGTTCCCCTGCTTTTCCCTCTTGGTTTTGGAAGCATTGCTGTGTGTAGGGCCTTGGAAGCTCTGTTGCTGATAGAAGTACTTCAGGGTTTGGTGTTGTTAGGAACACTGCAGAGTTTGCTGTTATAAGTACTTCTGGTGTTTGTGCTATTGGGAGCATTGCAGTCTTTGCTGTTGGTGTTTGGTGATTTAGAATCACTTTTGGCTTATGTGTTAGCTTCCCTGCTTTTTCCTTGTGGCTCCCCTGTCTTCCCTTTGTGCTAGGAGCTCTTCTGGTTGCTTGCCAGAGTAGTGCTTAGGAAGCACCTTGTTAGTTTTGTATCTAGCTGGCTAGAGCAGTGCTTAGGTAGCTTGTTAGTTTTGTGTTTAGCTTGTTAGTGTAGAGCTCTGCTTGTTTTTGAGAGTGGGAGGGGGTTAGTGACCACTGAGGGAGTAAGGGGAGGGCATCCCCGATTCCCTTCAGTGGTCATCTGGTCATTCCAGGCACTTTTTTGTGCCTTATTCGTAATAAAAACAGGTCCGGGTGAAAATAATCCAAGTTTTACTCATGGACATATCTGTTTTTTTCCATTATGGGTCAAAGACATCCAAGTCTTAGGAATGCCCAAGTCCTGACTTCACCACACCTCCAATACGCCTCCTTGAAATGTATACATCCTTGCGATGGACTTCAGTTAGAGACGTCCAAATTCGGGTTTCGATTATACCGATTTGGACGTCTCTGAGAGATGGACGTCCAAGTGCCAATTTATGTCACTTTTTGGACGTCCATCTCTTTCGAAAATGAGCCTGATAGTAACATAGTAGATGACAGCAGAGAAAGACCTGTATAGTCCATCCAGTCTGCCCAACAAGATAAACTCATATGTGCTACTTTATATGTATACCTGACCTTGATTTGATTGTGCCATTTTCAGGGCACAGACCGTAGAAGTCTGCCCAGCATTAGCCCCACCTCCCAACCACTAGCCTGCCTCCCAAACAACTGTGCTGCCACCCAATCTCTGAGGATCCATTTCTTCTGAGGATCCATTCCTTCTGAACAGGATTTCTTTATGTTTATCCCACGCATTTTTGAATTCTGTTATCGTTTTCATCTCCACCACCTCCCACGGGACGGCATTCCAAGTATCTACCACTCTCTCCGTGAAAAAATACTTCCTGACATTTTTCTTGAGTCTGCCCCCCCTTCAACCTCATTTCATGTCCTCTAGTTCTACCGCCTTCCCGTCTCTGGAAAAGGTTTGTTTGTGGATTAATACCTTTCAAATATTTGAATGTCTATATCATATCACCCCTGTTTCTCCTTTCCTCCAGGGTATACATGTTCAGGTAAGCAAGTCTCTCCTCAACTACATAGTTGAAAAGGGGGTATAACCATGAGGGTGGAATGGGCAGGTCATGGGCGTTTCTGAATTCTATGCACGTTGTTGTGGAATACACCCGGTCTGCGCCTAATTTAGGCATTGGAATTTGCACCAAGTTTTACTTAGCATAACTGTCATGTGGATGGGCACTTAGCATATTCTATAAACCACACAGAAATATAGGCCTATTCTATAAAGTAGACCTAAATTTAGGCATATTTTAGAGAATACTCCTAAAACTAAGATGTTTTGAGCTAGGCCTGTTTTTACAACGAATAAGGCACAAAAAGGTGCCCTAAATAACCAGATAACCACTGGAGGGAATCAGGGATGACCTCCCCTTATTCCCCCAGTGGTCACTAACCTCCTCCCACCCCCCAAAATGTACTGAAAAACATTACTTGCCACGAAGAATCCAGCCCTAATTGGCTAAACAGCCAGATTTTTGTTCATATAATGGTGCTCTGGTTAGGCAAGGGTGGAGGTAGTGCCAGAAATTATTCCTTTCGGGGATAAGTTATCAATGCTGGCTACTGTTTAATTGAGTTATTTTACCACAAGTTGGGCTATTTTAGCACAGGATTCCATTTTATGCAATTAGACCATGTGCTAAAATAACCTGATTAAACAATAGCCTATGTTGATAACTTCTCCCTTAGGGGTCCTTTTACAAAGTTGTGCTGAAAAATGGCCTGTGGTAGTATAGACGTGGGTTTTGGGCATGTGCAGAATCATTTTTCAGCACACCTACAAAAAAAAAAAATGCCTTTTTGAAATTTTTGCTGAAAATGGAAGTGCAGCAAAATGAAAATTGCTGCGTGTCCATTTTGGGTCTGAGACCTTACCACAAGCCATTTACTTAGTGGTAAAGTCTCACACAGTAACCGGGTGATAATGACCTATGCATGCCAAATACCACTTGACATGCGTCTGATACGCGTGGCCAAAAAAAAAATTATTTTCCAAACGCGCATATCGGATGTACGCCAAAAATGAAATTACCACAAAATCCATGTGGTAGCTGGGCAGTAACTCTATTTTGGTGCACATTGGGCATGTGTAGACGGTTATGCAGCTTAGTCAAAGGGCCCCTTAGTTTAAGGCTGCTGAATAACAGGCCTAAATCTAAACAGGCAGTGCTGTCACTTTTTCTTCAGCACTACTGCTTATATGGACAGCATACTGATGCTTAATACAGTGACTGAGCTGGAGGAAAACCGGCCCCCCTTATTTTTCATTAAACCTTGGAGCTGGGACCCATTCAACCCACCTTGCCCCCCTTCCCTCTCCAAGCCCCACCAGAATAACTTTCTAGAAACCAAAATTGGGTAACCATAGGCCGCAGCTTGCTTTATTAACAATTTAACTTTAATTAACTTAAGATAAGAAGACTCCCCCCCCCAAGCTACATGTGTCCAAAATTAACACCACAGTCGCCCCCCCCCCCCCCACCGCTTGCCATGTCAGCAAAGTGGCAACTTCCACTTCTGGTCTCCATCTTCTCGGGCTCCGCCTTCACAGCAAGGGCCCTGATCTGTCTGGACTTCCACACCTTTTCTGGGTCACCCGACCCGCCTTTGATGCCCTGACTTAGCCCCCATGAGCCAGAGCTCCTGTAGCTCGGTGTTTGGTTGGTTTTTTTTGCCACTTAGGGGAGGCCTACGCATCTTCACAGGCCCCCTCCCCCTTAAGCATGCTGCGGCCTACCCAGACCCGGTCCCCCGCCAGTGCTCTAAACAGTCCTTAATATCCAGCAAAAACAAATCAAAGCCCACTTCAGACAAATGTACCCGATCCCGTGCAAATAGACCTGCACATTTCATGTCCACCCAGTCGTGCTTAATTTGGACCCCCCCTCCTGGCCATGACCCACACGCCAACTTGCCAGTTCACCTTGCTCAAACCCTGGCGCCACTTACGGGCTGGAAGGCAAGCCGGCCGACGGATAATATCGGATTACACTACTTGGGTAGAAGGGAACCAGTCTATTACCAAGCGCAAGTTCTCTTTCACTGTGTTGATGAGCTGCTTGCTTGTCCACCTATCGACATCATTGCCCCCTAAGTGCAGCAACAACAGCTGTGGGTGCCGACGTCTGTCCCGCAACCGATACATCAGCGGCATAAGATGGGTCCATCGCATTCTGCGCTCGCCCAGCCATGAAATTCGGATCCCTCGCCGCTCCAATTCCAAGTGGATCCCTCCTGGACGCCTCGCTGCTCTAGCGCTGGCCCAGTGGACAAAAGAATGGCCGACAATCCATACTGAATATGCTGATCCACCAGCATCTACAACAGGGGAAGACTGACAAAGAATTGACAAGTATGACCTCCCAGCCAAACCAGAGTCCCCCTCCCCTAGCGACCGCCAGGCAAACAGCCACATTGCACATCTAATCTCCCCACCCTTCAAGAAGGTCTGATATAACTCCTATAAGCCCCAGAAGCCCACCTGCCAATATTTCTGATGGCCGCCGCCCCCAGGCCCGCGTGACTTGCACTAGTCGCCGCCCCAATTCTGAACGAGTGAGTACTGAAATGACTCGGATTTTCACCCACACAAACAAGACACCAGCGAAGCGCCGCTGCAAACTGATATCTTGTTAACACCCCACCAACCGCATGCACAAATAGGGGTAAGGGGTCCACCGGCCGAACCATGAAATAGTCTTCCAACAATGACACCGGACAGTAGGCCATGCCTGGAACCCCGGACAAGACTATCGTGTGCTCTACCCCTCTCTGATCCGTTTTTGACCATAACAGCTTGACACGCAGCACCCCAAGCTATATGCAGACATGCTCG
The DNA here is from genome assembly GCF_901765095.1 of Microcaecilia unicolor. NCBI lineage: Eukaryota > Metazoa > Chordata > Amphibia > Gymnophiona > Siphonopidae > Microcaecilia > Microcaecilia unicolor. Next base: position 53,816,249 of record NC_044032.1, read on the forward strand.
CGCAACAGGCCATAAAAAACCTCCACTGACCGGCACCGCTCCATCAACTCCCATACCCGAAAAGCTCCATAGAAGGCCAAAGCAAAGGCTGCTCGAAAGAGCCGTGCTTCGAAACCCGACCGAGTCACCAGCTCCAAAACCTCCAGCAGACACACTAGCAAGCCATGAGTAATAGGCCGGCACCCATCCCCCACCACCGGGACCGACCTGCCCCATCCCTTTAAGGCACTACCCACTAAGAAACGGGAACTCGGTGGGCCCCAACCAAAGACCTTACTGAAAAACGCAATCCTGCCAAATGCTACTGAACCGCACTGCGTGAACACCCTTGCTCTTTTGCTGCCGCGATATACGCCGTTAGCAGCTCGTCAGAAGCCCGCCCCTCCAACCAACCCTCGCCCCTAAGAAAGCCAGTCATCCTTTCATAACCACAGACATAGGCTAACCATGTAGCCGGCGCTACCGAGGCCCTCAGCATCTTCCACACCTCTGGTCTCCGAGTCGCCAAAGCTGCTCTGGCATCTGCTGTTCGACCTGATCCGCCTCTCGCACTAGTGCCCGGAAGGTCTGAAATTGAAAGCGAGAGAGTGCATCAGCAACTCGATTTTCCATTCCTGGTATATGCTGAGCCCGCAAATACACATTCAAACGCAAACAATGCAGCACCAGCTCCCGAATCAAGGAGTGAACCATCAAACAATGCGCTGTATGTTTATTCACCACCACCACCACTCCTTGGTTATCACACCATACCAATATACTCTTGTTCCGCAGCCGGTCAGGCCACAACTCACACGCTACCACAAACGGAAAGAGCTCCAAAAATGTGATGTTCCCTGTAATCCCCGACACCACCCAACTGTCCGGCCATGGCGCAGCGCACCAGGCACCCGCACAGTACACTCCAAAATCCGAACCCCCGCCACATCTGTAAACAATTCAAGATCCACATTAGACACCTCCACGCTCCGAAGCGCTAATGTACCGTTGAACCCTGACAGGAACTCCAGCCACATCCGCAAATCACTACGGACCCCCTCAGTTAAACGGATGTGATGATGAGGCTGTAAGACACCCGAAGTCGCCATCGCCAAGCGCCGCGAGAACGCCCGCCCCATCGGGATCACTCTACACGCAAAATGTAAACTGCCCAATAAAGACTGGATGGCGCCCAAGGTGGGCTGTTTGGCCTGCAATACCCCCAAAATCTGCCCCACCAACCGCACCACCTTCTCCTGTGGCAGCTGCGTCACCATCTGCTCCGTATCAATCTCAATGCCCAAGAAAGTAAAGACCGAAACGGGGCCTTCCGTTTCGTCCGAGGCCAGTGGGATACCAAATTCCGCTGCCACCTCCTGAAAGACTGCCAGAAAACAACCACACTCCCCCCCCCACCCGCCGCCGTCCCGATGAACAGGAAATCATCCAAATAATGCACTAAAGTATGCAACCTCGCTCTCTGCATGGTCACCCAATGCACGAAGAAGCTGAAATGCTCGAAATAGGCACATGACATTGAACAACCCATCGGCAAGCATTGATCGCAATAAAAGGCTCCGTCAAAATGAAAATCCAGCAACGGAAATGCGGATGGGTGGAGCGGCAGGAGCCGGAAGGCCGGCTTAATATCCACCTTTGCCAACCATGCCGCAACACCGCACCGCCGCACCAGCCGCACCGCACAGTCAAATGAAGTATACTGCACCGAACAGCGGTCTTTAGGGATGCCTGCATTCACTGAACTGCCCACTGGGCAGGAAAGGTTATGGATGAGGCGGAATTGTCCCAGCGTTTTCTTTGGAATCACTGCCAGCGGGGAGATCATAAAGGGACAAAAGGGGGGTCGACGAAAGGTCCAGCAATTCGGCCCAACCGTAGCTCCTCCCCCAATTTCCTGCGCACCAACTCTCCCAATCTGAATTCCGAACCCAATTAGAAACCACCCATCCCTGGTATGGAATCAGAAACCCCTCGATAAAACCCCTCCCCAGCATCTGTGCCACCCTACGCGCTGGGTATCGATGAAGCCATGGCAGCATCGCATCGACCCGCACCAGCGTTGGCGCTCGCTCCAACAAATTACTGCTTGGCCTCTGCGGGACCTCCCGCTCCTCTTTTTGGACATTTGACTGCGGCACACCCCTGCCCGCACGCGGAACAGGCGTGCCGAAACTTGCAGTCCAGGAACAAACATGTTGCTCTGTTAAACCACCAAAAGACCTCTGCAGGTGCGTTGGACCCGCCCCACACTGCCCCGCTCTCCCCCCTACCCATGGCTCGAAAGGGCTGCACCTCCGCCGCCGGAAGAAGTCCCTCACGTCCCATCCCCCCAGCTGCCGCGGGGCGAGGAGCCATATGAACCAGCCACAGGTTAATATCCTGTCCCCCCCCAAGTCATATGCAGGTTCTCCTCCATCTTATCTCGAAAGGCTTCGTCATAGTTCAACCAAGCCCAACCACCAAAGCGCTGAAACACGTCCAAAACAGAATCCGCATATGCTAGCAACAGGCCATACTGACCCAGGTTCCCCTGGCCCCAGACATTAGCCAGGCACAAAAAGGAACGCATCCAGTTGACTACTGTCTTGGCGAGCTTTTGCTCCTACGCACTCGACCTGCGTCTTGTCGCGCTTCTTACACTTTCGCCGCCTCCTACCCTCCAATAAAAGAAATATGTCTATGCACTTCCGCTGTCTAATCCTTCTTTGCAACGAACGCAAGACCTGCTCCCAGAGCTGAGACAACGCCACCAAAGCCGGTGGCCCTCTTGAACCCTCCCCTGCCGACGTTGCCGAATCCACCCACAATGCCTCCACCCCCCTATGAGAAGAAGAGGAGGAGGAAGTAGATGCAGAAGAGGAGGAGACAGAAGACGAGGAAGAGTCCCTACCTCGCTTGTCCCTCCCCCTCTGCTTGCGCCGCGCACCCCTACCCCGCCCCCCAGAAGAGCCCACTATACCAGCTCCTGTCTCGCCAGCACCGGGCACCGACATCAATACTGCCACTGGGCCATGTCCCGCCACTTTGTCCGGTTGCCCTGCAGCCGCCGTGCTCAGCAAGGTCTGCTCCTGACCCGCCATTCTCCTGCTCGCATAGTCTCCCGCCGCTGACATCAAGGGGTGCTCCAAATTCTGCTCCACCCAGTCTGTCCTCTGGGATCCACTGCACTGCGCACCTGCAATGACAAAGGGGGGGAAACAGCAGGACCAGCCCATCTGGTGCTGCACCCTGTCTCACGTGTGACTATGCCCCTTCCCACTGGGGACTCCCACCTCGGATCACCTGCAGCAGGGGGTCCCGATCACGGGGCTGCCCATGGATAAGTGGCCTGGGCAGCCCATGGGGGCCGCCCGAAAGAAGGCCACACTCCCCACTGATAAGGACCCCACCCCGTACTGGCTCCTGCCGCGCCGGAGGGGAACCCCTCACTGAAAACTCCTGGCACCAGAACCGTGGATGCGGGGAGGCTGACACCTGCGGCCCCACACACCAGGCTGACTCCCCCTGCCGCTTGCACACTCACTTGCGGCTCTAACGTTCCCTCCAGTCCCGCATCTCTCTGTCTGCCGACTCTCTCCGCCTGTAAAAGCTCCCCCTCCGCCTGACCCTCAATGCCTACCGAAAAAACGCTCACGGCACCCCTGTCTCCACCTGAGTCAAATCGGTACCTCCCCGCAACTCTCCCTCTCCAGGCTTCCCCGCTCCGCGCCTGCCCAGGCTATGATGCCGCGTTTTTTGAGACATTTTTTCCCATCGCCCCTGCAGCTTCCACTGCTATAGCAGTCCGTGCAATTTCCTTTGATCGCCTAGGGCCCACTTGCGCCCCCCTCCATACTCACTTGCTCGGGGCTCCCCTCTAATGAATCGCTGGCATAAAAAGAGAGCTCTGCCCCCCCAACCTCCTCTCCCATTTCTCTCTCTCCTGCCATGCTGCAACTGCCTCAGAGGATCAGCAGGAATGCCTTGAACACTTCACCCTCCTTCAGCCTTATCCTCGCCTCACTCCGCCCCCTAACCACCCTCTCCTCCAATGCCCAGTCCCCTAGCCACACTGAACCGCCTCTCCCTTCAAATCAGCCAATCACCTAGGGCAACGCCTTCCCCCACTCTGCGTGGATGCTGCTCCTGTTACACCCCCACCCCCCTCCTGCTGCCCCAGGCCCTAGAGCTTTCTCGAATGGGCCCAGCCCTCATTTAATTTGGCCCTTCGAGACAAGCTCTCGGACCCCCTGTTATAGCAGTTTGGAATAAAAGATATCCCACATCCTAAGATTTTACATCTCCATTCAAAATTTACACACACACACAAATATAATGATGCCATTTTCCTAACAACCCTGTACTGAATAAAACTATAATCTGTAAACAAAGTAGCACAACCCTACATGTCCTATCAACTTGACATTATCAAATAGGGAATATGGTCCATATGGCCAGATATTATAACTTCTTTTGTAGATTTATTTTTGCATGGATCAAACTGGTTATCACATTAGCTGATTCCAATTTCAGTACTGCAAGAAGAAAAAAATGTCTCTTTAATGGCAAGGGGCATCTGGATAAATTATTTAAAAGCAACAATATATTCTGACTGTGATTAAAACAATTATTTTTGACTTAACATACCATGGGTAGAATAAAATCATATAAGGGCAGTGAGTGTAAAATAAAATGAAAAATCTGCAGCAACATGAGTCATGGTAAATTGAAGGGATAATGCCATTACAAAAATTCACGGGGGAAAAGCCAGTTCCCAAGCTTGGCCCACAGAGGGCACCCCTGCTCATTCTAATGTGCCTGGAGCTGAGGAGACTGGTAACAGCAGCTCAGCTCCCTCATTTCTATTGGAATCCAGCTTGGGATCCAGTCCGTTTCCCTTCCCATATCCACGTTTTTTCTTTCCAGCCTTTACAATTCTCTGAATCAATGGATGCAGGGATCTAACTCTCAGCTCACATACTGCTGGTGGACAGCTCCAGCAGCAAGCCAGAGAGCTCTTCACTCTTTGCCAGTTCTATCCTTCTCACTGGAAAGATACAATTGCAACTTTTTTTTCCCCCCCTCGGCCTTCTTTTTTTTTTTTTTTTTGTAACTGTGGAAAGCAACAGAAATGGAATAATCCAAGGATATTTAAATTCACCTGGATAAATATTTTGAAAGGTTCTTGTGTGTGTGTGGTTTTTTTTTTTTAATGATTTTGAGCAGCGGGGTCTGCTTCCTCTCATTACAGTTACTTCTTGTGACTTAGTTCACAGTCATTCTGGTGGCTGATGCTTTGGTGAACTGAATGCAACTTTATTAGCGGCAGTGGAGAGTCGGGAGAAAGCAGAAGAGGAAAGAAGGGCTGCCTGTATGTCCTTGTGCCTGGAACACCAAAATCTAGAGGTGTTCGTGGAAATATGGAGAATAGCCTTGGATTTTTGGGGAGACGGAACCTGGCTTTTCTGCTCTTCGGGTTTACTCTGCTCAGCTTGGATGCTCAAGTGGCTGGTAAGTCAGTTGTCTTTCCCATTTGGATTTCGGTTGTAGAATACAGTGCTGTTGAATGGACAAATGTTCCTCCCTTCGGGGGGATGCAAAACTCTCTTTTTTTTTTCCGGTGACTTGATCAGAATGGGATTGGATTTTGGTAACATTGTTAAGGATACTTGCTGTGGGTGTTCAGTAAAAGAGAAATTGATTCCTCTGTTGCAATGTTTCTGGAAAATACACATACACACACACACACGCTCACTCACTCACACACACACACATAAACACACACGCTATCACCAAAGGCACATTTTTTTCCCCAGCTGCCAGTTTCGACGCTAGATTGTTTTGCTGCGGTTTCCTCGTACTTGGGTGAGGAAAGAGAATGAGAGATTTCTTGAATGAAGGGTTGAATGGGGCTATAGTTTACCAGACAAAAAAAATGTCTGTCTCTTAGTGGCAGTACCCGAACCTCGTTTGATCTATATTCTGATGAGCTGACCTCACTGGGCAGGGGAAAAAATGTTAATGCCAATTTTGCTTTGAATTTGGCTAGAAAGCAGGAAAAGGGAAATGTTAGCCTCTGGTGGTGAAAATGGTTCTGCTGGACTGAAACTTGCATTTAGTCATTACGTTTGGAACCTGAAAGTGGTATCAGCGTGCTACTTTCCACAATTACAAGCAGGTCCATTTGTGTGCCGAGGGAGATGCTTATTGTTTGCCGACAAATGCTGTTTTATTTTCCACAGCTTGACTGTAGGTTCTGCAGAAATGATCCTAAAAGGGACAGCTACTTCATAACCTGTCTTGTGCTGAAAACAATTATAGGAAAAGGGGCATTTTTCAGCATCAACCGTCTCCTCTACCAGCTTTCCCCATATAAAAAATGATTTGTGGTCCGGAGTATAATTGGCATAGAAGGAGGGAATATACTGAACAGTGCATCTGTACTAAACTATAAATAATAGGTGAACTCTTTTTCAGCCCAGATTTTTCTCAAGGTTAACAAGTTATCAATGAGCTGGTTAAAAACATTACTCTGTGTATTTATATCTGATGAAATCCACACTCTCTTAGCTATTGGTTTTGTAAAAGGAAGCAATTATGCATGAATCCCTGCGTCACTCATAAGTATGAATTTTGAAATTTGAACTCACAATGGTTAATAGCTGGCGGTGAAGAGATGAGTGAATCCGCAAGCAACTTCTTCCTAGAAGCCATTGCTGGCATAGCCTGAAAGGTTTTGTTGTACATTCATCAGGAGGCAAAACCTCATCCTACTTAGAAATTCTGCGGGAGTCAGAATCGGAGCTTTTCAAATACAATAATAATAACAAGAAGAAAAAAGAGTAGGTTTTTTTTCTGGCTTGCAAATGCTTATCTTTGTAGGTGTACTATCACCATCCTTTTGTCAGGTTGTGACCTATGTCACGTGATTGTTGTAAAATAATAAAGTGCATTTACATCTTTCTGTTAAGTACTTAGGTTGCTTTGCCCTCTGCATATCCATCTTGTGAATTGTCCACCGATTCTTCCTGTATTCATTTTCCCTCTTGAGAAACCCACTGGAGCTGAGGGACTGACAGTGCAGAAGGAGTAATTCACTCTCTGAACGTACCGATAGGAGGTGCCCTTATTTTCCCTGGTTGGCGAAAATCCATTCGTCAGTACAGTGCTTAGAGGTACACATAATTTTGGATTGGCAACAGAACATTATAGATATACTCTGCAGTGATCATGTGATGTTTCTCACTAAATAAAGTTGTGAAATGCGTCTGAAGAATGACATTTTTTTAGGGGGGAGGGAAGATGGGGGGGGGGAGGACGAATAGAAAGAGACCTCTTTATAGTAAAAGGAAAAGGTGGTAGGAAATACTCTGATGCAAGACAGAATAGAGTCATTGAATTCCCATTTTACAGTGGCTTTGGGTTTACAGAATATGTTCTTGTCTTATTTAAATTGCAATGCAAAATGAATGGATTTGGTTTTTTTTAGATCTAATTCATCATCTTCCCAAGTCAGATAGCAGAGTGAACTACGTTCTGGTACAGTAGACATTTCTGTGTCCCAGAGGGCTTACAATTTGTTTTGGACCAGAGGCAATGAAGGGTGAAGTGACTGCACAAGGTCACAAGGACTATTAATGGGTCTTAGCCTGCTGCTTTAAACTTTTTTCTTCCACTAGAAACAATGACAACTCTGAATATACAGTAACAAATGTTGCCTAATTAAGCATTTGGAAATGCATGGCCACATGCTAAACAGTCATTTGATTACCTTGTAGAGCAGTGCTTCCTAAATCTGGTCCTGGAGGCACCCCAGCCAGTCAGGTTTTCTGTATATCCATAATGAATATTCATGAGATAGATTTGCATGCAATGGAGGCAGTGCATTCAAATCTCTCTCCTAAATATTCATTGTGGGTATCCCGAAAACCTGACTGGCTGGGGTGCCTCCAGGACCAGGTTTGGCAACCACTGCTGTAGACGTGTGATTCAGTCAAAGCTGCAAAGATCTTGTATCCCATTTGTAAATGAGATGAACTCATTTGTCTGAGAAGGAGTAACACCTCTTTCACCTCCTTAGTTTGATGGAAATATGGGCTTAGTAGAGTATGTTAGAGGTTTGTGATACCTGCTGAGCAGTATGGCAATGGGTTTCTCTGTGAGTGGTGCAGTATAAATCACCGGGTGACCTGTCACAGCATCCATTTCACAGGCAGGCTAGCCAGCAACTGAATTAGTCAGCCTGTGGCAAAATAGAGGGCACGTCTATTGTGGCATTACATTCATTGAGCTTGGTACTGTCAAATACAAGAATGGCCAAGCTTGGCATAATCACTTCTACCACAAATAGTCACTTTTCCTTGTGCTCTGTTCACTGCCTTGCACTGTTCTTCCCAGCTTTGCAGTGGGTTTGTTTGTTTGCTGACATCTAGTTTGAATTGTACTGGCTCATTTACTAATTGTCACTGGATTCATCCCAGGAACCATCAATTTCTTTTGCAGACTAATGGCACCTTGAGACTAAATTACTGTAACCACACCCTGTAGACCCTAGGATTGTTCACTGGTGTTCTGTACCTAGAATTTTAATGGTATGTCATAATATATGTTCAGATTGCTAACATCAATCACCAACATAATTTTATTTCTGCTCTGAAAAAAAAAAATTGAGATTTCAGAGTTTGAACTTATATGCTAAATGACTTATTATAGACTTGACTGGATAATTTTTTTGTTTAATTTGGAGTTATGGAATATATTACACTTTTGAGTAAAGTCTAGTTTCTGTCATACCAAAGAATGGATAGACCATTAGAATCTGATCGAGTAGTTTATATGTTTTCCTGGAAAACTTTACAGTTTTGAAGGAATCAAAGCGCATTTGGCAGTGCGATATGCACTACTTTGTGTGTAATGTAATATGTGCTTCTGCATCTTGGCAAAAGCACATTTAGCGAGTACCATTTTAAACTGAGTTCCATAAAACCCCTTGTTCCTATAACAAATGTTAAACTGATACCAAAGCATTTCTATTCTAAAATAATATTACTAATATTGGTATAAATAAATGCATTCATGAGTACATCAGTATAGACCAGTCCAGACATACCTTTTCCACATCTTTTACATACAACACAATTACATAGTAACATCGTAACATAGTAGATGACGGCAGAAAAAGACCTGCACGGTCCATCCAGTCTGCCCAACAAGATAAACTCATATGTGCTAGTTTTTGCATTCAGGTGACTGTTTACTGTATTTTACTACATCCAGCATGGGTTTCACTTCACTGTGGCACACCATCACCATTCCCTATGCCCCACTCCTCTATAGTATCGTTACCTTTCCTTCCTTTTCCTCCCATCCATGGAATGTTACTTCCTCCCTTCATCACCTTGTCCTCCCTTCTACTTGCCACATCCTGGCATCACTACCTTATAACCCCCCCTCCACAAACAACAACACACCCCTCCCCCAGCCCCTGGATGTATTCCTCTGTCCTTCTTACCTCCCCCTTCCTATCTCCAACCACCACCTGCAGTGAGCAGCACATACACACTACTCCAACTGCACAGGACCCAGTGACAGAAGTTTAACATATGGATCCCCAGGCAACAATTTTGAAGAAAGCCTTCCAAAGTGGAGGGAGGGGGATAAGGATAGTCCACCTCAGAAGACCTTGAAGCAACTGCAAATGAATCCCTTCTTCCTTGCCCTTCTGCTTCCCTATGAGAGCCATTAGGGCAAAATTTGCACCATTGTCAGGGCTTCATAGTCCCACAAGGCAGGAGAGGGAAATTATGAGATATTTAAATACCTCAAAGGACAAAAACACGGACAAAAACAAACAAGGAAAAATAAACAGTAGCCCATGAGGAAAGGGTGTCTTATCATCCAACCTGGAGGTTATTTTTGTCTAACCAGACAATCTCATTTTGGTTAGGCAGAAAGAGCTCTGAGTTTGTGGATACCTCATATTACATGATTCCACGTGTTTTGTGAACATTGTGTTATTTTGGGCACATAACTAGGTTCCTTAAAAGTTTATCCTAAGGCAAATACTCAGAATATATACATTCTCAGTAGTTATGGCTAGAAAAGTGGGTCCCTGCCCTAAAGAACCGAAAGCAGATTCCTGAGGCAATGGGAGATTCATTGGGTCACCCAAGATCACAAACCGTTTAATTCTATAAATGGTGCACACAGTTACATGCACCATTGCATGGGTAGTTATAGATTTCGTACACTTATGTGCATAGCTTAATTACTTAATTGGCCCTTGCCTGGTGCTTTATTGGCAATAACTATCTATAATTAGCCTTAACTAGCATTAATTGCCATTATTTTCCAGTTACGCTTGTGAGTTATGACCTTATTCATTAAAGTGTGCAATAGTGGATCAAATTCTGTATATAGGACTGGATTCTATGTGTCACGCCTAAACATTTAGGTGTACTTTATAGTATAAGCCTAAATTTCCATGTGGGTTATAGAATACATCGAACGTCCGTCCATGTGACTAAATTTAGTCATGGGCAGTTACACTAAGTAAAACCAGGTGTACATGCTGAAGCCTAAATTAGGCACAGGCTAGGTATATTCTATAACAATCCGCATAGATTTTCAAAATGCTCATGACCTGCCCATAGCCATACCCCCTTTTCAACTCTGCAACTTAGAATTTACATGCAGCCATCATAGGATACACCGAGACTGTTCTGCACGTAAATTCTAATTAATGACAGTGTCAATAATAGCTATTAATTGGCAATTATCAGCACTGATTGGCTTGTTAACCAATTAGGTTATGTGCATTGTTATGCAATATGATTTGAAATGACTTGGGAAAATTCACTGCTTATTTCTAGAATAAGCAGCATAAAATGCATTGTACTGTTTTGGGATCTTGCCAGGTACTTGTGACCTGGATTGGCCACTGTTGGAAACTGGATATTGGGCTTGATGGACCTTCGGTCTGTTCCAGTATAGCAACACTTATGTACTTATGATTTATATGTGGAAATCTCAACATGATATATAGAATCTGGGGGATGACATTGAAAAATTGTGCCAAGAAAATGGGCGCTAAGTATTATTCTATAAACAGCAGTCCGAGTTGGGCATGGTTTACAGAATAGCGCTTATCATTGGAATCCATGCCAAACTTTTAGGCATGAGGATTTAAACCAGCTGGAACCTGGCATGAATCTCCTCACCTAAATTAGGCATGGATCCCCTGAATTCTATCATACTGTACACAAGATTTTGGAATTCTCATGACCCACCCATACTCACGCATCTTAAATAGTGTCTTGCAAGATGTGCATGTAAATTCTAATTATTGCCAATTAGCACTGATAATTGATTACTAGCTCCCAATTAGTGTTAATTGGCTCATTATGCAATTAAATTGTGTGTGCAAATTGGGTATGTGCCCAAATTTGCACACACAATTTTGTGCACCATATATAGACTCTAGGAGAAATTGTCTAGTGTGTAACTTCCCAGAAAACATTCACATGGTTGGGTCATGGGCATTTTGACTATTGTATTAAACACGTTAAGGTGTATACATTTACAACTGCCACATACAGTGTGTAAGTGGTCACACCTAAATATTGGCACATAAATGCCAACCTATGCTAATATTTTACAATGACCTTTATCCCCCAGATTCTATATATGGTGCCCAATATTTAGGTTCTAATTGGAACTAATTGGCACCAACATGCACATCTTGCTATGCGCTATTCTATGACAAGGTGTGCCCAAATCCCATAGTACACAACCCAAAAGGGGGCATGGCTATGGATGGTACAAGGGTGGGTCAGGGAAATTCTTAAAATTTGCATGCAGTGTTATAGAATACCGGGGATTTGCACCCAAATTGAGTACCAGGAATTACATCTGGTTTCAGCAGGCATCGGTCCTGGCACCTAAATTTGGACGCTGAAAATGGCACTCAATGCTATTCTATAATGGGCATTTATCTTTGAGTGCTCATTATAGAATTAGCATTGAGGGCCGATTTTTTTTTGGCACCGATTTTTGAGTGCCATCTACTGAATCTAGCCCTTTGCGCCTAATTATCATTATAGAATTTGTGCTTCACACATAAGATTTATGCTCTTAAATTAAGGCAACCTTGACCCAAGGAGTGTAAGTGGTAGAAGCAAAATTTGAACTCTGACTTTTCTAGGTTTCGGTCCATTGCTTTAGCCACTAGACCACATCAAGATCCATCTCTGTGACAAAATGTTGGATGAAGTTCTACTGGCCACATCTGCTGTATTTTGAAGGAGCAAAATTGCAATGGATTATATCTGCACATTTTGTAAAATATTATAGATAAGAACTAAGCAAAAATAAATATTCAAAACTACACTATTCAAAACTGCACACATTTTCATGCAGGCTTCATTTCCATGTGGTAAAAAAAAAATACTCTGTGCATTCATCTGATGAAATCCACATTCCCAAGCTTGACTTCTGCTTCTCAGGAGGGCCGCTACTGGGGATATTACAGAGATAATATTTAAAGCCCTAGATAGAGAGAGGAAGTCCTAACCATTGCTCATCAGCAGGCTAGACTATCTGGACTCCTGGTGCATACAAACTAGGTTCTCAGGGAAACTGTGGCATGTGGAGAATTATTGCTGCACTGACAGCATTCCCTGCCTCAGCTGGTAAATTGTGTGTTAGAGAGCGGATGAGTGTGTCCTTGATATGTAAGTCTCTGAGTGTGTATATGCTGGTTGGAAAAGATTTAGAAGTGTATGCGAGACTTGACTATGAGTGAATATATTTTATGGGATATTATACTTGTAAATTGCTTTGTAATTTTGATGTGAAAGGCAGTACATAAAGTTAGAAATGTAAATAAATTAATTCATTAAATAATGTGTGGTAGTTGTTGGATGTGTGAAACTGTTCCTGAAAAAGAACATGAGTGAATGACTGCTGGGTATAGAGGTGTGAATTAACTTGTACTGGATAAATTGACAGTTGAATGTGAGTAAATGATCATGAGTGTGTGATTGCTAGCTTGACTTTGAGCGCATTCTAGATAGGTGAATAAGGAGCCCTTTTACAAAGGCGCGCTGAAAAATGGCCTGCGGTAGTATAGATGCATGTGTTGGGCACGCACAGAAACATTTTTCAGCGCACCTGTAAAAAATGCCTTTTTAAAATTTTTGCCGAAAATGGACGTGCGGCAAAATGAAAATTGCTGCACATCCATTTTCGGTCTGAGACCTTACTGCCAGCCATTGACCTAGTGGTAAGGCATCACGCAGTAACCAGGCAGTAATAGGCTATGCACATAAAATGCCGATTACTGCCCGCACACCAAAAAATAAAAATATTTTCTGGCGCGCGTAGCGGATGTGTGTCAAAAATGAAATTACCGCAAGGGCCACATGGTAGCTGGGTGGAAACTCAAAATTGACGTTCATTGGGCGCGCATAGGCACCTACGCAGCTTAGTCAAAGGGCCCCTAATGGGTACGAGTGAGGATATACTTAATTCAAGATCATGAGAGTGTTTGTTGGGGAGGGATGTTTGTGTCTGTATTTTGTACGTGGAGAGGATGAATGAGTTTATATGTACTTTTAAGTGGGTTTTTATAGGGTGTTCTGTTTGTGTAAATGAGGGGGAGGGGTCTTAGGAGTGTGTAGGTATATATTTATCAAAAAGAGGTCTTTCCTCTGATACTTCAACTGTGTATCTTCAGCTGTGTTTCCCCTTCTCAACCCCCAAATCCCAGCATACTCCAAATAAGAGTTTTCAAAATTTCTCCCAATGTGATTGTTGTACAAGCATATACATGGTAATCTCTAATTCTACAAAATGTGATGAAAATAAAATCAGTCTTTTTTTTTCTGTAGTGGTCACCATGTTTTTTTTTCTCACATTTGTCCAAACAAATAGATTTTCTCCAAATATGATACATAACTCAGTTCCAGGATCTCACCAAAACTGCCAAGTTTCAGCCCTTGCCAGTTCCTGTGTCACCACTACTTATTTTCTACTACTGCTTATTATTTCTATAACGCTACTAGACGTACACAGCTTTGAGCAATGAAGATTGCATAGCAGATAATGACAGAAGACCAGTTGATGTATCAAGTCTATAGTACCTGGACATATCTCAATTGATAGACATAGAACCTGACCACTTGTAAATTTCTTCCTTTCCTTGGGCCATTTTGCCATCTTCTTGTAATCAATGAATGCAGGAACATGAACATATAGGTTCCCCTACTTATTTTCTTTCAAGCAGCCCTCCTTTTCTATGCTCAACTACAAATCTTGGTAATCTGGACAGTTTAGGAATGTTGCTTATTTTTATAACACTATTGGGCATATTCAATGCTGGAAAATGGCAATAAGTCAGGGCTTCCCAATGAGTCATTACATGAAATGGAGTCATAAAATCTTTGAGGTTGGGATCTGGGCAGGCCAAAAGAAAAAAACCCTTATTGACTCACATCTCCTGATGAGCTTGTGTTATCATTAAGCTTGTGTAGGCTCAATGGAAGGAGGAGGATGATAGCAATATTGGCTGTGATGCTGCAGGAAGTCCAGAGTAGCGGCACGGATTGAATGGTACACTGCCTGGAGTCACATGCTTTCTGTGGCTGCAGCAAATGGGGTTGGGACTACCAAACATTTAATAAGCACTGTGCAGGGCCGCTGAGAGACTGAGCCAGGCCCGGGGCAAGGCCGCCCCTGGGGTCCCCACCGCCGCCCCCCAATCCCTACCACTGTCGCCTCCCTCTCCTGCTCCCAGGCTGCTAGCGCTGCAGTCCCCGGTCTCATCTGCCCATCCTTGGCTCCATCGATAGCCCCCCTCCGTCCGCCACCATGACCTGCATTCAAATCGGCAGCGCCTCACCTCCGTGTGAAGGCAAGGCCCGAAGGGAGGTGATCTGCCACTTTCACACGGAGGTGAGGCGCTGCCGATTGGAATGCAGGGGGCCCGGTCATGGTGGCGGATGGAGGGGGACTATTGACGGAGCCGAGGGCGGGCAGGTGTGACCGGGGGCTGCAACGCCGGCGGCATGGGAGCAGGAGGAGAGAGACCCTGGCGCCGGGCCCCCCTTAGAGGCCCAGGCCCGTAGAATTTTGTCCCCCCTGCCCACCTTCTCAGTGACCCTGGCACTGTGATAAGCATTCAGGTAGAGTACACCCCTTTCCCAAAGAAATTCCAATCAAAATGCATATGTGGGAAATAATGTGACTTGCCAAGGTCACCAGAATCATCAATGGAATTTTGTAGCCTAGTTTCCTGATTACTATCCTATGCTCTAATCAGTAGGTCAATTCCCCTCTCTTTTGATAGTGGAAATACAGGTCAACCAATAATTATTGAATATGGAATTATTTTCCATTATATACAGTGTTTATATATTTTTTTTAAGTACTACTACTACTACTATTTAGCATTTCTATAGCGCTACAAGGCATACGCAGCGCTGCACAAACATAGAAGAAAGACAGTCCCTGCTCAAAGAGCTTACAATCTAAT
This sequence comes from Microcaecilia unicolor, assembly GCF_901765095.1. NCBI lineage: Eukaryota > Metazoa > Chordata > Amphibia > Gymnophiona > Siphonopidae > Microcaecilia > Microcaecilia unicolor. The sequence continues at coordinate 53,831,760 of NC_044032.1, forward strand.
AGACAAAAAATAAATAAAGTAAGCAAATCAAATCAATTAATGTGAACGGGAAGGAAGAGAGGAGGGTAGGTGGAGGCGAGTGGTTACAAGTGGTTACGAGTCAAAAGCAATGTTAAAGAGGTGGGCTTTCAGTCTAGATTTAAAGGTGGCCAAGGATGGGGCAAGACGTAAGGGCTCAGGAAGTTTATTCCAGGCGTAGGGTGCAGCGAGACAGAAGGCGCGAAGTCTGGAGTTGGCAGTAGTGGAGAAGGGAACAGATAAGAAGGATTTATCCATGGAGCGGAGTGCACGGGAAGGGGTGTAGGGAAGGACGAGTGTGGAGAGATACTGGGGAGCAGCAGAGTGAATACATTTATAGGTTAGTAGAAGAAGTTTGAACAGGATGCGAAAACGGATAGGGAGCCAGTGAAGGGCCTTGAGGAGAGTTTGATATACTGCTCACCTTCACCAGATCAGAGCAGTTTACAAAATAAAATCTAAAAATCTCAAGTAAGAAAAGGAATTCCATAAAATAATAGAACAGACCTAGCACAAACTCCTTAAGTCTACATTCATTCTTCCACACATTTTATTAATAGACTAAAACAAAAATTATTCCCTGAAGGACATTCCAGTCTTCTATAAAATCTGGAATCTCTTATAGTTGTCTTCTGTGTAAATTTCTTTAGGTAGTTCATTCCATAATGTTGGTGCCAGCCAAAAGAATGCCTTCTCCCTTGTGGCTGCCCAATGCACCTTAAAGAAATGAGGCATCAACATTCAATAGCCCTGTATAGATTTAAGGCATCTTGCAGGTGTATACAAAAATGTCCACCCACTTAAATATAACAGTTGCTGTTCCCAAAGCAATGTACGCGCTATGCAGAGAATCTTAAATGTGCTTCAAAAAATACAAGCAACCAATGATACTTTACAAACAGAGGGGCCATATGATAAAATATTTGGGCATTCCCAAGGAGTCTACTACTTCTACTATTAAACATTTCTATAGTGCTACTAGACTTACGCAGCGCTGTACAAATTAACATGAAAAGACAGTCCCTGCTCAACAGATCTTACAATCTAAATTGGACAGACGAACAGACAGCTAGGGGTGGGGAAATTGCAGTGGTAGGGGTGATAAGTGAGGGTGTTGAGTAAGAGAGTCATGGTTAGGAGTCGAAAGCAGTAGCAAAGAGGTGGGCTTTAAGCCTAGACTTGAAGACAGCCAGAGACTGAGCCTGACGTACTGGCTCAGGGAGTTTATTCCAGGCATAGGGAGCAGCGAGATAGAAGGAACAGAGCCGGGAGTCTGCTGTATTTTGCAGTGTCTGCAGTCGCCTAAGCTGTGAACATGGAAGACCTGAATATTCTATGTTACCATAGTCCAATCTGGAGTTAAACAGCATGCAGTAATGTCTGCAATGCTGATTTTTCAAAGTATCCGTTAACTTATTTATTTATTTATTTATTTGTAGCATTTGTATCCCACATTTCCCCACCTATTTGCAGGCTCAATGTGGCTTACATTTGCCGTAATGGCGGTTGCCATTTCCGGGTAATAGAATTACAAATTGTATTGTGTTAAGGTGCATACATACATGGTAACATACATAGAACATAACATGTATGGAGCAGATCATACATACATGGTAGAGAAGAATCCATTATGGTAGTAGTTGTCATGTGATAAGATTTTGGTTTTGTGTAGATCGTGTATAGTGTTATTATTTAGTATTTAGGATGGATGTTTATGATATGCCTTCTTGAAAAGATCTGTTTTCAGTAGACTTCAGAAGATGGTTAGGTCTTGCATTGTTTTTATGGCCTTCGGTAATGCGTTCCATAGCTGTATGCAGATGTATGAGAAACTGGTCGCGTATGTGGATTTATATTTTAGCCCTTTACAGTTAGGATAGTGGAGATTGAGGAATGTGCGTGATGATCTTTTTGCATTCCTAATAGGCAAGTCTATAAGATCTGACATATATGTCGTATATATGTATGGTATATGTATACGTATATGCATACCGTACATTTAGATTGTAACTGTCTCAAGAAACCCCTTTTTAGTAACAGAGGATATTTGATCCACAAAAGATAGAGAGGATTCCATTACCACCCCTAGGTATTTAAAGCTAGTGACTGGTGAAATGGGTTTACCAAACAAAATAGGTATCAGGGTCGGACAAACATTGTTTCCCAACATCCAACAGGCTGTGGTCTCATTAATATTTCAAACAAGCCGGTGTTGCTGTAACCAATCGGCAATGGCCGATAGTCCCTTCTGAAGGTGAGATTCGTCCATGGTAGTAGGTGAAATCTTTGCTGGAGAAAGGACATTGTCTGCAGAACAATACACACTTAGTTCATGTCCTTGAAAAAACGGTTATCAACGGGCTCAGAAAGATGTTGAACAGGAGTGGCAACAGCGCTGAACCTTGTGGCACCCCACATTCCGGGGTATTAAATCTGAGTTTTTATCTCCTATACTCGCTATAGAAGATCTTTTTGAGATAAAATATTTAAATCGTTCTAGAGCTGTACCCATGATACCTATAGATTGCAATTACTGAATAAGTAGATTCTTGTCCACTAGATCAAAGGCTGCTGCTAGATCTAGAGACACTGCTAAGATGAGCTGACCATTATCTAGTAATTCCCACATTTCACTAACTACTGTTGTTAAAATTGTTTCTATGCTATGGCCTTTCTTAAAGCCCAATTGTTTTGGGTGTAGTATATTTGTATTTTCTACAAAATCAATCACTTGTTTCAGGATTACCTGCTCAATCAGCTTAGCTGGAAGGCTCAGATTAGAAATACTGTAGGTCTATAGTTCTGAACATTGTGTGGGTCTAAGGAAAGGATCTTTAATACAGGGCGGACACTAGCGTATTTCCATCTGGAAGGCACCAAGCATTCCTGTAGACTTAATAATCAGAAGTAGTAATGGGGTTAGACAATGTCTATTCATTTGAATCCACGATATCAGGATGGGATCTAGCTTTACACATGGTCACTTAATCCATTGTACTAATTTTTCTAAAGATATTAAATAACACGTTTGGAATTCGCTTAGCTTAAATACCGTAAGTTTTACCTCTGGCTCTACATAATCATAGTTTAAGTTAATAGCCCCCTTTAAGCAAGAAATACATAAGTTCAGGACCTTACCCACCTATTTACTAAGCCATGCGCTAATGCCGACATGCTGCATCCACTAGCACGGCTTAGTAAACGGGGGGGGGGGGGGGGAGTTAGTATGAAAATGTTGATCCAACTCCTCCACAGCTGGCATAACCACTGGCGCATTATTTTCCCTAGAACCTATCAGTTTCTTTACTAGAGAAAATATCTGACCCCTGTATGTTGTCACATTCTTTAATCATTTTTGAAAAGAAAATTCTCTTCAACAATCTCACTTGAGAATTATAGTATTTTTGTAATTGTTTATATTGATTTTGTAAAGCTACAGTTTTTTTTCCCATCACTGTCTCTCTGGGGGTCTCAGTTGATGCTTTAATTATTATTATTATTAGCATTAGCATTTGTAAAGCGCTACCAGACGCACGCAGCAATCTTTAATAGTTTCAAACCATTGTGATGCCATCTCATACTACCGGATTTGTGTTAATTACTATTTCTAGTGCTTTACAGAAGAACAATCTTATACACCTTACTTTTAAGTTTACTATTTCTACCCGCTCTTCCACTGCGGATTGAAAAACAAATCTTTGGCAAATATAGTACATAATGGAGTCATGGATCCGGGATCCACTTGATTCCAGTCTCTAATCATCTTGCCTTCCACGTCTGGGTTGCCTACCCTATCCTCTGCAAACACAATGTTGACAAACAAACAATAATAGAGTGATCCATCCATGAAAATAGGCAGGTGTTGACTGCAGTGATCTAATAGTCCTCACTCAAGGGGGATACCACTAGGTCCAATGTGTGCCTTCCCACATGAGTGGGGCCAGTGACCCACTGCTCCTATCCTAAATCTGACAGTAGAGTGGTAAAATTATTGGTATGTAAACAGTACATATCTTCAAACGGTACCTTAAAGTCTCCCAAGATTATAATGTCTGGATATTTCACTACTAGCTCAGCTATGGTCTAGAATATATCGTATACAAGATCCATGAAGGTGGATGAACACAAGAATCCCATCAGAAAATGCAAGAAAGGATGGAGTGGGAAACAGATAACAGCTCTTCAAGGACAAACCAAGGGATACCCAAGTGGAGGAAACCACTCTTTATTGATAGTAGCTTAAAGACTTGACACTGCACCATGTTTCAGCTGAATGTACCTGCCTCAGGAGTCTAGTAGTGAAGAGTATGGTACACAAAAGAAGTGCTGGAAATTTGATCCACCAAAGAAGGATACAATGTACAGGTCTTTAAAAAGACCTTCTGAATGCTTTGAAATAATATGCCATCAGCTGTGGCATGATTCAGTTAGTGGTGACACAGTACAGGAGTGGTGTCAGGGCAGAGCTGAGAATTACCTGGACACCAGCGATACTCAGAGGCAGTACCTGAAGAATTATTTAGTTTAGTTAGGAGAACAAAAAAGCTATCCTAACTTAACCAGTTAACTATCTTAGGGGCCATTTTACTAACCGGTGGTAGGGTTACTGCTGGTTTGGAGTGCAGCGAATTGGCCCTACCACAGGCTCGCCCAGGAGCCCGGTGGTAATTCCAGGTCTGCCACATGCTGATTCCAGTGCTAGCACTGGTGGGAAGGGAGTAGGCATGCCTGGCAGTAATTGGGCAGCACAGTGCGCCGCCCAGTTAGTGCTGGAGCATCCCCCTCCCCCACCTCCTAAATAGAAGTGAAAAAAGCTCTGGCAGTAAATGTCCATGCTCCAGTTAGCACATGGCCATTTTCTGCCTCTTTTGAAAAGCTTTATACCCACTGTGATAAAATGGGGGAAAGGGAAATGGGACTTGATATACTGCCTTTCTGAGGTTTTTGCAACTACATTCAAAGTGGTTTACATATATTTAGGTACTTATTTTGTACCAGGGGCAATGGAGGGTTAAGTGATTTGCCCAGAGTCAGAAGGAGCTGCTAGTGGGAATTGAACTCAGTTCCCCAGGATCAAAGTCCTTTGCACTAACCAGTAGGCTACTCCTCCACTAGCAGCATTCCATGTAGAAGCCTGCCCTTGCAGATCAGCAATGCGGCCGCGCAGGCTTCTGTTTCTGTGAGTCTGATGTACGTGCAGAAATGCTGACTGTCACTGGTTGACTAAGGGGCTCTGTTACTAAAACGTGGTGAAATCATTTTAGGGTTTTTTTTCTTTTGTATTATTTGTATGTCATGTGCTAATGTTCCTATTAGCATGTATTAACTGAGAAAGTTAATGCGGGAGCATTTAGGGACAGATTCCCTACATATAGATTTACGTGGACTGGGTCATAATCTATAACAACATGTATAAATTTGTGAATACCCATGAAGCACACATTTCCCCACCATGGCCATGCCCCTTTTGAACCTGCGCACTTTAGAATTTAGGCGTCGTTCATTATAGAATATGCTTAAGGGTCCTTTTACTAAGCTGCGGGAAAAAGGACCCTTTGCTAGTGACGGGGGCCATTTATCCTGTGTGCCAGGGCCATTTCCCCCCCCCCCCCCCCAGCTGATAAAAGCCCACCCTAAAAACGGCCACGCGATCAGATAACTCTGACTGCGTGGCCGTGCAGCCGGGAGCCCTTTCCTCCACCCATTGAGGTAGCGATAAGCGCTCCTGTGCTAACCTGGCGGTAGCTGGGCAATGTGCGGCAGTGCCCAATTACTGCCAGGTTATTTCTGTGCAAGCCATTACTGTGATTTTCTTTTTTCCCCGGAAATGGCAGGCACTCGAGGTGGGACTACCGCCGGTAGCCACGTTGGGCTAGGGTAGTCCCACGAGAGCGAGCGGTAAGTCCATGTTGGGCTTACCACTGACTGTAAAAGGGTCCCGTGGATTTATGCATGTAAATTGTAATTATTGCCAATTCTCAGTATTGCTTGTTAAGTGATGTTAAAAATGCTGATTGGCTTGTTACGCCAATTAAGCTATGCATGATGCTATGGTATACACTTAGATTTTAGCGCAGAATGCTAGGAACAATATATACAATTAGGCAGTTCCTGCCTCCTATTTAGGAGGTGCTAAGTGCTCCAGTATTAACCCTGTGTTTAGCCAGGTAGCACGCGCTAATCATAATGTGCTAACTGATTGACACTTCCATGCCCACTATCCCCCTGATTCTAAAAAAAAAACCTGCCAACATTTTGTATGCAAATTTAGGCGTGCCCCTGATTTGCGCATGCAATTTAATAGAATAATGAGCCAATAGTTAGCTTTTTAGCAAATGATTATTGGCATCAATTAGATTTAGTTGGGATCGATGCCTAAAATTTACACACAGCCTGAAAAAAGAGGCCTAGAAATGGGAGGTTCATGGGCATTTGGGGGTGGATTGCGGTGTGGTTTTGAGTTATGCGCATGGTTATAGAATATGGGTGCTCTGCACTTAAATTATGGTGTGGGAATTTGCACCACGTTTTTGTTGATGCAAATGTGGCGCCTAAATTAATGTGCAACTTCTGCACTTACGTGTTATTCTATAAACCGTACCAAACTGCTTAAGTGGGATTTTTTTTCTGTGCCGATTATTTAGGCACCATTTATAGAATTCATCCTTTTACAAATGGCCAGCGGTAGTGTAGACGCATGTTTTGGGTGTGCGCAGAATTATTTTTTTAGCGCACCTAAAAAAAATGCCTTTTTTTGGCCGAAAATGGACGTGTGGTAAAATGAAAATTGCCATGCATCTATTTTGGGTCTGAGACCTTACCACAAGCCACTGACCTAGCAGTAAGATCTCACGTTGTAACCGGTCAGTAATGGTCTACACGCATCAAATTCCACTTGTCATGCGTAGCTGCCGTGCATCAGAAAATAAAAAATAATTTTCAGACACGCGTAGCAGATGCACACCAAAATTGAACTTACCGCAAGGGCCACGTGGTAACCAGGCAGTAACTCCAATTTGGCGCACGTTGGGCTCAGTAAAGGGCCACTTTATGTCCATGACAGGCCCCCTCCAAAAATATCTTAAAAAGGTTGATAATGCATGGGTTAGCATGCTCAAACAGACAAAATACCACAAAGGGGTAGATTCTATATATGGCACCTGAAATATCCACATGGAAAAGAATTCTCTAAAGAATGCCTAATTTTTTAAGAATCAGCTTAAATTTACAGGCAGTATATAGAATATGAAAATCCAACCCCACAGCCAAAAAGCTGCAAACAAACTAGTTATTATAATACCCAGGATGTTACCCAAACACACAACCACAACCCAGCCGTTAGAAGGTGGAGAAAAAAAGCCTCAGTAACGCCACCCAGCCAGCCTGTTATAACAAGCTATAAGGCGTGGGCCCGGTGCACCATCATATGGCTCAGAAAAAAACCTCTATTACTAATTGTGCTGAAGTGTTTGCTGAAATGTTTCCAAATGACAAACGTGTGTATATATATATATATATATATATATATATATATATATATATATACACACAAAAAAAAACTCCACTACTAATTGTGCTGAACACTTCAGCACAATTAGTAATGGAGGTTTTTTTCTGAGCCATATGATGGTGCACCGGGCCCACGCCTTATAGCTTGTTATAACAGGCTGGCTGGGTGGCATTACTGAGGCTTTTTTTCTCCACCTTCTAACGGCTGGGTTGTGGTTGTGTGTTTGGGTCACATCCTGGGTATTATAATAACTAGTTTGTTTGCAGCTTTTTGGCAGTGGGGTTGGATTTTCATATTGAATTTGAGAGCTTGGGTGTACGATTAGTATATAGAATATGCCAAGCGCCTCTCCACATGACCAAATTTGGTCACGTCCATTTAGGCCATGTTCTACTTAGTATAAATCCTAAATAGCGCGTCCAGAGATCTGTGCTAAAATCAGTCCAGATTCTATAACAATGTGCATAACTTAATAAGCTTAACAAGCTAATGAGTGCTGATAACAGCACTTAACAAGCAATAATCAGAACTAATTGGCTGTAATTAGAATTTAGGCGCACAAATCACTAAGAGGCTCTTTTACTAAGCTGCGTAAGCGCCTACGTGTGGTAGAATGGAGTTACCACCCGATTACCACGTTAATCTTGCAGTAATTTCATTTTTGGCACACTTCCGATATGCACGGCTGAAAAATATATTTTATTTTCAGGCGTGCATAACGGATGCATGCTAAGTGGCATTTGGCGCAAGTAGGTCATTATCGCCTGGTTAACACTTTACTGCTAGGTCAATGGCTGGTAGTAAGGCCTCAAACCCAAAATGGATGCGTGTCAATTTTCATTTTGCCGCATGTCCATTTTTGGCAAAAAAAACAAGGCCTTTTTTACAGGCGCACTAAAAAATGGATTGGAGTGTGCCCAAAACACAAGCCTATACTACCACAAGCCATTTTTCAGTGTGCCTTTGTAAAAGGACCCCTAAGTGTATTCTGTAACAATGTGCACGCAGGCAAAAAGGGGTGTGGTTATGGGTGGGGAAATGGACATTTCATGGGCGTTCTGAAATTTATGTACCTAGTTATAGAATATGGCCTAAATCTATACACTAGGATTTACACCATGGCACCTCGTCATAATAGCCCTGACAAAATAGCCTTGTACTAAATAGCTCTTGACAAATTGGCCCCTAACAAAATAGCCCTAGACAAAATGGTCCCTCCCACAAAATAACCCTTGACAAAATAACCCCCTTGACAAAAATAGGTATCTCTCAATTAAAAAAAAATATTTAAATTGTATCAGCCAAGTCACAATATCTGGTATCAATGCAAAACATGTGAGAATGTAAAATAGTGACTTATTCTTCATAAAACCAGTCAAAGAAACTGACAGAAACATGCCAACGTGCTAAAAGAAAAATATATATGTTAAATTAAAATGTAATAAAAAATAATAATAAATAATAGGCCATCAGAAAAAAAGTTACAAGGTTGGCACCAAGTTGTACAAATTGTCGCTAAACAACAGTCTTTCCCGAAATCTTAAAAAGACAAACAGTCTTAATACAAAATGGAACAATACCCACAACTACAAGAATATTCATAAAAATATACATACTAATATGTATTCTTAAAAAAATGGCAGTCCTTCTGAGAAACATGCAATGCAACTCTACATCCTAGCCTGCAATAGACGCTATCAACATATTACTAGCTTAAAAAATGTATATTCCTGACAAAATGCTCCTACTTTCTTAAAAATGCCACACAGGTGGAAACTAATGTAATTAAAAAAGCATAGTATGCTACATAAATAATATAAGCTAACATGAAAAGACCCAACACATTGAACAGATTGCGGTATTATCGAGACGTGCAGGACGTCAGAATAGAAGGAAGCCTTTTGAGAGAGAAGAAGAGGACTACTACTACTACTACTATTTAGCATTTCTATAGCGCTACAAGGCATACGCAGCGCTGCACAAACATAGAAGAAAGACAGTCCCTGCTCAAAGAGCTTACAATCTAATAGACAAATAATAAAGTAAGCAGATCAAATCAATTAATGTGTACAGGAAGGAGGAGAGGAGGGTAGGTGGAGGCGAGTGGTTACAAGTGGTTACGAGTCAAAAGCAATGTTAAAGAGGTGGGCTTTCAGTCTAGATTTAAAGGTGGCCAAGGATGGGGCAAGGCGTATGGGCTCAGGAAGTTTATTCCAGGCGTAGGGTGCAGCGAGACAGAAGGCGCAAAGTCTGGAGTTGGCAGTAGTGGAGAAGGGAACGGATAAGAAGGATATATCCATGGAGCGGAGTGCATGGGAAGGGGTGTAGGGAAGGACGAGTGTGGAGAGATACTGGGTAGCAGCAGAGTGAGTACATTTGTAGGTTAGTAAAAGAAGTTTGAACAGGATGCGAAAACGGATAGGGAGCCAGTGAAGCGACTTGAGGAGAGGGTTTAGTATGAGTAAAGCGACCCTGGCGGAAGACGAGACGGGCAGCAGAGTTTTGAACCGATTGGAGAGGGGAGAGGTGACTAAGTGGGGTTGGGGTGCCCCGCCAGCAAAGGTAGGCGACGGCAGGTTGGCGGGGGGACGGAGAGGGTCATCAGCAGGGGGGGGGGGGCAAAGTTGGTGGTGGCAGCGGCGGCGGGGTAGGCAATGGCGGGGGGGGGGGGGAGTTGGCGGTGCCAGGGAGGGGCTAAAATGTGCCCACTCAACTCGGGTTCTGGACCCCCCTCCCTCCTGAAGTCTGGCTATGCCCCTGGTGCAGGTGTATTCTAAAATAATGCACATAGATTGTAGAAATGCCCATGCTCTGCCCATTTCATGCTCCCTTTATAACTATGCAACATAGAATTTAGGCGCACCACACATTAAAAAATACACTTGGTGAGTTTTGCGCGTAAATCTCAAGTAATGTCAATTAGTGCTGATCATTGCTTCTTAGCATCCAATTAACAGCACTGATTAGCTAGTTTACCAATTAAATTATGCGCATTGTTATAGAATACGCTTCAATATCCGCACAGAAATCCAGGCACGATATATAGAATTTGGGGGGAAATGTGTTAACACTTTTCTAAAGTAGCCTTTTAGTGCCCACTAATCACATGTTCAGGGCTTAATGCCCTTTAGTTAAAAGGACCCTTAAATAATTTATTGGAAAAAAACAGCCTTTTATATAGTTTTTATTTATATTTTGACAGCTTTAGATTTTCTGTAAAAACAGTTCTCATTACATTCAGCAGGTCTGAAAGTATTTTCTAAATCTCTGAACTAGGAAAGATATCATGCTGTTAGAAAATAACGCCTACTTAAAAGCTGCTTTTTTTTTTTCTTTATCGCTGGTACATTTCCAATGATTATATCAATATGTCCATTATTTATAGGAGGCTTTGGGCATACACAAGACAAACTGCAGCAGGGTACTGAATGTCATGATATTTGTTAGGAACAAAATTGGGAAGCATAGCTTTGTTGTTGAAACTGATGTGCTGGTGTTAATCCTATGTTGAGGTTTCTGCTGTATGTAACATGGTCTTTGCAGATGTTGTGCTTTTCTTCACAAAATTAATGTGTGATTATTTCTAAGCACTTCCTGGCATTTTTCAATCGAAGCATGACTGTAAAGGTTAAGGGTGCCTTTAGGAATCCTGTTAATATTCTCTTTTCCCCCCTCTGAAAATGAATTAAGCATTCACCTTGTTATGTATTCCTTCGCCCTGTGTCGCTCTTTCATGCTCCCATCTGCTCTCTCACCTTTTGATGATGTGCAGCAGGTGTCTAATGGGAGAGGAGTGCTGGGAAGGAAGAGCTGGCAGTGCAAGGCATTCTTTCCCTGCTGAGTCTCCTTGAGATAGAAATAAGCACTAAGCAATGGATTTAAGCACAGAGGTTTAACAAATTTTTGTTTAAAATGCCTACAGTACATCAGTAGATGTTAATGGTTAGTGCAGCAGACTTTGATTCTGTGGGACTGGGTTTGATCCCCACTGCAGCTCCTTTTGAGTCTTGGCAAGTCACTTAACCCTTCATTATCGCAGGTACAAATAAGTACCTGTATATAATATGTAAAGTGCTTTGAATGTAGTTGCAAAAAACACAGAAAGACGGTATATCAAGTCCCATTCCCCTCCCCCTTATAAATGTGTGTTTTTTTTTTTAACGTGCCAGCACTTTTTGTTTGACCGACAGGTAGGAGTAAACTTTGAGAGTTTATTCACAGTGAAACCTAGCTTAAATTGGGGTCCTTTTACCAAGCTGTGGTAAAAAGGGCCCTGCACTAGCGGAGTGGGCTGTTTTTGCCCTGCACTGTGGCCCTTTTTACCGCAGCAGGTAAAACTGGCTGAAAATAGCCATGTGCATGTGATAAGATTGTTCTAACCCAGTGGCCATATGGAGGGTGGCAGTAAGGGCTCCTGCGCTAACCTGGCAGTAACCGGATAGCATGCGTCACTGCTTGATTAATGCTAGGTTAGCACCACACTAAACAATAAGGACTGATTTTCCCTTGTGCAGTAGAGAGGTGTGGTAGCCATGTTAGTCCACTTTTAAAGGTAATCAATAGAAATAAAACAAAATAAAACATGAAAAAGAAATAAGATGATACCGTTTTTATTGGACATAACTTAGTACATTTCTTGATTAGCTTTCGAAGGTTGACCTTCTTCGTCAGATCGGAAATAAGCAAATCTTGGTAGATGACAGTATATATAAGTGAGACATCAAAGCATTTCAGTGACAATCTAACAGGGTGGGGATGGAGGTGGATGGGTGAGACAGGGGGATATGCATGGAGACAGGAGAGTGACAAACAAAGCAGTACAATTTACAATTTTATGGCTTATAATGGGCTAGAAAGCCCAGATCTCTGTTAAGTCCTGTCTGGTGGGTGTCAAAATATTTAATCATTCTGACTTCAAAGGTCTTACATTCCTGAATTGTTTTAAAGTTACCTTTCAGGATTCTTACTATGAAATCACTGTGCAGGAAATAGCGCATGCTGGGCGTGGAACTACCACTGGCGCCCACATTGGGCCAGCGGTAGCTCCAGATTAGTGTGCAGTAAGGCAGAGTTGGGCTTACCGCTGCTTTGTAAAAGGGGCCCATTGTGTCATCCACATGGTATGATGCAGTGATGTGTTGAAGCTTGCTTCTTTGTGCCCCTTGCTAAATTTAAAGGCAAGTTGGGATACCTTCAGAGAGGCAGAGCTGATAAAATCCATCTCTGGCTGTCTTCAAATCTAGGCTAAAAGCCAACCTTTTTGATGTCGCTTTTAACTCCTAACCCTTACTCACTTGTTCAGCAACTCATTTTTATCATTCCCACCTTTGTAATTTCCTTATCCCTTATTTGTCATGTTTGTCTGTCCTACTTAGATTATAAGCTCTTTCCAGCAGGGACTGTCTCTTTATGTCCAGTGTACAGCGTTGTGTACGTTGAGTAGCACTATAGAAATGATAAGTAGCAATATAAAAACGGCATCACAAAGCAGGTCACAAGTATGTAAAATAGTAACTAAAAGGTCATTTATTTTACCAAGTATTGTATTCACAATCACTTTAATTAAGCTGCAGCTTAATTTCAATAAATTACCTTTGGAAATCCAGTCAATGGATTAAAATAAATAGAATACCTCTGCTAGATTAATTTATAGGCTTAAAACATTTGATAGCATTTCTCTTTTTATAGCAACATTGCATTGGCTTCCAGTATGAGGGAGAATCTTATGTAAATTAACTTCTCTGAAGTTTCAGGCTATCTATGGCATTACATCTGAATTAGTGATAAACTTAGTGAGTGTTCCTTTGTTTAGATGTTCTTCTCACTTGCAAAATCAATTGGTTTTTATCCTTCTTAAGGGGGTACAGTTTTCCGGATTGGCTGATACTTTATTCTTCTTTTCTGTGGTCTCCTACTGGAACTTTCTACCTCTATAGAAACAGAGTCGAATTATTTAGAATTCTGAAAAATAAACCTTAAAACTTTCTTTCATTTGATAAATAATAATCTGTTGTGATTACTTTTTTATTATTTATTTTTTGGAATATCATTATGTATTAATACTGTGTGTTATGTAATGGAGTTGCATTTTGTTGTAAACTGCACTGGATTTAGCAGTATATAAAAGCTCTATTAGAACTGGTATTGATATATGCAGATACAGTATACATGTAACCCTTGGGTAGATTGCTTCTAAATCCAGGGCCGGTGTTAGAGGGATGCATACAGGACAATTGTCTAGAGCCCCGCTCCCATGCTATAGGGGATTTCCAAGCCTACCTGGAACTGAAGAAGATACAGCTACAATATTATCACCGTGTACTGTTCTGGATAGATTACATAACATTATTATCCCATTACTCCAGAAAGGACTCGAGTGGTTAGTTAATGTCCAGTATAATGCTGGCCACCACACCTTCAAAAAGGTGTAAACAGGATGGAATCGGTCCAGAGAGTGATTACTAAAATGGTCAGTGGTCTTTGTCATAAAGCATATGGGGACAGACTTAAAGATCTCAAAATGTATTCTTTGGAAGAAAGGAGGGAAAAGGGAACTATGATAGAGACTTCAAAATACTTCCATGGAATAAATGAAAGGGAGGGGGTTTGATTGGAAACTCTGGAAAGAGGGAGCATAGGATGAAGGCGGAATGGGATAGGCTCAGGAGTAATCTAAGGAAATATTTCTTTATGGAAAGGTGAACGGCCTCCCAGTGGAGATGGTGGAGATGAGGACTGCATCTGAATTCAAGAAAGCATAGCGCAAACATAGAGTATCTCTAAGGGAGAGGAAGGGATAGTAAATAGTAGGTATGGGTGGGTAGACTGCATAAGAAATATGGTCTTTACTGCTGTCATTTTTCTCTGTTTCTAGAATTCACTTGTATTTCAGCAGAAAGTTTCAAGTCTTCCGCTTTGTTTTTATAGAACACCATAATCATCCTATGGAACATTTGATTATTGCTTGGAATTTTAGGTAGCTAAATGCCTGAGGTTCTGTAGTCTCTTTAATAATATTGACATGCTGTTAATGTCTTGTTTACATGGAGTAAAACGACTAATTCTGCAGGAGAGGTCCTCGATCTTATCTAGTAAACTAATTTTAGGGCTGGTAGTTTACATACAATTGACCAAGAATAATCAATGTGTTATTTTCTTCTTTATTAGAAAATTGGAAGAATTGTGGATTTGAGTGTCCAGTGTCCTTCTTTCAGTTTAAGCAGTGCCATTTATTTCAGTGTCCAAGTGCAGCTGGCTTGAGAGGACTGTGTACCTCGTCTGAAACTTTAAAACTTTACATACTTCCATTTATCAGAAAATTTATCAGCTGAATCTAGTTATGTTCTATTGTAATAATCCCTGTTTATTGATGGTGCAAGCTACTTACTTATATTTGCAAAGTAATAGCAATAAAACTATATTGAGGTTTGAATTTCACGATACTTGCTTCCCAGGACAAGTTGAAATGATAAAACAATTTGAAATCACTCTTTTTCAATTTTATTTCCCCTCCACGCCCCTTTCTTCCATGATAAAAAGCTCCATAACAGTTATTGCAATGTCAGTGCAATTACGATGCAGCGAGGTCCTCTGTTAACATTCTTACAATGAACATCTGATGAGAAGTTATGTTGTACTTATACACTACCTTCCTTAAAACAAATTAATATTTATATACTCCCTTTCTACTTGTAATAATCCAAGATGGTGTACATACCAAAACAATTTTACAATAATGATAACACAAAAACCAAATGGCAAGCTTATACACAATACAATACTATACAAATTCACAAACGCATACACAGTAATGTACAAAACAGGGGCCTTGCCAGACCTCAATGGGAGGAGGGTCAGAGCCCAAAGTTGGGGGCACATTTTGGCCCACCTCCCTACCGCTGCCCCCTGCCACCACTTTCGTCTCCTGCTGCCGCTGCCCCCCCCCCCCCCCGCCGCCGTTATGAAGGCACCTTGGCTGGCGGGGGTCCCCAAGCCCCTCCAGCTGAAGCATTTGTCCCACATGCTGGTCTCACATTGCCTGTCCTGTTTTAAGTCACGTCATGCATGCTCGTTTTAATGAAATGAGTGTGCATGGCATGACTGAGAAGAGCTGAGTAGGTAATGCAGCAAGACCAGCGCGGGACAAATGCTTCAGCTTGTGGGGGTTGGGGACCCCACCAGCCAAACTGGGGTCCCCAGAGCCAATTTGGGGGGCCCAGGTCCCCATGGCCCCCCCGTAGCTACGCCACTGGTACACAGATGTCATAACAGTTTTAAATATATAGTAGTTCCATGATGGCACAAAACTATTTCTTGGCGAGTTGTGCATCAGTGTAAGCCTAGTTGCTAAACTGTTAGGGAATGAAAATATAGATAAGAACTACATTGCATTGGATCCCTCTTTCAGAGTTCTAGAAGTTGTATTATACCCTCATTTACTGATGTCACTGAAGATTTCAAACTTAGGTACTCTTTTACTAAGCTGCAGTAAGCACTAACGCGTGCTCCTGCGGTAGTTTTGGTATCTGTGCGTACTTCTCACGCACTACAAAATAATTTGTTTTAGTGCTGGTGTGTGTTTGGAGGCAGAAAGTAGGCATGCCCAGTGCTAATCAGCTAGTACAGCTATTATCGCACGCTGATTAGAATGTGGTTAGTGCGTGAGCCCTTAATGCATAGAAAAAAAGGTGTAGTTAAGGGCTGACATGCCAATGGGACAATTAGCGAGTGGCCATTATTGCAAAAAGGGAAAATGTGGTCATTTTACTTTCTAGCGCAGTCTAGTAAAAGGGCCCTTTAGTGCAGAAAATAAATATTTTCTGCCAAAGCATCTTCAACTTGTAGTACAGACAATCTTATTATCACAATTGGATTATTTACTTTACTTGGACTATCCTAATATAAACATTACAGAATGTAGCAGCTAGGTTGATTTTTTCGAATAGGTGAATTTGAGTAATTCCTTTACTGACCAGTCTGAGTTGGCTTCCTATTTAGGCACAATGTTATTTTAAAATGTGTATTTTTATTTTTAAGATTTTATGGGGTCAGGCACTGAAATGTTTAACTTCATTTGTAGAATTACTTTCACTTAAAAAAAAATAAAATCTTTGCATTGCAAGGACTTTTTGATTCTCCACCACCCATGGACAAAACGTTTTAAAAGCTGCAGACTGTTGGGATGCCCTTCCTCTTAGGGTTAGAACCAAGGTTTATTTTTTGACACTTAGAGCCCTGTTTACTAAGCTGTAGTAGTGCACACTAAGCATGAGCGCGTGATAACCCCTAATATTCCGGTGGCAGTCTACACAATTACCGTTCGCTAATTTTTAGCATGCACTAAAAACGCTAGCGCACCTTAGTAAACAAGACCCTTAGAAAATTACTGAGCTGTCCTTTTACAAAGGCACACTACAATTTTTAGCGCACACTAAAATTAAGCATGCACTAAATGCTAGAGACAACCATAGGAATATATGGATGTCTCTAGCATTTAGCGCATGCTAAAAACGCTAGCATGCCTTTGTAAAAGACCCTCCTAGAGTTTATTTGTTTAAGAAATTCTTGGAGTAATTATTGTAATTTCACTAGATATAGCTGGTCTTCTTGATTTTAATCTGTGCCAAGCTGTTTTTGGTTCACAGCAGAGTATAAGCAATTATAGGGGAATTCTACATACGGTGCTGAACTACTTTCGTGTCGAATTTTCAGTGCAGAAAGGTTTCTAATGGATACAAAGCACAGAAATGGGGCAAAAACAGCAGATCTTCTTGATAACGCACTTATGTGTCCATTTATAAAACAGCGCCTAAGTGTTTCTGCACGGATTTGCAAAGGGGACATGGCCATGGGAGGGGATAGACGGGTCAGGGACATTCCCTTACAAATGCACGCAGTGTTCCATGCCTAACTTGCATGCCAGGATTAACACCTGGTTTTGGTTGGTGTAATCCCTTGCGCAGAAAGTTGAGCACAGATCCTGGCGCCACACACTATTCTATAAAGGGTGCCTATCCCACAATGACTATTATAGAATTCCACTCAGCGCTATTTTTTTTCAGCACTGAATTTTGAGCACCATTCACTGAATCCAGTGTCAAATATTTTTTCACTCAATGAATAGTTAAGTTCTGGAACTCTTTGCCAGAGGATGTGGTAACAGCTGTTAGCATATCTGGGTTTAAAAAGGGTTTGGACAAATTCCTGGAGGAAAAGTCCTTAGTCTGCTATTAAGACAGACATGGGAAGCAACTGCTTGCCCTGGGATTTGTAGTATGGTGTGTTGCCACGATTTGTGTTTCTGCCAGGTACTCTTAGAAATCTTCTGTGGGTAATATGTAAAACTGGAAAACAAGTAACAGGCAAGTGTGCAGAGAATTAATGATGGTTAGTTAGGAAGACTGATTCCTGTTTATGTAATGTGTAGAGCTTTTATTTTTCCTGGAATCATGATACCTATAGGTCTAATTTTATCCATTTATTATGGTCAAAAGTAGCAATAAAATGCTTGTGCACTTGTTCAAGAATGGTTTTCAGAATGAGCTAATGTGAAACTAAGTTCATTTTTGTGACATTAAGAAGTATCCACAAAGCTATATACATTCACTACATTCAGATAAGAGGTGTGCAGAGTGATGGGGGAATCACAGGAAATCTGGACAAATACGTGGTAATGGTGACAAAATATCTATTTATGCCAGGGATGGAGTGGGAAGGAAAAAAATTGACTAAAGACGTGATGGGGATGGATCTAAACTGACTGGAGATGGGGACCAAATTATGTCACCGTGCACACCTCTTGCATCAACTCAGTGGAACAGCGAGAACATTATAGATTTTGATATTTAAGAAAGCAGCTTATTTACCAGTACTTACTTGTTTGCTTAAAGTGTTCATAATAAGAATATGTTTTTTCTTGAATTTAGAAGATCACTCTAATGTGGGTTGGATATGAAAATGGGAAAGAAAACTGTGGGGATGGTGAGAGGATACTAGCAATATGATGGAAAATTGGGAAGAAAATGTGGGGATGGATCCTAACTGATTGGGGATGGATGGAGATTGGAATTAGATTTTGACCTACAAGTGCATCCACTCCGCAGCTCCTCAGCACCTTTCCGCTCTCATCTCTCCCTACACTCCTCCCCGTGAACTCCGTTCGCTGGGTAAATGTCTCCTGTCGTCCCCCTTCTCCCTCACTGCTAACTCCCGGCTCCGTTCCTTCTATCTTGCTGCTCCCTAAGCCTGGAATAGACTCCCTGAGCCAGTACGTAAGGCTCAGTCTCTGGCTGTCTTCAAGTCTAGGCTTAAAGCCGACCTCTTTGCTACTGCTTTCGACTCCTAACCATGACTCTCTTACTCAACACCCTCACTTATCACCCCTACCACTGCAATTTCCCCACCCCTAGCTCTCTGTTTGTCTGTCCAATTTAGATTGTAAGCTCTGTTGAGCAGGGACTGTCTTTTTCATGTTAATTTGTACAGCGCTGCGTTAGTCTTGTAGCGCTATAGAAATGTTTAATAGTAGTAGTAGTATGTCCTCATGTACACCTCTAATCCAGGTTTCATGCAAATCTCATAGGGGTCTTAGCAGTGGGGGCCATCATTCCCACGCGCCAAGGCCCTTTTTACCACAGTGGGTAAAAATCCCCTAAAAAATGCCCATGCGGATGGTAAGATTACTCTTACTGCATGGCTATGCAGCGAGGAGCACTTACTGCCACCCACTGAGGTGGTGGTAAGGGCTCCCACAGTAACCCGGTGGTAACCAGGCAGTGTGTGGCACTGCCCAATTACTGTTGGGTTAGCTCCATGATAAAAATTACAAACATATTTTTCATTGCACCAGAAATGACACTGGCTTGAGGCAGAACTACTGCCAGAGACCGCATTGGGCCAGCAGTAGTTCTCGGTTATCGTGTGGCAACCCTTTAGTAAAAGGACCCCCCCCCTCCCCAGTGAAATGAAGTACCCAGAGAGATCTGTAAAGGCATAAGAACAGTTGGGGAAAACTAATTTTTAAATGGGTTAAAGATCCTCTCTGTTTCCATTACTTTCCAGTGCTGAAACAGGATTTTTGTAATGACCTGAATGCAGCCAAAATATTGTTGATCTTGGCAGAGAATTCAACAGCCCACACAGCAACTCTCGTAAAAGCTGATATTTAGATGTTTTATTTTTCAGGGCCTAATAAAAACATATTTGGTGCATTCAAGAGGACAGCTTACTACAGATATGCAATCGATATCTTCTACCCCTTCTACAGATATGTCTACAAACACCTATTCACACATCAATGCACACCTTAATTTCTATTCTCAGAACCTTCAACCCAGAATGCATACAAAACCCAACCTTTTCCTCAAGACCTGAAGAGGAGGTAGCTGAAGGTTTCTCTCCTTTTTTATGGTTGTATGGGAAGAAGAGAAACAGCATAGGATGAGAAGTAGTGGTTCCCTTCTAACTCCCTGTTTAACCAAGTACATTGGCCAAAGAAACAATAGCAGAGTATAGATTAATGGAAGGATCACAGATAGCTTCTATTAATTCAGAAATTTATTCCAAATGTTGACCACCAGATGTTGTGATCTAGGGGGAAATTCCATAAATGCCGCAAAAACGTAGGTGTCAAAAATTCAGTGCTAACCTCCGGATTCTATATAGCATGCCTAGAGTTACATGTGGTTCTGCACATAAATCTAGGCATATTCTATAATTACACACATAGATTAATAGTTGTAACAAGCTGTTAAGCATTGTTAACAACCCTTAACTATCAATAACGAGCACTAATTGGTAAACATTAGAATTTACACGTGTACATTGCTAAGCATATTCTGTAATGTACTGTGCCTAAATTCTAATGCGCAGAGGCAAAAAGTGGCATGCTTAGGGGTGTGGAAATGGGAATACCCTGGGCGTTCCAAAATCTACGCATGTTGTTATAAAATATAGGTCAGTGCATGTAAATCTTTGTGCAGGGATTTACGCCAGCTTTTTGTTGTCATAAATGGATGCGCATAGATTTATTTTAGTTACATTTGTACCCTGCGCTTTCCCACTCATGGCAGGCTCAATGTGGCTTACATGGGGCAATGGAGGGTTAAGTGACTTGCACAGAGTCACAAGGAGCTGCCTGTGCCTGAAGTGGGAATCGAACCCAGTTCCCCAGGACCAAAGTCCACCACCCTAACTACTAGGCCAAAGTCACATGAACAACACCTAAGTGTATTCCAAATACCACGTGTAGATTTACATGCGGTATTTAGAAGACGCTTAGGTGTAATTGCCTTATGCACATTAATTTTAGGCACCATCTATAGAATTAGGCCCTAAGTGCTATTGTATAAAGGGTGCATACCTTATATAGAATAGCATTTCACATGGATTCCACTCCTAACTTTTAGGTGCTGGACTTACCCCAGCTTTACTCCTGCTGAAACCAGGGGCGTAGCCATGGGTGGGCCTGAATGGGCCCAGGCCCAGCCACTTTTGCTCCAGGCCCGCCCACCCTAACTAGCCCCAACCTAACAACATCGCTGCTTTTGGGTCTGGTCCGGGAGTGTTGCCTGCCTGAAATTGTTCTCCCCACTGCTGCCTCGGTCCCTGTAGCATTCTTTATTTTCGCCCATCGGCATCGCTGGCAGCGCTACGATTCACAGAAGCCGCTCTGCTCCCCCCTGCAGCGTCCATCTGGCCCTACGAAAACAAGAAGTGCATCAGAGAGGGCCGGATGGACGTGGCAAGGGGGAGCAGAGCAGCCTGTGTGAATCGCAGTGCTGCTGGCGACAGGCGGAAAAAAGAATGCTGCAGGGACCGAGGCAGCAGCGGGAAGAAGAATTTCAGGCAGCAGGCACCGAGCAGTGGAAGACGCTGAAGTTCCTTGAGGTAGGAGCAGGACAGGAGGACAAGCTGATGTGATAAATGTTTGGGGAGGGGAGATTCAAATAAAGGATCACAACAAAGGTAAAGAACTGCAGGGAGGGGAGGGGCTGAAAGAGGTGCTGCACATGGGGAGGGAAGAGAGGATTAATTTTTTGAGGTGAGGAAGAGATGCTGTATGGGGTGTAGGTAAGAAAAAATAATTATTTGGGATGAGAGGGAACGAGAGGTGGGGTGGGAGGGAGAGTTGCTGCACAGGGGGGTAAGGAGTGAGGGAGAAAGTTGGACATGGGATGGGAGGGAGAC
Source organism: Microcaecilia unicolor (assembly GCF_901765095.1). Taxonomy (NCBI): domain Eukaryota; kingdom Metazoa; phylum Chordata; class Amphibia; order Gymnophiona; family Siphonopidae; genus Microcaecilia; species Microcaecilia unicolor. Next base: position 53,853,475 of record NC_044032.1, read on the forward strand.
AACTGTTGGAGGTGGGGTGGGAGGAAGAGCTGCTGCATGGGATGGAGAGAGGAAGAGATGCTGCACAGGGGGGTAGAGGTGAGAGAGGGAGAAATGGACATGAGGATGGAGGGGGAGGGAGAGATGCATGGGGAGAGAGAGGAAGAAATGCTGGATGTGGAGTGGGAGGGAGGGAGAGATGCAGAAGAGAGAGGGAGAGAGAGAGAGAGAGAGAAATGTTGGACATAGAACGAAGTAGGAAAGAGGGAGAGATGCTGTATGGGGAAGAAGAAGGAAGAATGAGAGAGATGTTGGACCAAGGGCACAAGGAAGGGAGACAGTGAGAGTGATGTGGACAGAAGGAGAGAGGGAGGAGGAAAGAGAGGTTGAACATGGGGGTGGATGAGAGGGTGAAATGTGGGGGTAACATGTGGGAGTAGGACAGGGGCAGAAAAAATGTTGTGCCCATCCAATTTGGGCTCAGGCCCACCCAAAATTGGCTGTCTGGCTACGCCACTGGCTGAAACCAGGTGTAAATGCCAGCGCCCAAGTTAGGCATGGTTAGGCAATATTCTGTAATTCCATGGCCACGCCTCCTTTTGAGATATGCATAATAGGACTTAGGCACCAAGCTTTCTAGAATAGCATGGATCCAGAATAGACATGCAAATTTTAATGAGTGCCAATTAACATCAATAATTGGTTGTTTGCACCCAATTAGAGATGGTTCGGAGCTTATTATCCAGTTCATTTGTGTGCTATAACTTTGGCTGTCATATGTGGGGGCTATTGTATAGGTTACAAATAGTAACCTTAAAACAGAATGCAGTAGCCTCCAGGGAGTGGTGGTGTCTTTCCTGAAGACCGAAGCATTAGTTGGTCAACATGTGGGAACAATTTCTTCAGTTAATGCTGCTTTACTATGGGGCCCTTTTACTAAGTGGCAGTAAGTACTAAAGCATACTTACCATGTGCTGAAAAGGCATTACCGTGGGACGTTCTCAAGTGTCCCACGGTAATTCTTCGATCACCTTACACCTGTCCCATGCTAAAAAATGTCAGATATTTTTTGGCAAGGGGTCTTGTATGGAGGCAGAGAGTAAGCACGCACTGCGCTATTTGGATAGCACAGGCTGCGTGGTGCCCAATTAGCACAGGGTTCGTGCCGGAGCCTAACCCTGGAGAAGTAGCCTAGTGGTTAGTGCAGTGGACGTTGATCCTGGGGAACTGAGTTTGATTCCCACCGCAGCTCCTTGTGACTCTGGGCAAGTCACTTAACCCTCCATTTCCCCTGGTACAAAATAAGTACCTGAATATATGTAAACCGCTTTGAATGTAGTTGCAAAAACCTCAGAAAGGTGGTATATCAAGTCCCATCCCCCCCCCCCCCCCATTAGTGCCTACAAAATAGGTGGCGGTATGGGCTATGCGATAATGACCACACATTAATTGGAAAATTAGCATGTGGCCATTAATGGCACAAATGAAATTGTGGCCATTTTACAGTCACGCTAAAAGTGGCCGCAGTGAGCAGAAAACCCACATGCTAACAGCAGCACCAGCTACCTTTTAATGCAGCTTAGTAAAAGGATCCTTGTATGGTTTGTGAAGTGGTCATTATTTTTTGGGAACAACTTCATATATTAAGACAAAGTTCTCATCCCAGTCCTTGAGATGCACTAAGCCATTATGTTTTTTTTAACGGAATTCCACAATGAACAGGCATACAGTGGAGACTGGGCATGCAGATGCATCTCGTACATATTCATTTTGTATATCCTAAAAAAACCTGACTGGTTGCATTGATTCTGAGGACTGGTTTGAAAGGCACGTTCTTGATGAAATGCATAACCAATTGCAATAAATAAATGCGTAAAATGAGCACTTGAACCTTCTAGATATAAGATGTCAGTGGTTCCCAAATCTGGTCCTGGAGGCTCCCCAGTCAGGTTTTCAGGATATCCACAATGCGTATTCATGAAAGAGATCTGCACGCACTGCTTCCACTGCATGCAAATCTCTCTCATGAATATTCATTGTGGATATCCTGAAAACCTGACTGGCTGGGGTGATTCCAGGACCAGGTTTGGGAAACATTGAGATACTGTAAGTCACTGATGCTACATAATATTTTTCTTAAGTAAAACAGCATTTTTAATATTGTATTTTGTCGGCAAATATTATCATCACAGATTTTAGAACATATGCTTGAAACATAACTTCTACTCAAATAACAAAGTATAGGTATAAAACAAATTAGCTTGTATTAAAGCTACAAATAAAAGAACATGTAGAGCTCTAATACAAGCTGATTTGTTTTATACTGATTTTTCTGAATATTCCAGTAGTTTAACAGGTATGTTAAGTGTATATGATCTTTTATCTTATTTTATTTTATCCTGCTTTTGATGTATGTATTTTTACCTTGCATTTTTATCTCTGTTTCTTTATTACATTTATTTTTGTTGTGATTGATCTTTATGTTATTATTATTGTTTTTTTTTAAGAACCCCTGATGAAAGCTTAGGTACCGAAACAAGGCCCGTGTTGGGTTCAATTTATCAGCCTTGAATCAATAAACTGCTATTCTGAGCATCTTGAAGATTGTGGTTGGCTTCTTCCACGCCAGTGTCCATTTACTACTGTTTGTGAACGTTTCTTTTCCTGTTTTCATTGGTTCAAAGTTAGGTGCCAGTTATAGAATGATTACTTTTAGACGCAACCATTTACCCCTTTATTCTATCACAGACAGCATAAATTGTGGAAATGCTATGGATTCTCCAATGAGCTTCCCACAGCCACACCCCCTTTTTGGATCCATGCATAAATTTTACGCATGGATCTAGCCATATACATTTTAATTACTGGAAATTAACACTCATAATTGATTGTTAGGGCCCAATTATTGGTGCTAATTGCCTTGTTATTCAATTTGTGTGGGCAATTTTTAGCAACATTTATAGAATTTAGGGGATTGGTGGGCAATTTTTACATAACCAATTACCTAGTTGAATGTTTTTTTTTTAATGACCCTCTATGAATTTTCAAGATCTGAGATAGGTTTGGGGATGGAATTTTATTTTTGTTTTTTTTTATTTTTGTTTTTGTTACATTTGTACCCCACGCTTTCCCACTCATGGCAGGCTCAATGCGGCTTACATGGGGCAATGGAGGGTTAAGTGACTTGCCCAGAGTCACACTAATGTGGCCGCGCAGGCTTCTGCTTCTGTGAGTCTGACGTCCTGCACGTATGTGCAGGACGTCAGACTCACAGAAACAGAAGCCTGCGCAGCCTTCTACATGGAATGTTGCTAGTGGAATAGCAACATTCCATGTAGAATCTCCAATAGTAGCAACAGAATCTCAATAGTAGCAACATTCCATGTAGAATCTCCAATAGTAGCAACATTCCATGTAGAATCTCCAATAGTATCTATTTTATTTTTGTTACATTTGTACCCCGCGCTTTCCCACTCATGGCAGGCTCAATGCGGCTTACATGGGGCAATGGAGGGTTAAGTGACTTGCCCAGAGTCACAAGGAGCTGCCTGTGCCTGAAGTGGAAATCGATCCTTCTTGATGTGTAGTGCTGTTTTTAAAGGCTTGAGAACAGCACTACAGTTGTGCAATAGTGATCAGACATTTTAATCTCCTTTTTATTTATTTATTTATTTATTTATTTATTTATTTATTGCATTTGTATCCCACATTTCCCCACCTATTTGCGGGTTCAGTGTGGCTTACAATACATTGTGAATGGTGGAAATACAGTTTGTTACAACTTGGTTATGGATTACATTGTGAGGAGTTATGCGAAAACAAGTCAAAGTATCGTTAAGGGAATAGAACAATGGAGAAGAACAATGGAACAATGGAAGGAAATAACGGGAAACTGACAGGGCAGCTGAACAATAGTAGGAGAACATTCGGTATAACCTTTTTCTGTGATTAGAGGTATAAATGTGGTGAATATTTTAAATATTCTATATACATGACAGTCTTCCCTAACTCCCCTACAGCATTTGCGTTTATATCCTTTGAATAGTGAACATATCTTTTTTCTATAAGTGTGGTTTTGTTTGGTGATTCCCCCTTCCCAATAGATTCTGGGGATATGCAAGTGCAATGTGGTACCTGCTGCTGGAAAAGAAATTTTTGTTCTTGCCCTTTGATGAAGTTGACGTTAAGGCTTGCACGTGTTCACTGTGTTCCCTTTGCCCATTTCCAGATGTCTGTGATATCAAGGAAGTGACTGTGCATATCAGGAAAGAGATTATGAAGGTCATGCAAATTGCAGTGAAGCTGATCAGGCTCTGCCAAGTGGGATTTCATCTGAAAATACAAACATCAGAGATTTACATGATTTCCCTCGAACACTCAAGGCCTCTGTGCCATGAATTTTTAACACAGTATGTGATTGTTGTTATGTAGGAAAGCTGTTGAACAATTTTCTTCTGGAAATGTTTGCAAAGCCCAGAAGATGGCCAGAACCAGGCAGGATGAAAGTCTTCCTAATTCTGGAATATGGCCACCATTCTAAATCACAATTTCTTGTTTCTCTTTTATATTGCAAATACCATGAAGTTCTATGTGGATTACAATAAAAGAAGCTAGGCACACCCTAGGATGAGCATCATAACAATAATGACAACCATCGGTGCTTCGACTCAAAATATTTTTGAATAAGAATTTTTTAAAGAATTTCTGAAAAATCAGATAGTGTTTTAATAATCTAATTTGTATGGAAAGTGTATTCCAGATGATGGCTGCTTGATAAGCAAAGCAGGCTGAAAAAATTCTCTTTGAGTGCAAACATCTGGGGTCAGAAAAATGCAAAAAGAGAGTGTTTCGTAAAGCTTCTGACCTATTTATGTTTATGTTTATTTATACATTTGATATACCCCCTTATCAGAATTTGGTCAAAGTGGTTACATTTATAAAATTCATAAAATCACCGGAAAAGAATGTCATTAAAATTGATAGGAAAGCTAACACATTGCAACTTAGGACAAAGAAGAAAGGGTAAAACATGGAGAAAGAGGGAAAGGGGGAAAGAGATTGCTCACAAATCCTTCAGAAATAGCAGAACTGAAGGGGGGGAAATGAAATCAGGAACTTGGGGCCCTGTTTATTAAGGCGCACTAGCGTTTTTAGTGCACGCTAAACATTAGCATGCGCTAATGCTAAAGACACCCATATATTCTTATGGGTGACTAGTGTTAGCATGTGCTAATTTTTAACGTGTGCTAAAAATATTTGCGCACCTACAGCACGGCTTAGTAAACAGGGCCCCAGGTGACTGCACAGGTGGTATGTCCATGTCAAATAAATGCGGAATCAAAGATGGTTGCACATGATAGCTAGGTAGGCATCCAACAGATTGCTGTCTTTTCTTGATTTAAGAGATTATTAGATATGATAAGCCTTTAGGAAGGCAGATCATATCTAATAGACAGAAGGGAGCCCTTCTGTGCACTATATTGAATGTCTCTGCACATAGTTGAATTGTGTCTGCACATTTGTGGGAAACCAGAGAGGTTCTTAAAGGATCTGGGTGACACTGTCATAGTTATGTGCTGAATATATTAGTCTTGCTGCCGTGTTTTGAATCGTTTGTAGTCTTATGACAGCCTGTATAAACAACGTTGCAGTAGTCCAGTTGGGACAATAATAAACTTTGTACCACTAACCAGAAAGTTGACACACTGAGATAACCCCTGAGTCTCCATAATTTTCTCAATAACAAAAAAGATTTTTTGATCCATGCATTTATCTGGCAGGGCTGTTCTATAACTTGGTGCCAGCACTTATGCAGTTCAGAGGCACAGCAATCGGCAGATAACCACATAAGTGAACTAGATACCATTCTATTAGGTCATGCATAAGTGCTATAGCACGGAGCTGCAACGGGGTGTATATATGAGTGGGCTATGAGCATCTTTAACTTACTTGGGTAACTTATTGAGTACTATAAATTATGCAATTTGCATGGCATACTTGGGTGCACCATTAACACCTGCCATAGAGCTGGCTTAAATGGTTACACCTACTAAACTTACAAAAAAATCCGCTGCCTCAAAATGACCATCAGACTGCATCTAGCGCAGTCTAATGACAGCAGGAAAAAGGCCTCAAAGAGCTTACAGATCTTAAATATGTCTGTTAAAGCTGGAACGGATCAAAAGATCCTGCCTTCATTGTCGGCCAAAAAACCTTATGATGTACCACATCTCCTGCTGATGTAGTCAGTCTCAAATCATTTTAAATAATTCTTTCGATATACAGATAAATAAGTCAGTAGCACCACCACTTATCTTTAAAGTTGGTGCTTCTGGACCCCGTTGCCTTCGTGCTGTATTCCACTCTCCTCTATTCATGTGCCGAGCAGCGGATTTTTTTTGTAAGTTTAGTAGTGATTCTAGCCTATCTGCACCCGAAGACTATTTATTCTAGTTGATTAAATGGTTACACCTACATTTTGGTACACCAACTTGGGTTTATGTTAGTGTTCTACAATGGCATCTTGGCACGCAGGTTGCCATTGTAAAATTGGTGCTATGGGCTCAGCATTGGCACACCTCACTGGAGGCTGCAAGTTATAGACTTGGTCCCTTCTTCTTTTTTAATTCAATGTCAATGTCTCAACCATACCTTTGCAACTTGCTGAGGTTGACATGACCCAATATAGGGTCACAACATTGCACTTGCCATCCCAGGCTATGCTCAAAATTTAAATATTCAGCTGTGCTATAGCCTTACAACATATATGGGCAGATCTTCAAATGGACTTATACTGTATAAGATAGTGTCGGGTCAGAAATCTCTCCAACCATCCTGACAATATCTGGATAGTGAGAGGTGGAAGGAGGGCAGAGCTGCAAAATTATTCAGATAATTTAGGACTAGACCAAGTGGATTGATTTAAGCAATAACGGCAATAGCTACTGCTCAACACATACCTGGAGACCCACAACTATGATCATCCTACTTAAAATTCTACTCTAGTCTTTGGTTTTCAGATTTCAACCTATTTTTCTCAGGCTTGTGGTTTCTATGTAGTTTGTAATGCTAGCTAGTTTTATGGATACTTTCGACTGCTGCATCTAACATTCTAAGTCATTCTTTTTTTTCGCTCTGATAATAGGAAAAAAAAAAAGTCTGACAGTCTCGTACAACCACTGCATGTTTCATAGCTAGGGCTCATTGAACAATGGAATTTACCTTGCCATCTTTAATTTATGGTTCCACATCACAGTATCTCAAGAAATTCTGCTATTTGATGCTTATACATCAGTTTCAAAAGCATGCTTTTTATTGCTTGCAAAAGATTAGCTTTTTTTTTTATTTTTTTACTCATGATTCACAACACAAATTATGAACAAATCTATTGTAAAACTGAATTTTCTTGGACATAAACCAGTATAGAAATGCAAACATAAAACATGTGTGTGTGTGTGTGTGGGGGGGGGGGGGGGGAATTTTGTAAGTTACTTACTTTTAGGCAACAGGAAGGTGTGTTAATGGTGGTATCTAGTCATTTACATGTGTAAGTGGCCACTTATGTGCGTACATGACCTTTTATAGAACACCAACTAGTGGAAAATTGCATTGTATTCTTTGATAGCACATACTTTGCCAGTGGGTGTGTATAAGGGTGGAATGTACAAATACACACTTAAGATGTGGTATTCTATAATTTATGCACATGCTGGCTAACATAAGAGTGTCTCTGATATAAATTTTAAGAATATCTGTAATCAGTCTTCCCTCTAAGGTGAGCGCATGAGTGATCACTCATACAAACCGGGAACATTGCTCACGTCGGGTCAATGATCGGTCACTGGTTCCAAGGAAGCTGATCTTCAGTATGGGGGTAGAATTTAATTATTTTTTTATTTTTTTTGTTAACGAAAACAAAATAATAGCCTTCTAATCAGGAAATTAAACAGACTAAGCCCAAAGTATTCCTTATGGATGCAGCTATAGGTCCGCCCTGTAGCTAATGGTATTATACCTTTCCATCCCTGCCACCTCTCTTCCACCTCATTGGTCACAGACCAAGAAGTGGGTGGACTCTGGAGGGTGCGTCTCCTGCTGCAGAGGCTTAGCCAGTGAGGCAAGGCATGGCACATGTCAGCCCAGCCAGCTAGCCAGGCACAACAAAGGGATGCGGTGCGATGAGAACAAGGCAGGGGAGGGTTTTCCCTGCAAGGTAAGCACCAAATCCTCTCCACTGACATCAACTTTAACCCTTGCTAGGGGCTTCTGCTGCTGGAAATCATTGATTAATTCATTGACTGATACAAAGTTCAACTGATTAACTTAGTATAAATAGAACAAAGTATATAACAGGACTGAACATTCCTTTTCTTTCTTCCTGCCCACCTTAATTACTGTACATAGTCATCTAAATTATTAAACACATTGAAAGGCTCAAAGTACTTCATGGAGAATTAATGGGTGGGACTGAGGGGGGAGGGAGTGAAGCTGAATTACACCTCTGAGTTGTTTTTGCAATTGACAATTTAAGACAATGTTTGTGATAAAAACAAAAGGGAGGGAGGGAAATGGGACTTGATATACTGCCTTTCTGTGTTTTTTGCGACTATATTCAAACCCAGTTCCCCAAGACCGAAGTTCACTGCACTAACCACTAGGCTACTCCTCCACTCCTGACAACTATAGCAGCTGCAAACTAGGACACAGTGGCTTTGGAAACAGTTGGTGTGAAGTCTCTATGTGGGACCTGAAATGGGTTCACAGATTAATTCATTTGAAATTATGATTTGAAATAATTTTTTTTAAACAATTAACACCAAATTGCTCCTTAGATAGCGCAGTACATTACAGAATACGCTTAGGGACGTGTACACGGAAATTCTAATTATTGTCAATTTGTGCTCATTATTGCTTGTTAAGTTCTGTTATCAATGCTGATTAGCTTGTTAAGTCAATTAAGTTGCACACGTAGTTATAGAATATGCTTGGATTTTGGAGCAGAATGCTAGGCATGCTTTTTAGAGTCTGGCAGATAGGTTTCAAAATGGCAACATACACATCTATGCCTGCACTTATATGTCTATGTTCTGAAATTACCAACATACACATGTAAGTGACACTCAGGGGCTAATTTATCAATGTGGGCTACTATTAAAACAGGTTATTTTACCACAAATTGGGTTATTTTAGCACAGGATCCCATTTAATGCAATGAGACCTTGTGCTGAAATAACCCAATTTGTAATAAAATAATCTGACTTGTGCTTAACACAAGACTATCTGTACTTCAGGATGTAGGTGAAAGCTTATCTCTTTAACCAGGCCTTAAGAAGTAACTAACTTGTTAGTTTCACACACATACACAAGGAGTGGCATGGGCTGCTCCACTCCCACCCTAGCTGAGATAATATTTAATCACCTCTCTGACCTCATGTGCAACTTTATTTAAGTTATTTTCTGACTCCTAGTCTTTCTTATCTATAGGCTCCTTTTACTAAGCTGCGGTAGTGATTTCCGGCATGACAAATGCAACGAAGCCCATTCAATTCCTATGGGGTTTCATGGCATTTGCTGTGCGGGAATCACTACCGACCTTAGTAAAAAGATCCCTATCAGGCTTATTTTCAAAAGAGAAAGGCACCCATCTTTCGACACAAATCATGAAATGGGCGTCCTTCTCCCAGGGTCGCCCAAATTGGATAATCGAAAGCTGATTTTGGGCATCCTCAACTGCTTTCCGTTGCGAGGATGACCAAAGTTCATGGGGCGTATCTTAAGCGTAGCGAAGGCGGGACTGGGGCGTGCCTAACATATGGGCATCCTCAACTGATAATGGAAAAAAGGGCGTCCCTGACGAGCACTTGGGTGACTTACCTTGGTCCATTTTTTCTTACAGCCAAGCCTCAAAAAGGTGCCCGAACTGACCAGATGACCACCGGTGGAAATTGGGGATGACCTCCTGTTACTCCCCCAGTGGTCACCAACCCCCTCCCACCCTAAAAAAACTTTTTAAATATTTTTTGCCAGCCTCTATGCCAGCCTCAAATGTTATACCCAGTTCCCTGACAGCAGTATGCAGGTCCCTGGAGCAGTTTTAGTGGGTGCAGTGCACTTTAGGCAGGCGGACCCAGGGTCCCCCCTACCTGTTACACTTGTAGTGGTAAATGTGAACCCTTCAAAACCCACTAGAAACCCACTGTACCCACATGTAGGTGCCCCCTTTCACCCCTTAGGGCTAAGGTAGTGGTGTACAGTTGTGGGGAATGGGTTTTGGGGGGGGCTCAGCACACAAGGTAAGCGTGCTATGCACCTGGGAGCAATTTATGAAGTCCACTGCAGTGCCCCCTAATGTGCCCGGTTGGTATTCTGGCATGTCAGGGGGGCCAGTGCACTACGAATGTTGGCTCCTCCCATGAATAAATGGTCGTTTCTGAGATGGGCGTCCTCGGTTTCCATTATCGCCAAAAATCGGGGATAGCCATCTTTAAGGTCGACTTAAATTTTGTGATTTGGGCGTCCCTGACTGTATTATCGAAACAAAAGATGGACGCCCATTTTGTTTCGATAATATGGGTTTCCCCGCCCCTTCGCCGGGACATCCAGCGAGGACATCCTCAGGAAAACTTGGGTGCCCCTTTCAATTATGCCCCTCTTTATGTCCTATCTTTACTTATACCCTACGCTGTCTATTAAAATGTTTTATTACATATTGTGTTGACATTGTAAGTAGTATACCATGAAATACTTTGATTTAAATATTTTATTGCTGTAATTGTCTATTACTTACGTTTGATTTATTCTTACAGTACATTGCCTTGAGTGAATTCCTTCAAAAAGGAGTAAATAAATCATAATAAATAAAATAAATAATAAATAAAGCAGATTCAGCTGTAATAAAAAAGAAGAGTGGTTTATTGGAATGATTACCGGATGTAGCCATGTTTCGCCCACAGGCTGCATCAGGGTAAAACTAAAATAAGAACATACAATAACAAACAATCATCAATTAATTAAAAAATAAAAAAAAACAAATTACATTTACACAAAGTGCCTCTTTTACTAAACCATGCTAGCAATTCCCGGTGTGGCAAATGCGAGGAAGCCTGTAGGAATTGAATGGGCTTCTTCTCATTTGCCGCCTAGGAATCGCTAGCGTGATTTCGTAAAACAGGCCTTAAGAAACATACAAACTGGCAAATAAAATACTTACATATAGAGAACAGGCATATGTAATGTGTACTTTCAATGTGGATACATGTGCATAAGGAAGATAAAACAGGTGAGTAGCAACCATTAGAAATACATGCATCAGTGGTCACAGATTTACATATAGCATTACATGTAGAGGTGATAGTAGCTTGCACATAATAAAATTACATCAGTATTCAGGGCAGAGGTAGGTATATGCTTTAAAACAAATAGGAGGAAATATTTTTCACTTGTTGCCGGAGGATGTGGTAACAGCGGTTAGTGTATCTAGGTTTAAAAAAGGTTTGGACAAGTTCCTGGAGGAAAAGTCCACAGTCTGTTATTGAGATGGACATGAGGGAAGCTACTGCTTGCCATAAGATTGGTAGCATGGAATGTTGTTATTAACTGGGTTTCTGCCAGGTACTTGTGACCTGGATTTGCCACTGCTGCAAGCAGGATATTGGGCCGGATGGACCATTGGTCTGACCCAGTATGGCTATTCTTATGTTCTTATGCAAAAACAACCATAACTAGAAAAAACCCAGAAGGTCACATACCTATAAGGAGATCACAACAGACTTACCCTATTAATTAAAATCTTATCCAAACCAAACAGCCTAAAATCACAAAAATATAGTAGCACTTGAAGGGATTTATCAGACAATCTTACAAAATTCAATGTTTAAAAAATGTAAAAGTTAGGAAACAGCCATGGGTTACTTACAAACAGCACTTCTCTTCAAATGAACAGTGCTTCCACTCCTTAGACACAAAATCAGGCATAAATGTTGGTGCCTAAATTAGGCACGGATTGAGCGTATTCTATAAGAAGGTGTGTAATTCATAGGAATACCCCTGAAATGCCCCTAAACACTCCCCCCAAAATACGCACTCTAGGATTTACACATGGATTGTTATAGAGTACGAGCTACATGCAAATCCCAATTAAGGCCAATTAACGCCAATAATTGGTTATAAGCCAATTGCTAATTGACTCATTAATCAATTAAGTTGTGCATGCAAATCAGCAATGTGTGCTCATTTGCATGTACAAATGTAGTTGCCATATCCGAGGCTGTATGAGCTTAAAGTTCTAATTCTGGAAAAGAGCAAGAGACAATATGTCAGAAAAATTACCCTGGTCTGCTGTAATATCCTTGCAAATAAGATCTGTTAGGCAGATGAATTTTCCTTTACAAACAGATTTCAATTATTAGTAGCACAGATGTTATAAAAGCCTAGTATAATTCATAATCCATGCTGGACATTAGTGGACAGATTTAACACATGCTTTTGCTGCTCTGGCAGCCATTAGCATCTAAGCCACAGTGTTAATCTCTTGGCTTCAAATCTGCTGCGAACTCGTGTGCAATGTGTGGTGATTTCTCTACACTCATAGAATTGGGAAATTACATTTAGGTCTTGATATATAGTCTAAATTAGGCCAACAAAGTAGTGTGCTGTGTCTTCATTAAAACTGGAGAACATAATAATGAAATCATGTAGCGTGGTGCTGCAGCTTTTTTTGAATTATGAATATTCGGTACTGCTTCTGTACTTGTGCTTCTCTCGGCATCTGTGTGTGATCCTTAAATCAATTCATCAATAAGGCTATTGGCTCTTAAAGGAACAATGTTTCATTTGACGACAAATGTAGCAGCTGTTTCATGTGTGGGCACCAAAAGGGTTGGCTAAAAAAAATTGCAAGTTCCTTACAGTTTGCAGGACAGATATTTTGAAGTATTTTAGAGAGCAGTTTTACTGTAGGTGAGAAGCCCATGGGGTGGAAGTTATCTACAATTTTTGTTGCTTTCTGATGGTGAGATACGGGACATTTCACTGCTGGTTTTTCATCATTATAGTGTGTCAGCCTGCTAAAAAATGTCAGTTTTCCATGTCATTCTTCTTCTAGACTAATGGTGTAACATTGACAGACTATTTAGTGATGGAATTGAATGTTAGGGGTCAGTATTTAAAAGGACTTATCCAGTTAACAGCACCTGCTACCTGGACAAGTCCCACGGAGACAGATATTGAATGGCACTATCTGGATAGTGCAGCTCAGTATTTGTATACACTGCCGTGGTTTTATGTGGATAGCATTGGAGCACTGTACCATCTAAGCTGAGCAGGAGTCCTCCATCTGCATTGCTGCCTTTGGGGGATGGTGCTTCAATATTGTGTTTTCAATTGCTAGGGACAGGCAGGTTCTCTGAAGTCCTACAGAGGTTGCCTGTCCTTCACTCATGGAGGTTTGATGAGACAGCATGATGTCACAAGTCTGAAGCTAGCTTTCACCCACTCCACCGAAGGAGGTTTTAATTCTACCCAGTGCAGTTGCTGCCATCTTGGTACACCCAAAACAATTACATTGCTAGGGCAACAAGCTCCACCTCCTGGCTTTATGTTACGTCTGTGCTTTCCTTGCCCTCTGGTGGCCAGAACAGGTGGCTGCTATGGACCATCACCCGTTCCAGATTTCAGGCCGGTCCGGTCTGGATCTTCCGGGCTGCCAGACTTGCTTGCTTGGATTGAACTTACACAGCCACCGTAGCTACCTGGTGATTGCTGCAGCTGAGTTGCACCGGTTGCTGGGCTTATTAGCCATTTTGAAACTCTCTGGCTTTGCCTTTGCATTGCGTCTTAGGCCCTGGTATGTGGGTGCTTGTGCACTTCTGCCTGAGAGACTTTGTCTGGACTTGATTCTGTTTTTGCTGGTTTCCTGCCTTTTGAACCTTTGCCTGAACCTGGACTTTGCTTTGCTTGCCGTCTGCCTTTTGACCCTTGCCTGGACCTGGACTTTGCTTTGCTTGCCACCTGCCTTTTGAACCTTTGGCTGACTGCCTAGGGACCTAGCCTAGATTTGCCGGTACGTCTGTTCTGCCTTGCTTCTGGTGTGGGGTGGTTTTGCCTGCCACTGCCGCTCCTAGGCAGTAGCCCAAGGGCTCACAAACCTGTTTCCAGTTTTGTAAATGTGACACTTTAGCCCACATAATGGGCGAGATGATGGACTCATGCCGATTCCTCTCATAAAACCTCCTTGCCCTCACTACTGAACGTGTGATAGTGAAACAGCACCCCCCCCCCCCCCCCCACACACACACACACCTGGCAGGACTGTAGGTGGCGGACTCCTGCTCAACATAGAGAGAACAGTGGCACTGGGGTACTCGAAGGACAGAGCCAGGATGAATACCAGTTGTCCAGGTAGCAGCGATTTTCAGTGCCACTAATTGTATAGTGCTGGGCATTCATTGCAGTATCTGGATACTCACCTGCAACCACTATCTGGATCATGCTGCTGAAGTATCTGGATTTGTTTGGCCAGTATTTAAAAAAAATCCTGACTACCTTGGGCTTTACATCAATGAATTAAATTTGAATTAATTATGACAGACTCTGTTTAGTTCATTCATTGCCAGGGCCGTGCCTAGGGTCTCTGGCGCCCCCCTGCAGACTATCAGTTGGCGCCCCCCCCCCCCCCCCGGTGAAAATGATCGCTCACCACTTGCTACACTGACAGGAATTGTCAGCAATATTCTTAGAAACAAATTGCTATACATTGCAAAATAAGATAGCAGATGTAAATTCTCAAAGTAGACATATTCCAAACGCTAAAATGAAAATAAAATGATTTTTTTCTACCTTTGTTGTCTGGTGACTTTCTTTTTCCGATCATGCTGGCCCAGTATCTGAGTCTGCTGCTATCTGTCCTCTTAACTCCATTTCCAGGGCTTCCTTTCCATTTATTTCTTTACTTTCCTCCTTTCTTCTTCATTTCTTGCTCTAGATCCATTTCCAGCAATTTCTTCTCTCTCCCTGGGTCCTGTCCTCCCATCCATGTCCATCCTTGTCCCTCTCTGCCCTTCCCTCCTCCATCCATAGCCAGCAATCCTCCTCTCTCCTCTCCCCTCCATTTCCAGCAAATTGTCCTCTCCCTGGGCCCCCATGTCCATCCTTGTCCCCCTCTGCCCTTCCCTCCTCCATCCATAGCCAGCAATCCTCCTCTCTCCCCTCCCCTCCATTTCCAGCAAATTGTCCTCTCCCTGGGCCCCCATGTCCATCCTTGTCCCTCTCTGCCCTTCCCTCCTCCATCCATAGCCAGCAATCCTCCTCCCCTCCCCTCCATTTCCAGCAATTTGTCCTCTCCTTGGGCCCCCATGTCCATCCTTGTCCCTCTCTGCCCTTCCCTCCTCCATCCATAGCCAGCAATCCTCCTCCCCCTCCCCTCCATTTCCAGCAATTTGTCCTCTCCTTGGGCCCCCATGTCCATCCTTGTCCCTCTCTGCCCTTCCCTCCTCCATCCATAGCCAGCAATCCTCCTCTCTCCCCTCCCCTCCATTTCCAGCAAATTGTCCTCTCCCTGGGCCCCCATGTCCATCCTTGTCCCTCTCTGCCCTTCCCTCCTCCATCCATAGCCAGCAATCCTCCTCTCTCCCCTCCCCTCCATTTCCAGCAAATTGTCCTCTCCCTGGGCCCCCATGTCCATCCTTGTCCCCCTCTGCCCTTCCCTCCTCCATCCATAGCCAGCAATCCTCCTCTCTCCCCTCCCCTCCATTTCCAGCAAATTGTCCTCTCCCTGGGCCCCCATGTCCATCCTTGTCCCTCTCTGCCCTTCCCTCCTCCATCCATAGCCAGCAATCCTCCTCCCCTCCCCTCCATTTTCAGCAATTTGTCCTCTCCTTGGGCCCCCATGTCCATCCTTGTCCCTCTCTGCCCTTCCCTCCTCCATCCATAGCCAGCAATCCTCCTCTCTCCCCTCCCCTCCATTTCCAGCAAATTGTCCTCTCCCTGGGCCCCCATGTCCATCCTTGTCCCCCTCTGCCCTTCCCTCCTCCATCCATAGCCAGCAATCCTCCTCTCTCCCCCCCCCTCCCTTTCCAGCAAATTGTCCTCTCCCTGGGCCCCCATGTCCATCCTTGTCCCCCTCTGCCCTTCCCTCCTCCATCCATAGCCAGCAATCCTCCTCTCTCCCCTCCCCTCCATTTCCAGCAAATTGTCCTCTCCGTGGGCCCCCATGTCCATCCTTGTCCCTCTCTGCCCTTCCCTCCTCCATCCATAGCCAGCAATCCTCCTCTCTCCCCTCCCCTCCATTTCCAGCAAATTGTCCTCTCCCTGGGCCCCCATGTCCATCCTTGTCCCCCTCTGCCCTTCCCTCCTCCATCCATAGCCAGCAATCCTCCTCTCTCCCCTCCCCTCCATTTCCAGCAAATTGTCCTCTCCCTGGGCCCCCATGTCCATCCTTGTCCCCCTCTGCCCTTCCCTCCTCCATCCATAGCCAGCAATCCTCCTCTCTCCCCTCCCCTCCATTTCAAGCAAATTGTCCTCTCCGTGGGCCCCCATGTCCATCCTTGTCCCTCTCTGCCCTTCCCTCCTCCATCCATAGCCAGCAATCCTCCTCTCTCCCCTCCCCTCCATTTCCAGCAACTTGTCCTCTCCCTGGGCCCCCATGTCCATCCTTGTCCCCCTCTGCCCTTCCCTCCTCCATCCATAGCCAGCAATCCTCCTCTCTCCCCTCCCCTCCATTTCCAGCAAATTGTCCTCTCCGTGGGCCCCCATGTCCATCCTTGTCCCTCTCTGCCCTTCCCTCCTCCATCCATAGCCAGCAATCCTCCTCTCTCCCCTCCCCTCCATTTCCAGCAAATTGTCCTCTCCCTGGGCCCCCATGTCCATCCTTGTCCCCCTCTGCCCTTCCCTCCTCCATCCATAGCCAGCAATCCTCCTCTCTCCCCTCCCCTCCATTTCCAGCAAATTGTCCTCTCCCTGGGCCCCCATGTCCATCCTTGTCCCCCTCTGCCCTTCCCTCCTCCATCCATAGCCAGCAATCCTCCTCTCTCCCCTCCCCTCCATTTCCAGCAAATTGTCCTCTCCGTGGGCCCCCATGTCCATCCTTGTCCCCCTCTGCCCTTCCCTCCTCCATCCATAGCCAGCAATCCTCCTCCCCTCCCCTCCATTTTCAGCAATTTGTCCTCTCCTTGGGCCCCCATGTCCATCTTTGTCCCTCTCTGCCCTTCCCTCCTCCATCCATAGCCAGCAATCCTCCTCTCTCCCCTCCCCTCCATTTCCAGCAAATTGTCCTCTCCGTGGGCCCCCATGTCCATCCTTGTCCCTCTCTGCCCTTCCCTCCTCCATCCATAACCAGCAATCCTCCTCTCTCTCCCTTCCCCTCCATTTCCAGCAAATTGTCCTCTCCCTTCACGCGATTCGCGAACCGCTTAGCACTGCTTAAAAAAAAAAATTACACATCAGCAGGAACAGGCTGCTTCAGCCAATCCCAGGGGCCTTCCTTCAGCGTGTTCCTCCCAAGGGCTGAAGGAAGGCTCCTGGGATTGGCTGAAGCAGCCTGTTCCTGCTGACGTGTAAATTTTTTTTTTAAGCAGTGCTAAGCGGCAGCGCGGTTCGCAAATCGCGTGAAGGGGGGTGGGGGGGTGGGACGACGCGACGGCAACGAAGAGGAGAAACAAGAGAAGTGCTGCGTGTGCCGGTAAGCTGCTCAAAGGCAC